>NC_092090.1:65545264-65916931 GCF_045679555.1 Salvelinus alpinus
ATCTAGAGCTGAGCAGAGACTTCGGTATGTCTGACTGAGTGAGCAGTTCAGATAAACCATTTCTCTATCTGCCGTTCCCCTTGATTGAAGTCAATCAGCTACAGCAGTGTTTTCCGACCCTGGTCCTCGAGGACCCCCAACAGTAAACATTTTCATTGTAGCCCTGGACAAACACACCTCATTCAACTCATTGGAGGGCTTGATGATTAGTTGACCATTTGAATCAGGTGTGCTTGTCCAGGGTTACAATAAAAATGTGTACCGTTGGGGGTCCTCGAGGACCAGGGTCGGGAAACACTGCACTACAGTGCTTTCAGAAAGTATTCATACGCCTTGACTTATACCACAAAATGTATTAAATATTTTAAAAAATCTCACCCATCTACACACAATACCCCATAATGACAAAGGGAAAACATGTTTTTAGAAATGTTTGTCAATGTATTAAAAATGAAATACAGAGATATTGAATTTACACAAGTATTCACACCCCTTAGTCAATACTTTGTAGAAGAGCCTTTGGCAGCGATTACAGCTGTGAGTCTTCGTGGGTAAATCTCTAAGAACTTTCCACACCTGGATTGTGCAACATTTGCCCATTGTTCTTATCAAATTCCTTCAAGCTCTGTCAAATTGGTTGTTGATCATTGCTAGACAACCATTTTCAGGTCTTGCCATAGATGTTCATGTACTGGAGATTTAAGTCAAAAGTGTAACTCGGCCCTTCGGGAACATTCACTGTTTTCTTGGTAAGCAACTTCAGTGTAGATTTGGCCTTGTATTTTTGTTTTTTTGTCCTGCTGAAAAGTGAATTCATCTCCCATTATCTGGTGGAAAGCAGACTGAAACAGGTTTTCCTCTAGGATTTTGGCTGTGCTTAGCTCCATTCCGTTTCCTTTTTAAACCTGATTACAAGCATACACATAACATGATGCACCCACCACTATGCTTGAAAATATGTAGAGTGGTACTCAGTAATGTGTTGTATTGGATTTGCCCCAAACATAACAATTTGTTTTCAGGGAAAAAAGTGAATTGCTTTGCCACATTTTTTGCAATATTACTTTAGTGCCTTGTTGCAAACAGGATGCATGTTTTTGTATATTTTTATTCAGTACAGGCTTCCTTCTTTTCACTCTGTCATTTAGGTTAGTATTCTGGAGTAACTACAATGTTGTTGATCCATCCTCAGTTTTCTCCTTTCACAGACAATACAATTCTGTAACTGTTTTAATAAAGTCACCGTTGGCCTCATGGTGAAATCCCTGCGCGGTTTCCTTCCTCTCTGGCAACTGAGTTAGGAAGGACTTCTCTATCTTTGTAGTGACTGGGTGTATTTATACACCATCCAAAGTGTAATGGATAACTTCACCATGCTCAAAGGTATATTCAATGTCAGCTTTTTTTTACCCATGTACCAATAGGTGCCCTTCTTTGTGGTTGAATTTGTGTTTGAAATTCAACTGAAGGACCTTACAGATACAGCAATTGTATGTGTAGGATATAGAGATGAGTTAGTCAAATCATGTTTAACACTATTATTGCACACAGAGTGAGTTCTGCACCTATTTACGCTTGCCATAACAAAGGTGTTGAATACTTATTGACTTAAGACATTTGAGCTTTTCATTTGTATGAATTTGTAAAAATGTCTAAAAACCTAAATCCACCTCTAGCATGTTTAAACTACTCCTATGAAAATGGCAAATAATCAAATACTCATCAAGAAGGTCTGATTTCACTATTCCTGAAACAGGACCCAGGTGGTGAGTATAAAGATCCAGTCCATTAAAACAATTGGAGACTCCTTACACTTCAATGTTGTGGTGCAAAACTTCTGGCAAAATGCATGGCGCATAGAATTAAAAAGGTTGAATATTATTCATCCTGATCAAACAGTTTTTTTACATGGACGATACATTGATGCAATCTCTATTGCATTCCACAATGCCCTTTCCCACCTGGACAAAAGGAACACCTAAGTGAAAATGCTATTCATTGACTACATCTCAGCGTTCAACACCATAGTGCCCTCAAAGCTCATCACTAAGCTAAGGATCCTGGGACTAAACACCTCCCTCTCCAACTGGATCCTGGACTTCCTGACGGGCCGCCCCCAGGTGGAAAGGGTAGGTAATAACACATCTGCCACGCTGATCCTCAACACTGGGGCCCCGCAGGGGTGTGTGCTCAGTCCCCTCCTGTACTCCCTGTTCACTCACGACTGCATGGCCAGGCACGACCTCAACACCATCATTAACTTTGCAGACAACACGACAGTGGTAGGCCTGATCACTGACAACGACGAGACAGCCTATAGGGAGGAGGTCAGAGACCTGGCCGGGTGGGGCCAGAATAACAACCTATCCCTCAACGTAATCAAGACGAAGGAGAATATTGTGGACTACAGGAATAGGAGGACCGGGCACACCCCATTCTCATTGACGGGGCTGTAGTGGAGTAGGTTGAGAGCTTCAAGTTCCTTGGTGTCCACATCACCAACAAACTAGAATGGTCCAAACACACCAAGACAGTCGTGAAGAGGGCACGACAAAACCTGTTCCTCCTCAGGAAACTAAAAAGATTTGGCATGGGTCCTCAGATCCTTAAAAGGTTCTACAGCTGCAACATCGAGAGCATCCTGACATGTTGCATCACTGCCTACAGAGGGTAGTGTATACGGCCCAGTACATCACTGGGGCTAAGCTGCCTGCCATCCAGGACCTCTATACCAGGCGATGTCAGAGGCAGGCCCTAAAAATTGTCAAAGACTCCAGCCACCCCAGTCATAGACTGTTCTCTCTGCTACCGTGGTACCAAAGCGCCAAGTCTAGGACCAAAAGGCTTCTCAACAGCTTTTACACCCAAGCCATAAGACTCCTGAAAATGTCAATATTTCACTTTATTTGGTATTATATTTGGTATCTCAGTGCAGTCAACATGTCAATACCTCTCACAAGTGCAAGTAGTGATGAAGTCAATCTCTCCTCCACTTTGAGCCAGGAGAGATTGACATGCATATTAATTCAAGTTAGCTCTCTGTGTACATCCCAGGGCCAGCTGTGCTGCTTTGTTCTGAGCCAATTGCAATTTTCCTAAGTCCCTCTTTGTGGCACCTGACCACACGACTGAACATTAGTCCAGGTGCGAAAAAACTAGGGCCTGTAGTACCTGCCTTGTTGATAGTGCTGCTAAGAAGGCAGAGCAGCGCTTTATAAATGGACAGACTTCTCCCCATCTTAGCTACTGTTGTATCAATATGTTTTGACCATGACAGTTTACAATCCAGGGTTACTCCAAGCAGTTAAGTCACCTCAACTTGCTACATTTCCACATTATTCATTACAAGATTTAGTTGAGGTTTAGGGTTTAGTGAATGATTTGTCCCAAATACAATGCTCTTAGTTTTTGAAATATTTAGGACTAATTTATTCTATTCCATTAAAGAACACCCTCTGTGTTCTGTTAGACAGGTAACTCTTTATCCAAAATATAACAGGGGGTGTAAAGCCATAAAACATACGCAGACTATGATCGATTATGTCAAAAGCCGCACTGAAGTCTAACAAAACAACCCCCCCAATCTTTTGAATCATCAATTTCTCTCAGCCAATCATCAGTCATTTGTGTAAGTACTGTGCTTGTTGAATGTCCTTCCCTATAAGCACGCTGAAAGTCTGTTGTCAATTTGTTTACTGTAAAATATCATTGTATCTGGTCAAACACCATTTTTCCCAAAAGTTTACTAAGGGTTGGTAACAGGATGATTGGTCGCCTATTTGAGCCAGTAAAGGGGGCAATACTATTCTTAGGTCTATGTAGCGGAATGACTTTTGCTTCCTTCCAGGCCTGAGGGCACACACTTTCTAGTAGGCTTAAATTGAAGATATGGCAAATAGGAGTGGTAATATCGTCCGCTATTATCCTCAGTAATTTTCCATGCAAGTTGTGTAACAATAAAGAAAAAGCTGTAAAAACAAAGTTATTTTTGTCCAACAAAAACTATGTAATATAGATATTCCTGGGCTAACAATGAACTGCACTCAATTAAAATAATGAAATCATCTGTGACGGGTATGTACTGTGTAGCTAGTAAGAGCTGTGCAGATGTAAGAGAATGTGGCTCATCGGATCAATACTAGTCACTTAGTGTAACTACCATAAATCACAATAAATGTAATTTAATCAAGATGCAATAATATTGTCAGACTTGGCAATCTGCATGGGTAAGTAGTAACACATGGGTAAATAGAGTAGTATCATTTCATGCTGCTGTTGTTTGTTTTTCTCTAAGATGGTGTTGCCTGCACTAGGATCCTCTTGTATGTTCCTCTTGTGAGTAAGGATTGGGAAGTAAGAGGAGAGGAGCGAGAGAAAGGAGAGCCTGTCTAGAGGCTAGATGCTGGATGATCAGAGCTGGGAGGGAGTGTGGAGGTTGGCTCCTATGGTTGGCTCCCGTTCAGGCTTTTCTTTGGGAGAATAAGGATGCATCCCAAATGGAACCCTCTTCACTATATAGTGCACTACTTCAGTTTATAAATTGTGCACTAGGGAACATAAGAAGTGCACTATAAAGGGAATAGCTAGGGTGCCATTTGGGACTGGGCCAAAGTTATTTTGAAGATTGGGGCCGAGCAGAGAACGAGCTTAGTTTCCCATTGTGGAGCTCAGCTCCCGCCTCCACATCTCTGGATCCTCCCACTGGGAAAGAACAACAGAGAGAAGAAAGAAAGAAAGAATGAAACAAAGAAAAAGGAAACAAAGAAAAGAATCAAAGAAAAGAAACGAAGAAAAGAACCAAAGAAAATTAACAATCTCATCTAATAGCAGAAATATCAACATTAAGAAGGAAAGAGGCTTCCTTGATTTTAATTCCTGGATCTGCACGTGAGGACTCCGAATTCTAAATCCACCAAAAGCCAGATAGAGAGTCCTCCATCAATAAGAATAACCAATAAGAATAATGTGGCTTTTTCAAAGCTAAGGGAATTAGAGAGTGATTTAGAAAACCTAGCAGTATTTTCTTAACTATGCCAATGGCTGAGATTTCATGATTCGAGGCAAAATGTGAATCCCCTCTATTCTTTCCTTTATGTTATGCAGACATCATCTTTGTATTTACATACTGTAGATACATCTTCCTTCCAGGACCGTGCTGTAATAGAAATACTGAGGAGAGATTTGATTCAGAGAAATCACATATTGCTAAAATGTAAATCACAATATCATGTTCTAAATCCACCAAAAGCCAGATAGAGAGTCCTCCATCAATAAGAATAACCAATAAGAATAATGTGGCTTTTTCAAAGCTAAGGGAATTAGAGAGTGATTTAGAAAACCTAAAATGTAAATCACAATATCATGTGTTTCTTTCCTTATTCAGAATATTCCTTGGGTATCATAAGTATTGACCCCCATTGGATTTTTGTTGCATTACATTTTGTTCCATTACAAAGGTTTGAAATATATTTCATTGTGATTTTTGATAAGTGTTCTACACAAATACTCCATAATGTCAAAGTTAAAAGGAAACAATTAAATAAGTACATTTGATCAGGAATTAAATGTGGCTTAACAAATCACATAATAAGTTATATGGACACACTTTGTGTGAAATAATAGTGGTTGACATGATTTTTAAATGACTACCCCTTCCTCTATCCCCATACATACAGTTGAAGTCGGAAGTTTACATACACTTAGGTTGGGGTCATTAAAACTCCTTTTTCCACCACTCCACACATTTCCTGTTAACAAACTATAGTTTTGGCAAGTCGGTTAGGACATCTACTTTGTGCATGACACAAGTATTTTTCCAATAATTGTTTACAGACAGATTATTTCACTTATAATTCACTGTATCACAAATCCAGTAGGTCAGAAGTTTATATACACTAAGTTGACTGTGCCTTTAAACAGCTTGGGAAATTCCAGAAAATGATGTCATGGTTTTAGAAGCTTCTGATAGGCGAATTGACATAATTTGAGTCAATTGGAGGTGTACCTGTGGATGTATTTCATGGCCTACCTTCAAACTCAGTGCCTCTTTGCTTGACATCATGGGAAAATCAAAAGAAATCAGCCAAGACCCCAGAAAATAAATTGTAGCCCTCTACAAGTCTGGTTCATCCCTGGGAGCAATTTCCAAACGCCTGAAGGTATCACGTTCATCTGTACAAACAATAGTACGCAAGTATAAACACCATGGGACCACGCAGCCGTCATACCGCTCAGGAAGGAGACGCGTTCTGTCTCCTAGAGATTAATGTACATTGGTGCGAAAAGTGCAAATCAATCCAAAACAACAGCAAAGGACCTTGTGAAGATGCTGGAGGAAACAGGTACAAAAGTATCTATATCCACAGTAAAACAAGTCCTATATCGACATAACCTGAAAGGGTGCTCAGCAAGGAAGAAGCCACTGCTCCAAAACCGCCATAAAAAAGCCAGACTACGGTTTGCGACTGCACATGGGGACAAAGATTGTACTTTTTGGAGAAATGTCCTCTGGTCTGATGAAACAAAAATAGAACTGTTTGGCCATAAGAACTGTTTGGTATGTTTGGAGGAAAAAGGGGGAAGCTTGCAAGCCAAAGAACCCCATCCCAACCGTGAAGTACGGGATGGCAGCATCATGTTGTGGGGGTGCTTTGCTGCAGGAGGGACTGGTGCACTTCACAAAATAGATGGCATCATGAGGTAGGAAATTTATGTGGATACATTGAAGCAACATCTCAAGACATCAGTCAGGAAGTTAAAGCTTGGTCGCAAATGGGTCTTCCAAATGGACAATGACCCCAAGCATACTTCCAAACAAGCATTTCGCTACACTCGCATTAACATCTGCTAACCATGTGTATGTGACTAATAAATTTGATTTGAGTTGTGGCAAAATGGCTTAAGGACAACAAAGTCAAGGTATTGGAGTGGCCATCACAAAGCCCTGACCTCAATCCTATAGAAAATTTGTGGGCAGAACTGAAAAAGCATGTGGGCCAATATTCACACAACTTATTGTGGGAAGCTTGTGGAAGGCTAACCGAAACGTTTGACCCAAGTTAAACAATTTAAAGGCAACGCTACCAAATACTAATTGAGTGTATGTAAACGTCTGACCCACTGGGAATGTGATGAAAGAAATACAAGCTGAAATAAACCATTCTCTCTACTATTATTCTGACATTTCACATTCTTAAAATAAAGTGGTGATCCTAACTGACCTAAGACATGGAATTTTTACTAGGATTAAATGTCAGGAATTGTTAAAAACTGAGTTTAAATGTATTTGGCTAAGGTGTATGTAAACTTCCGACTTCAACTGTACAACATATTCAATGTTCCTCATTAAAGCTTTGCATTTCAAGCATAGATTCAATTACAAATGCCCAGGAGCTTTTCGAAAGCACAAGGGCCGTGGTTGGTAGATAGGTAGATAGGTAACAATCACAAATCAGGCATTGAATATCTCTTTAAGCATGGTCAAGTTAATAATTATGCTGTAGGTGATGTATTAAACCACCCGGCACATCAAAGATTCCAGGTAGGCCAAAGATTCAGCGTGTTTCTCAATATGCATACTACCGTGCTCCACACGCTCATGCTCCATGTGCATTCTTCAAAGACGTTCTCTTGTGTATGTTCTTGTGAGGATGAGAGTGTGGAGAACACATAAAACATTACATTTGAGAATTACTTGCACCCCCCCAATGGCAACAATAGAGACAAAACAAAAATATACACAAAGCAAACGTTATACTTCATAATTATTAGTCCCTTCAGAAAGTATTCAGACCCCTTGACTTTTTCCACATTTTGTTACGTTAAAGCCGTCTTCTAAAATGGATTGAATAAAATAATATCATCAGCAATCTACACACAATACCCCATAATGACAAAGCGAAAACAGGTTTGTAAGAAACTTACCTTATTTACGTAAGTATTCAGACCCTTTACATAAGTATTCAGGTGTATCCTGTTTCCATTTATCATCCTTGAGATGTTTCTACAACTTGATTGGAGTCCACCTGTAGTAAATTCAATTGATTGGACATGATTTGAAAAGGAACACACATGTCTATATAAGGTCCCACAGTTGACAGTGCATGTCAGAGCAAAAACCAAGTCATGAGGTCGAAGAAATGGTCCATAGAGCTCCGAGACAGGATTGTGTTGAGGCACAGATCTGGGGAAGGGTACCAACAAAATCTGCAGCATTGAATGTCTCCAAGAACACAGTGGCCTCCATCATTCTTCAATGAAGGAATGAAGGTCTTGGAATCACCAAGACTCTTCCTAGAGCTGGCCGCCCAGCCAAACTGAGCAATCGGGGGAGAAGGGCCTTGGTCAGGGAGGTGACCAAGAACCTGATGGTCACTCTGACATAGTTCTAGAGTTCCTATGTGGAGATGAGAGAACCTTCCAGAAGGACAACCATCTCTGCAGAACTCCACCAATCAGGCCTTTATGGTAGAGTGGCCAGACGGAAGTCACTCCTCAGTAAAAGACACATGACAGCTCTCTTGGAGTTTGCCAAAAGGCACCTAAAGATTCGCAGACCATGAGAAACAAGATTGTCTGGTCTGATGAAACCAAGATTGAACTCTTTAGCCTGAATGCCAAGCGTCACGTCTGGAGGAAACCTGACACCCTCCCTATGGTGAAACATGGTGGTGGCAGCATCATGCTGTGGGGATGTTTTCCAGCAGCAGGGATTGGGAAACTAGTCAGGATTGAGTCAAAGATGAACAGAGCAAGGTACAGAGAGATCATTGATGAAAACCTGCTCCAGAGCGCTCAAGACCTCAGACTGGGGCGAAGGTTCCTCTTCCAACAGGACAATGACCCTAAGCACACAGCCAAAATAATGAACGAGTGGCTTCGGGAAAAGTCTCTGAATGTCCTGGAGTGGCCCAGTCAGAGCCCGGAGTTGAACTCTATTAAACATCTCTGGAGAGACCTGTAAAAAGCTGTGCAGCAACGCTCCCCATCGAACCTGACAGAGCTTCAGAAGATCTGGAGAGAGGAATGGGAGAAACTCCCCAAATACAAGGGTGCCAAGCTTGTAGCGTCCTAACCAATAAGACTCAAGGCTGTAATCACTGCTAAAGGTGCTTCAACAAAGTACTGAGTAAAGGGTCTGAATACTTATGTAAATGCAATTTTTTTCCTGTTTTTTTTATCTAAAACATTTGCATAAATTTCTAAAATGTCTTTGCTTTGTCATTATGTGGTATTGTCTGTAGATTGATGAGAATTTTTTTTTTTAAATACATTTTAAAATAAGGCTGTAATGTGGAAATGTCAAGGGGTCTGAATTCTTTCTGAAAGCACTGTATGCGAATCGTTGTAATCTAGCTAGCCAACCAGCTAGTTAAACAGGCAAAAAATTACCCTCAAACTAATGTTATGCAAGGTATAGTAGATGTCAATTCTTCATGGATAGCTAGCTAACAATTCTTTGTGACTAGCTTGCTAGCCAGTTAGCCCTATTATTATACCTTTATTTCAACAAGGAACACAGACTGAAACCAAGGTCTCTTTTACAGCTGAGCCCTGCATATACATGTTTACACATACAGTTTAGGTACAATGACTAAGAAATGACACAAAACAAACAAAACAAAACAATCACAGATAACACAAAAAACATACAACAGCAGATTGTTGCATTTACACATAGGTTATTCCCCTAATTGACATGGACTATGGACTTACCCATTCACTGAAACTTCCTTCTTCCAGTCAAGACAATGGCAATAGAGATGAAACAAGATATATACAAAGAAAACACTTTACATAACTATCAGCTAGTTATATGTGAATCATAGCAATGAGCTAACCAGATAGTATAACAGGCAAAAATGACCTAAAACCAATGTTATCCATGGAAAATGGCAATTCTTCATGGGTAACTAGCTATCAATTCTTTGTAGATATCTGGCTAGCTAACAGTAGTAGCTAGCGAGTTAGCTCTATTGACTTATTATGGGCTTGAACCTATGCACACTATAGTGGGTATTGTAGGCATGTAATTAACACAGCATGTATTTATTAACGCATCAAGATAAAATATTGTAGTCAGGCAACATACAGTATGAGATGTGAATAGGCAACATGTAATTCCAAAGTTGGAGTGTACTTTCTCTCGCTTCAGCTCAAATAATGGATCCCATTGAGTTCAAGAAAATGTGCATCATTTTTTACGTGGTTGCGTCATATTTCTTTGCATACTTTCCGCTGAAGCTTGCATCGATGCATGCTTCAAAATATGTACAAACTGAGTAGTGCCCTCCATGCTCCAGTTCGCATACTTTGATTTGGACCCCTACTCCAACCCTCCCGTGCTCCAATTTGCGTGCTCGGAGAACGGTAGTATTCATTTTGAGAAACACCCACAGTCTTCCTTCTGAACTGAGCTGCAGGACAGGAAGGAAACTGCTCAGAGATGTCAGCATGGGGCCATTGGTGATTCTAAAACCGCTACAGAGTTCAATGGCTTTGATGGGAGAAAAAAGGAGAATGGATCAACAACATTGTAGTGACTCTACAATAATGACCTAAATGACAGAGTGAAAAGAAGAATAAAAATATACAGAATAATATTCCAAAACATGCAGCAAGGCACTAAAGTAATACTGTAAAACAATTGGCAAAGGAATATAATTTTGGGCCTAAATGCAAAGCCTTATGTTTGAGGCAAATCCAACAAAACACATCACTGAGTAACTGCCTCCTTATTTTTGAACAAGGTGGTGGCTGCATCATGTCCTGGGTATGCTTGACGTCAGAAAAGAATGGGGCGTTTATCAGGATACAAAAACCACAGACACTGTGAGAGGCATTCACCTTTTAGCAGAACAATAACCTACAACACAAGGCCACATCTACATTGGAGTTGCTTAACAAGAAGCCAGTGAATGTTCCTTAGTGGCCAAGTTACAGTTTTGACTTAAATATGCTTGAAAATCTATGGCAAGAATTTTGAAAATAACCTGAAGAATTTTGAAAGGAATAATGGGCAAATATTGCACAATCCAGGTATGCAAAGCTCTTAGAGACTTACCCAAAAATACTCACAGCTGTAATCACTGCCTAAGGTGTTTCTAACATGTATTGACTCAGGGATGAGTATATTTTTAATTCATCTTTTAAAAAAAAAAATTTTTAATTCGTCCACTTTGACATTATAGAGTATTTTGTGTAGATTGTAGACAATAAAATGAAATAAAATCCAAGAGGGGTGAATACTTATGATAGGCGCTGTAGGTATAGATCTGTCTAACTGTATGTAAGTTAAATAAGGCTGAAATCTAACTAAGAATCCTTAATATATTTTCTCCACAACTTTATAGGGGTTGTTCAATAATTATTCAATATAGTATAATACAAGCATGGCCAGTATAAACCGGTAAACACTTTATTAGCATGTCCCCCTTTTGATGCCTGCCCTGAATGGTGACTTAATATTGTATCCATGACAGCTGAAGCAAAACATTTCAGCTTTAGAGTTATTCATTTACAATGGGCAGTGGTGTTATATTCTAAATGGTGATATGATGAGTTGAGACCCTATGAAAGCCCAATTGTTTGATTGGTGCATTGTTAACTCCAGTAATGGCCTGTCCAACTATCTTTGGATGGGGAAAATGTAGCACTTAGCTTGGCCCTGTAATGCCTGCTCTTTGTGAGAAATTAAATTCTCACTCTACATGCAAAGTAGATGAAAGTCATCAGAGAAAGTAATGAACGTTAATCCATTTTTAATGGTGCATTAATAAAATATTTTTTTGCCTCATAATTTCCTGAGGCAGAAAAGCAAGTTCTCTAAATTTCCCAGAGCAGACCACAACTTCTGCTCTCATTACCTAAGCATATTTCACAGATTAGAGCTACACAGGAAGGAAATGCACGCGCATGAGTAAACCCCACACACAACACAGGTACACACACACACACTTGCAAGAACTCACGCGCACACATTAACACACATGCCCTAAATCCCTTCATCAGGAAATGTAAAACAGTTGGCAGACTGAGAACATAGACAAACGCTTACTGTAATGTGAAAAAATATTTGGCACAATGTTGATGTGCAGTGAAACACTCAGAGATAATGTTTGTTTAACTACTGTTCTTACCTTTACATAAGGCCATGTGCTTCGATGTGACATAACAAACTAGCATTGTCATATCTGGGATCCATATTATGCCTTAGAATGTCTCTAATTGCACCTGTGTTTGATCAACATCACTCAAGTTTTATAATGTCCCTTTACTGTAGTTTGTGGTGACAAATTCCCCCACAACTTCAGCGTGCATTAAACATGATGCATCTTTATTCTATTTCATATGAGTCATACGTCACTGATGAGCGTCCAGAGAGGGGAAATAGATTAGTGTCTGTCTGATCCAGTTTGCCCTCGCATGGTTGGCTCCACAGATTCAGCCAGGGGGGAGTCAGGGTTGTCACGGTATATCTGTCCAGCCGTCACATTGCCTGGACTTGTGCCTCTGCGTCTTATTATTGCTATTCTCTTTTCCCCTTTTTCCATTAATAAACACACATTCCCATGCTGTGGCCGGTGTTGTCCTAGGGGGTCTGGCTGTCACTGTCCATTATGGTAGCAGGGTAGGCCAGGGTAGGGCAGTCAGGGCCGCAAATCAGGGGGTAAACTGGAGCAGAGCAGTGTTCCCTTCCAATGGCTGGATGGCGTGCCACTCAGCGTCACACACGGCACCAGGGCCAGCACCCACCACGCACAGCACACACACATACACACACATACGCACACACATATACACACAGACACACACACTGACCCCATACAGGCCTGCAGGGATGCCACTCCTGTTCCTGGAAAGACTCTAAATTTAACCCTCTGCACCTCGGGGCTGGTGGGACAACACAACACAACACTGCTTACAGTACATTGGGAGTGTGCTGCACTGTGGGCTCTGGTCAAAAGTAGTGCACTTTATAGAGAATAGGGGGCCATTTGGGATGAACACCATGCCTTCATCACTCTAAGTCGATGTACGAACAGGGACTGGTTGGTTGATTGATTGATCAGATAAGGCTGGCATTGTAAATGGATCGTACTGTAGCTTTGTTCTACTTTTAGTCTAGAGCAGTGGGAGGGTGACTTGCTGTACCCAGTACATGGCTTGTGCGCCTAGATAGTGTTGCCCTTCAAATGCATACGTTCTGAGATCATTATTGATGAAGTACGCATCACACTAATGATTCCTGCCTGGAGTATACTTTATAGACGGGGTTAGCTGACAACATCAAGAAAACGACGTGCAAGCTTCAATGGGGCAGATTCTGGATGGCCAAATAGCTAGCAACAATGACAAGAAGCTGCCATGTGAATAAACATAGGTGACTCGTTTGGGCTAGTTTTATCTTGTCCTTGATACCATGTGTTGTTCTGAGGTCTTTTGACTGATGTCACTTCTATGCTAATATGGCTATAATTCACTATCTAGCTAACCAACAACTGTAACGATGTATTTGAGAGACAACAAGTGCTCATTGTGCAAATGATTTGTTTTCAATAATCATTGGAGACAAAATATAGTTTACATACACTACCAGTCAAAAGTTTTGGAGCACCTACTCATTCAAGGGTTTTTCTTAATTTTTCACAATTTTCTACAGTGTAGAATAATAGTGAAGACATCAAAACTATGAAATAACAAATATGGAATCATGTACAAAAAAGGTGTTAAACAAATCAAAATATATTTAATATTTGAGATTCTTCAAATAGATACCCTTTGCCTTCAAGACAGCTTTGCACACGCTTGGCATTCTCTCAACCAGCTTCATGAGGAATAGATTTCAATTAACAGGTGTGCCTTCTTAAAAGTTAATTTGTGGAATTTCTTTCCTTCTTAATGCGTTTGAGTCAATCAGTCGTGTTGTGACAAGGTAGGGGGGTATACAGAAGATAGCTCTATTTGGTAAAAGACAAAGTCCATATTATGGCAAGAACAGCTCAAATAAGCAACGAGAAATGACAGTACATCATTACCTTAAGACATGAAGGTCAGTCAATATGGAAAATTTCATGAACTTTGAAAGTTCCTTCAAGTGCTGTCTCAAAAACCATCAAGTACTATAATGAAACTGGCTCTCATGAGGACCGCCACAGGAAAGTAAGACCCAGAGTTACCTCTGTTGCAGAGGATAAGTTCATTAGAGATACCAGCCTCAGAAATTGCAGCCCAAATAAATGCTTCAAAGAGTTCAAGTAACAGACACGTCTCAACATCAACTGTTCAGAGGAGACTGTGTTTGAATCAGGCCATGGTAGAATTGCTGCAAAGAAACCACTACTAACCCCTCTTTTACGCTGCTGCCACACTCTGTTTATCATATATGCATAGTCACTTTAACTATACATTCATGTACATACTACCTCAATTGGCCCGACCAACCAGTGCTCCCGCACATTGGCTAACCGGGCTATCTGCATTGTGTCCCGCCACCCACCACCCGCCAACCCCTCTTTTACGCTACTGCTACTATCTGTTCATCATATATGCATAATCACTTTAACCATATCTATATGTACATACTACCTCAATCAGCCCGACTAACCGGTGTCTGTACGTAGCCTCACTACTTTTATTTTTCACTGTCTTTTTACTGTTGTTTTTATTTCTTTACTTAACTATTGTTCACCTAATACCGTTTTTTCACTATTGGTTAGAGCCTGTAAGTAAGCATTTCACTGTAAGGTCTACACCTGTTGTATTCAGCGCACGTGACAAATAAACTTTGATTTTATTTTATTTAAAGGACACCAATAAGAAGAAGAGACTTGCTTAGGCCAAGAAACACGAGCAATTGACACTAGACCGGTGGAATTGGAGGAGGTGTTATGGTGTGGGGGTGCACTTCACCAGCATGACTACCACAGCATTCTGCAGTGAATGCCAAGAGTGTGCAAAGCTGTCATCAAGGCAAAGGGTGGCTATTTGAAGAATCTCAATATAAAATATATTTTGATTTGTTTAACACTTTGTTGGTTACTACATGATTCCAAATGTGTTATTTCATAGTTTTGATGTCTTCACTATTATTCTACAATGTAGATAATACTAAAAATAAAGAAAAACCCTTGGATGGGCAGGTGTTCTAAAACTTTTGACCGGTAGTGTACAGTATATTTTATAGTTTACAAAATATATTTCACATTCTAAGCCAACCCCGTCTGTTATGCACTAGTTGGTTTTGTTGGTTTTGTTGCTAAACAACCAACCCTTCTATAGTGATTTTGTGTGACAGCTGTATGATGACAAAACGAGTGCTTGATCTGAATGTAGTTGAAGGGTTAACAAGCACGCTACAATTTTTTTCTTGCTTGTGGTGAGGTGAATTACAGCACCAAAATGTACATTGTAGAATTTTTTTTTTTTAAACTCTTGATTTTTCCTCTGCTATGGAAGTCCAGAGAGGACATTTAAATAAATAAAAATAATTCCTTTGTTAAAAGGACATGATCATAATTTCTTGAATTTCACGGTATTTTTCCAACCTCATGGTGTGGAAATGTACGTAAAACACAGGAAAAAATACATTTTGGGACTGCACTGAGCTTTTAAATACAATAGTGGAGGTACTACTGTACAAAATTGTAAATGCTTTATCAGCAGTAGGCCTTAAACAGGTAAAACATAGGGAAAGATCTAGACACAGGGACCGTCTAATTTCCATGATTTTCTTTTTACAACATTGCAGACATACAGATAATGAAGTTGAGTTACTTCTAAGTAACTTTGGGTTATTCCTAAATCATCATCTTCAACATTGATGAGCTTTGCTATGAATTGAGGCCTATACATTCATATAAGTTGTGTTCCTCCACTGTATTCACCTTTTCTTATAATGGAGATTGTGTTTCTGCTTCGATGGAGAGTCTACGAACCTATGAGCAGACGAGCATACTGTGGAAGTATTGAATACATGGAATTAGATCGTGATGATACCAGTGAATGAATGCTTATTTTCCATTTTCTTTTTGATCATGATAATATTTGATTTTATACGTATGAAATTGTTTGGTGAAATATGCATAAATGTGAGTAATTATCCATAATTCGGCACCTTTTGATAGTTGTACGTCCAAATGTGATCAACATAATTGTAAGGATCGTCGTCCTCCTCATCTGAGGAGGAGTAGTAAGAAGGATCGGAGGACCAAGATGCAGCGTGGTGAGTATTCATTTTAATAGAATACTTGAACAAAACAAAAACAAAAAACCAACAAACAAACGACGAAACAGTCCCGTAACGTGAACACAAGTACACATAAAACAGGAACAATAACCCACAACCCACAATACAAAACAGGCTACCTAAATATGGCTCCCAATCAGAGACAACGACAAACACCTGCCTCTGATTGAGAACCATATCAGGCCAAACACATAGAAATAGACAAACTAGACAAACAACATAGCATGCCCACTCATATCACACCCTGACCAAACAAAACATAGAAACATACAAAACAAACTATGGTCAGGGCGTGACAGTACCCCCCCCCAAGGTGCGGACTCCGGCCGCAAAACCTAAACCTATAGGGGAGGGTCTGGGTGGGCATCCATCCGCGGTGGCGGCTCTGGCGCGGGATGTGGACCCCACTCCACTCTTAGGAGCGGCGACCCTCGCCGCCGACCTTGGACTGGCAACCCCAATAAAGGACCGCACTGGACTGAGGGGCGCCTCTGGACTGGAGGGGCATCTCTGGACAGGAGGGGCGCCTCTGGACAGGAGGGGCGCCTCTGGACAGGAGGGGCGCCTCTGGACAGGAGGGGCGCCGCTGGACGGGAGACTCAGGCGGCGCTGGACAGGAGGGAGACTCAGGCGGCGCTGGACAGGAGGGAGACTCAGGCGGCGCTGGACAGGAGGGAGACTCAGCCGGCGCTGGACAGGAGGGAGACTCAGGCGGCGCTGGACAGGAGGGAGTACCAGTAGAGAGGAAGCGGAGAGACAGCCTGGTGCGGGGGGCTGCCACCGGAGGCCTGGTGCGTGGAGGAGGCACCGGATAGACCGGACCGTGGAGGCGCACTGCAGGTCTCGAGCACCAAGCCTGTCCAACCCTACCTGGCTGAATGCTCCCCGTAGCCAGGCCAGGGCGGCAAGGTGGAATAGCCCGCACTGGGCTGTGCTGGCGAACCGGGGACACCATGCGTAGGGCTGGTGCCATGTACCCCGGCCCAAGGAGACGCACTGGAGACCAGATGCGCTGAGCCGGCTTCATGGCACCTGGCTCGATTCCCACTCTAGCCCGGCCGATACGAGGCGCTGCTATGTACCGCACCGGGCTATGCCTGCGCACCGGGGACACCGTGCGCCTCACGGCATAACACGGTGCCTGCCCGGTCCCTCTCTCTCCACGGTAAGCACGGGGAGTTGGCTCAGGTCTCCTACCTGACTTAACCACACTCCCCGTGTGCCCCCTCCCAATACATTTTTGGGGCTGCCTCTCTGGCTTTCAGCCGCGCTTTCGTGCTGCCTCCTCATACCACCGCCTCTCGGCTTTGGCTGCCTCCAGCTCTTCCCGAGGGCGGCGATATTCTCCAGCCTGTGCCCAGGGTCCCTTGCCGTCCAGAATCTCCTCCCGGGTCCAGGAGTCCTGCGATCGCTGCTGCTGCTGCTGCTGCCCGTTACCACGCTGCTTGGTCCTTTGATGGTGGGATATTCTGTAAGGATCGTCGTCCTCCTCATCTGAGGAGGAGTAGTAAGAAGGATCGGAGGACCAAGATGCAGCGTGGTGAGTATTACATTTTAATAGAATACTTGAACAAAACAAAAACAAAAAAATCAACAAACAAACGACGATGATGACGACGACGACGACGAGGACGAAACAGTCCCGTAACGTGAACACAAGTACACATAAAACAGGAACAATAACCCACAACCCACAATACAAAAGAGGCTACCTAAATATGGCTCCCAATCAGAGACAACGACAAACACCTGCCTCTGATTGAGAACCATATCAGGCCAAACACATAGAAACTAGACAAACAACATGGAATGCCAAACAACATAGAAACATACAAAACAAACTATGGTCAGGGCGTGACAATAATTTAGTAACTGCAAGAAATATATATATTGCTCTACTTAGATTTTTTTTAAAGACAGGCTAACTTTCTGTTTTGTCAACTTACTGTAGAGATGTGCATGTTTCTGTTAATCTTTTTGCAGAGAGTCATGTTCTTTTAATGAATGTATTTGCGATTTTGACAGTATCATTTAATTTTGATGAATGTATTATGTTTTGAGAAAGCAGAGAAAAACTGTAAATTGCCAAACACTTAATAAATAGAGTATATAGTCATTGTTCTTCCATCGGTATCCACTATATTCACTGCTGACACTGTTGTATTCCACCAGGACAGCCCATGGTATTGATCAGTGAGTGGTCAGTTCCATTGGAATCCGGTAATGACAGGCATGGGAATGACAGCCAAGATGGACTAGTATGTTGTGCCATGTGTTTGTGTGCTGTGTGTTTTCATGCATGTGTGCCTGTGTGTGTGGGTGTGAGGGTGCATGTGTGCATGCATGTGTGTGTCATGCGTGCCTATATGTGTGTGTGCATATGTGTGTTTGTGTGTGTCTGCTTGTACGTACAAGTGTGTGCGTGTGTGCTTGTGTGTGTGTGTGTTGACACAGAAACAGTTTCCAGAGACCTGGGCTCCACTCCGGCATAATTACTGGCAGCAGATTTACTGGGCCAGATGTTTGCATCATGTTATCTTCATCTGATTTGGCTCTCAGTCAAACGTGTGAGAGAGCGTGCTCCTGGAATGCCTATTAACATTTTAAGATGGTCAATGAAGGCATGCTTCCCTATTTGTAATGATTACAGTGACAAATTCTTGACATTTCATAGAAAGTGGAATACAGTTGATCTCATTCTTTCCCTAAGCATTTTACTGTAGGCTTACAGCTGATTTTTTTTAAACATATTTTTATAAGAATTAGGAATTGTTTTTTCTATGAACTTTTAATTCAATTCAGTCTATATCTAGAGGAATACCTAATAGTAAACCCCTTGGGAAAACTCATCTTGTGATTCAATGTTCATCAAAAGAAATCATACTGTGCAATAATCTGAGTTCACTACAGTTTCCAAAGGATTAATGGATCTGTCACTGAGCTTTAGATACCCAGGTTATGTGCCCCCCACTTCTAAAACCAAAGCTGCACCTCTGAAATAAAGTTGCCTTTTACTTCGCTGCCAAATAGAAAAAACACACACACATACACAAACGCACGTATAGGATGCATGCATGCATAAACGTTACCAACCTAAACATGGACATGGATGACAGTTTAAGTGATAGAGGGAATAGATCATGTGTAGCTGCAAGTGGATGCTCCTGCTGCCCACTTAAACTGTCATCCATGTTTAGGTTGGTAACGTTTATGCATGCATGCATCCTATACGTGCGTTTGTGTATGTGTGTGTGTTTTTTCTATTTGGCAGTGAAGTAAAAGGCAACTTTATTTCAGAGGTGCAGCTTTGGTTTTAGAAGTGGGGGGCACATAACCTGGGTATCTAAAGCTAGGGCTGTTCCCGACCCCCCAAAAATCTTGGTCAACCAATTGATTGGTCAAATTTTTTTCATATGGCCAGTAACCGAAAGGTTGCTAGATCGAATCCCTGAGCTGGCAATATAAAAATCTGTAATTCTACCCCTGAACAAGGCAGTTAACCCACTGTTCATAGGCCATCATTGTAAATAAGAATTTGTTCTTCACTGATTTGCCTAGTTAAAGAAAGTTTACATTAAATTAAAATTTAAAAAATAAAATAAAAAATCGAATCTAATTTTTGTCACATGCTCCAAATACAACAGGTATTACAATGAAATGCTTACAAGCCCTTAACCAACAATGCAGTTTTAAGAAAAATAAGTGTTAAGTAAAAAATAGATAAGTAAAACTATTTTTTTAAAGTATCGAATAATTAAAGAGCAGCAGTAAAATAACAATACCGAGGCTGTATACAGGGGGTACCGGTACAGAGTCAATATGCGAGGGCACCAGTTAGTCAAGGTAATTGAGGTAATATGTACATGTACTGTAGATAGAGTTATTAAAGTGACTATGCATAGATAATAAACAGAAAGTAGCAGCAGCGTAAAAGGGGGGGACAACGCAAATAGTCTGGGTACCCATTTGATTAGCTGTTCAAGAGTCTTATGGCTTTGGGGTAGAAGCTGTTAAGAAGCCATTTGGACCTAGACTTGACGCTTCGGTACCGCTTGCCGTGCGGTAGCAGAGAGAACAGTCTATGACTAGGGTGGCTGGAGTCTTTGATAACATTTGTTTTCCTCTAACACCACCTGGTATAGAGGTCCTGGATGGCAGGAAGCTTGACCCCGTACGCACTACCCTCTGTAGTGCCTTGCGGTCGGAGGCCGAGCAGTTGCCATACCAGGCAGTGATGCAACCAGTCAGGATGCTCTCGATGGTGCAGCTGTAGAACTTTTGAGGATCTGAGGACCCATGCCAAATCTTTACAGTCTCCTGAGGGGGAATAGTCTTTGTTGTGCCCTCTTCACAACTGTCTTGGTGTGTATGGACCATGTTAGTTTGTTAGTGATGTGGACACCAAAGAACTTGAAGCTCTCAACCTGCTCCACTACAGCCCCGTCAATGAGAATGGGGGCGTGCTTGGTCCTCCTTTTCCTGTAGTCCACAATCATCTCCTTCGTCTTGATCACGTTGAGGGAGAGGTCTTGTCCTGGCACCACACGGCCAGGTCTCTGACCTCCTCCCTATAGGTTGTCTCATCGTTGTCAGTGATCAGGCCTACCACTGTTGTGTCATCGGCAAACTTAATGATGGTGTTGGAGTTGTGCCTGGCCATGCAGTCATGAGTGAACAGGGAGTACAGGAGGGGACTGAGCACACACCCCTGAGAGGCCCCCGTGTTGAGGATCAGCTTGGCAGATGTGTTGTTACCTACCCTTACCACCTGGGGGTGGCCCGACAGGAATTCCAGGATCTAGTTGCAGAGAGAGGTGTTTAGTCCCAGGGTCCTTAGCTTAGTGATATGAGCTTTGAGGGCGCTATGGTGTTGAATGCTGAGCTGTTGTCAATGAATAGCATTCTCACATAGATGTTCCTTTTGTCCAGGTGGAAAAGGGCAGTATGGAGTGCAATAGAGATTGCATCATCTGTGGATCTTTTGGGTGGTATGCAAATTGAAGTGGGTCTAGGGAGGTCTGCTTGAAACATGTTGGTATTACAGACTCAGTCAGGGACAGGTTGAAAATGTCAGTGAAGACACTTGCCAGTTGGTCAGCTCATGCTCGGAGTTATGTCGTGGTAATTTCCTGTATTACTCAATAATAAGAGCCAACCACACACAAGTCAGAGTTATATTATAAAGTCCATCTTTAATAATATATGAGCTTCACCATAGCCCTTTTTGACTCTCAGATCAATTCAGTGTCTATAAATGAATTCTCTGAGAGTGTCTACAAAACAATTCTTAGTATAATTTATAGCCAAGATACACCCCTCTCAACTTACAAAGAACCTTTTACTTGAAAGAGGAGTATCCCATAGCTAGATAGCATTAGCTATAAATTATCGTTCAGTTTGGTCTCCTAAGACGAGATTTCAATCTCGTGCTGGGTACCAAAACATTCAATGGCATATATCAATTGTCAATTCTAGATACTCCCATCTCAAATACACCCCCTCCTGGACAAGCTCAGAAAAGACAGTGAGCCTCTTAGGTCATATACTAGGTCAAGATAAGGGCAACCTCAGAGGGGACATACAATAGTTACAGACACATTTCCAAGCCTCCTCCTCCCCTTCTGATATTCTTCATAGCATCACATGGTTTAACAGATACATTGACATATGAAGACAAGCCTGACCTCTCCCCTCTCTGGGCCCCAAGTTACTTTTCCCTAGAGAGAAAGGCCAATGCAACTGCCCACAGTATAGTCCAAAGGGAACCATTCTAATGACAAGTATCTCACAAGCATATGATGAAAACAACATCTTATCTATCTATGTTACCTAACTAATTCTGATTCAGCCACGACAGTACACATCCTGGTAATCCATCTGGCCCTGCGGCCTTGTGAATGTTGACCTGTTTAAAGGTCTTAATCATATTGTCTACGGAGAGCGTAGTCACACAGTCGTCCTGAACAGCTGATGCTCTCATACATATTTCAGTGTTACTTGCCTCGAAGCGAGCATAGAAGTAATTTAGCTAATCTGGTAGGCTCGTGTCTCTGGGCAGCTTGCGGCTGTGCTTCCATTTATAGTCTGTAAAAGTTTGCAAGCCCTGCCACATCCGACGAGCGTCAGAGCCAGTGTAGTACGATTCAATCTTAGTCCTGTATTTAAGCTTTACCTGTTTAATGGTTCGTCATAGGGTAAAGCGGGATTTCTTATAAGCTTCCGGGCTAGTTCCCACTCCTTGAAAACAGCATCTCTACCCTTTAACTCAGTGCAGATGTTGCCTGTAATCCATGGCTTCTGGTTGGGGTATGTACGTACAGTCACTATGGGGACGACGTCATCGATGCACTTATTGATGGATCCAGTGACTGATGTGACGTACTCCTCAATGCCATCGGAAGAATCCCGGAACACATTCCAGTCTGTGCTAGCAAAACAGTCCTGTAGCTTAGCATCTGCTTCATCTGACCACTTTTTTATTGACCAAATCACTTGCACATTTAACATGCTGGTAGAAATGAGGTAAAACGGATTTAAGTTTCCTTGCATTAAAGTCCCTGGACACTAGGAGCACCGCCTCTGGATGAGCGTTTTCCTGTTTGCTTATGGTCGTATACAGCTCATTCAATGCTGTCTTAGTGCCAACATTGGTTTGTGGTGGTAAATAGACAGCTACGAAGAATATAGATGAAAACTCTCTTGGTAAATAGTGTGGTCTACAGCTTATCATGAGATACTCTACCTCAGGCGAGCAAAACCTTGAGACTTCCTTAGATTCCGTACACCAGCTGTTGTTTACAAATATACATAGACCGCCACCCCTTGTCTTACCAGAGGCTGCTGTTCTATCCTGCCGAAAAAGTGTAAAACTCACCTGGCTGTACGTTATTCATGTCGTCGTAATTCAGGCATGACTCGGTGAAGCATAAGACACTACAGTTTTTAATGTCCCGTTGGTAGTGTATACGTGCTTGTAGTTCATCTATTTTATTATCCAATGATTGCACGTTGGCTAATAGGACCGATGGTAAAGGCAGATTACCCACTCGCAGTCGGATCCTTACAAGACACCCAGACCTACGTCCCCGATATCTCCGTCTCTTTCTCCTTCGAATGACGGGGATGAGGGCCGTGTCGTGTGTCTGGAGTACTCAGTAATTACTGCCCTGATATCTAGAAACAATAGAGACGGTGGCAGAAACATTATGTACAAAATAAGTTACAAAAAACACGAAAAAACACACAATAGCACAATTAGTTAGGGGACCGTAACAAGGCAGCCATCTCCTCCGGTGCCATTTACTCCATTCCGGCCATTGTTATGAGCCATCCCCTCAGCAGCCTCCACTAATAGACGCACCTTAAGTGTTTTAATAAAATCAACTATTTGTACTGAACTTGTCTGATGCTTTAAGCAGGTTCTTTGATTAAATAATTAAGACACACAAATGAAGGAAAAGACCTCTTCCTAATTGCAGATTAGAAATTATGGGAATTAAAAGTAAATGTAGGCCACTATTGGTGATATACACTATATAACATGGAAATGATGGACACAGCAAACATTGCACACAATTAAGTTATGAAACAATGAATACCCACGAAATGGTGGGAGAGAGCACATTCTGGAGAGAGACGTGCCTTGTGCATCTGAGCCACAATCCCCATATTCTTGGACCGTGACATCCCTGCGGATTCCTCAATGCATTAGTCCACTGAAACAGGCACAAATCAGACAGGTGTCTCGTATGCCATGAAAGAAATTATCTATTTTCGACTGACAAAAAAATCATGATTCCAATACAGACCCCTTTTGTCATATAGTATTCCATATAAGGCACCCATACCTTATAACAGTTGCACAGTATACTCTTAATCTTGTAATAAATCAAATCTAGTGATGCATATCTTGACATTTCTGCCATCCATTGTGACATTGTGGGAGAATAACCAACCTTCCAATTAATGGCAATGCATTTCTTAGCAGCTAAAACTGCTAGGTTCCACATTTTATTCTGATAAGTCTCCAGTATCAACATTTCCAAGCAAACAAAAACAGGAAGAAGGGAGAATCTGTAGACATGCTGAGATAAAAGAACATACTCTTTGCCAGAATTCAGCCAGCCTTCACAAGACCATAACATATGCAAATATGACCCCTTTAGTGTTTTACACCTCCAGCGGAGTGCATGATATTCACTTTCACTGGCATATAGTATGTTCTATGGATGGTCTTAAACTGCTGTAATTTATGTCTGAGATTATATGAACATGACTGGGCATTCAAACAAATCTGTATCCATTCATCCATTCGTCTTCCACCTATTTTAGTTTGAGATGTTTTGTGTCATTGGGAAAGCCTCTGTCACCCTTGATAGAGTTTGGAAATCAACTTTAAAGGTTTATCAGACTGCCTTAAAATAGTTTCAATCTTTGAAGCTTCTTGCTTGTCCCGTGTTTGCGGCACAGAGATAATAAAGTGTTGTATCTGCAAAAGTTCACTTCTGCGCCGTAACAGACTGGCCTTCCCTGGCTGCCTGACCCTGCTGAGATCCCTGTCACCATCTAATCCTGCTAAAATAAGACAAAGAATTACCTTGGTGTACATTTATACATTGTATTATCCAATAATAAAATCAATGGTTCAATAATTGAAATGACCATTATTGTCACACCCTGATCTGTTTCACCTGTCTTTGTGCTTGTCTCCACCCCCCTCCAGGTGTCACCCATCTTCCCCATTATTTACATTTACATTTAAGTCATTTAGCAGACGCTCTTATCCAGAGCGACTTACAAATTGGTGCATTCACCTTATGATATCCAGTGGAACAACCACTTTACAATAGTGCATCTAACTCTTTTAAGGGGGGGGGGGGGTTAGAAGGATTACTTTATCCTATCCTAGGTATTCCTTAAAGAGGTGGGGTTTCAGGTGTCTCCGGAAGGTGGTGATTGACTCCGCTGACCTGGCGTCGTGAGGGAGTTTGTTCCACCATTGGGGTGCCAGAGCAGCGAACAGTTTTGACTGGGCTGAGCGGGAACTGTACTTCCTCAGAGGTAGGGAGGCGAGCAGGCCAGAGGTGGATGAACGCAGTGCCCTTGTTTGGGTGTAGGGCCTGATCAGAGCCTGAAGGTACGGAGGTGCCGTTCCCCTCACAGCTCCGTAGGCAAGCACCATGGTCTTGTAGCGGATGCGAGCTTCAACTGGAAGCCAGTGGAGAGAGCGGAGGAGCGGGGTGACGTGAGAGAACTTGGGAAAGTTGAACACCAGACGGGCTGCATTATCCCCAGTGTATTTATACCTGTGTTCTCTGTTTGTCTGTTGCCAGTTTGTATTTTCTGTCAAGCCTACCAGCGGTTTTCCCCTGGCTCCTGTCTTTTTCTATAGTTCCTGTTTTCTAGTTTTGACCATTCTGCCTGCCCTGCCTGCCGTTCTGTACCTTGTCATACCGCCCTGGATTATTGACCTCTGCCTGCCCTGACCCTGAGCCTGCCTGCCGTTCTGTACCTTGTTACACCACCCTGGATTATTGACCTCTGTCTGCCCTAACCCTGAGACTGCCTGCCGTTCTGTACCTTGTTACACCACCCTGGATTATTGACCTCTGCCTGCCCTGACCCTGAGACTGCCGGCCGTTCTGTACCTTTTGACTCTGATCTGGATTACTGACCTCTGCCTGCCCTTGACCTGTCGTTTTGCCTGCCCCTGTTCTAGTAATAAACTTGTGTTACTTCGACACTGTGCATCTGGATCTTCCCTAAAAACGTGATAATTATTCGCAGATCTACCCATCAACTCAAGATGGAACTTTGTATCCATTCACTTTGTTGTTTTAATATACAATATATTGTTTTAATATACAGAAAAATTCACCTAAGCACCATAGACTGGTCTTCCCTGGATGTCTGACCCTGCTGGGACACCTGTCACCATCTGATCCTGTTAAGACATGATGTGCATGTTATTGTGTACTGACTGTGCACCATAACAGTGTAGTCTGTAAAGCTGTTTATTTTATTTTATTTTATTTTACCGTTATTTTACCAGGTAAGTTGACTGAGAACACGTTCTCATTTGCAGCAACGACCTGGGGAATAGTTACAGGGGAGAGGAGGGGGATGAATGAGCCAATTGTAATTGTAATTTATACCATGTCAGTGTGAAAAGTAGGGAATTAGCTAGGGAAACTGACAGATCAATAATGTTAGATTGCTATACTGACTCAGATTGAGCTGTCAAAAAACGTCAGAATATTGGTTTTCAATAATTTGATTCAGGTCTACTGTGATTGAGGCAAAGATAATAGCTAACGTTAGTTAGCTAATGTTAGCCACCTTTTGGCTAGCTATAATGGTACATCAACTGGCAAAAACTAGCCAAGTTAATTGACTTCTGTTGAAATGGAACAAAAAGACTACAAACCATTTCCATACACACAACAGCTCTTTGATGCTGCCATCTGACAAATAGCTAGAGGCTACAGCTGAACTGGCTGTGATAGCTACTAGCTAGCTAGCTAGTTCATTTTCTTCAGACATAACTTCAGTCGAAAAGGGGATGAAACATTAGCTAACGTTACATGTCAGTCACGTTACTAGCTCAGCACTGGGAATATATACTTTTTTCTGTTAAGTCAAACAGCAGTTTCCTTGCCAGCTACATCAGTCAAATAAAGAGCAGCCAGTTCTGCTCAGCTTGCTTTTACAACCCAGAGAAAAAGCGCAACACACAGAGATCGCATCTGCAGACAGCAGCACCATGCTTTTCATATAACAACAGCTTTGGCTTCACACAGCCTGTCCTTTACACAGCAGTTGCACCCCTGCTTTATTTATTTGTTGTAGTCTAGATTTCAGGAGCCCTCCAATCCCCCTTTCACCAGTGGTTAAATAGACCCAGAGCTACCCAGAGTCGGGATCCTTTACCTTGGGTCAAAGAGAGAGCCAGGCGGAACCAAGCTCCAGCACTTCACAGGTCCAAAGAGGAGTACAATATAAGTTTTATTATAAGTATGTCTAACTCTAACCCTAACACTAGAATGGTAATACATTGTACAAACAACAGTAACCCTAACCCTTACCTTACCCCTTATGCTAGCTTCCTGTCCACAATTAGGTTCAACCCTACTTCTAGCCTCAACCCTAATCCTAGCTCTTGTTCAACCCTTACCCTAAAATACCTACCCAGCCCTTACATGAATTATGACTCTGATTTGAATATTCTCATATGCACTGTCTTTCACTGCAGGGAAATGTAGGGAACCCAGTAAATTGTCTGCATCCCAAATGGGCCTTGGTCAAAAGTAGAGGGAACTATAAAGGGAATAGGATTTGGGACACATACGTTATATTTTGTTCAGGATTGGTTTCCTTCCCAATGCACTTTTCGACGTATCATCAAGACTCCATACTCCATCTACCATTACAGTTACGGTGTGCTGTCTGGAGGGAGGCCAGATTGGTTTAATGTAGACCCTGCGGGCTGGCTTTACTTTAGATTGCGATTGAGATAGATGTGACATTACTGTAATCTGTCAAGCTTCAAGGGAAAGAGTTAAAGCAAAGAACGGAAGTTGAATTATTGGGCGATTTTGCCCAAAAAAGTGTGATCTATTGGACCGTAGTTTCCAAGTCAAGAGCAAATAATCTGCTATGCTCTTCATTTTCAAAGAAAATAAACAAGCCAGAAAAAAATACTTTCCCCAAAAAAGACAGCTTGTCCATCTGTCTCTGAACCTAATGACATATATATACTGTATATAACACTGTATTTGTGACAACCATAGACTATGGGTTATTATAGGCTTGCACAGTAAAATAAACCTAATCCATATCTTAATAATGTATTCCTCTCAACACTGTTTTTATAGCATAATGCTTAATAGCTTGACACTGGCATCCATCAATTTAATGTAGCGCGCTCCACCTATACATTTACAGCACAGTGGTGGCAGCAGCTGCCTCTGTTATGTCAGGAGATCTTATTCCCATTATCCTAATCCATTATTCATGCCTGTGAAATCTCCCAACGGCTTTGATCATCAAAATATTTAGCAAATACAGAGGAAATATATAGGGTGAAGCTAGCAACCATTTATTGAACTGTCAGTGAAGGTGTTGCAGTAAGATTAGGAATTATAAATTGATGAGAGCGACGTATTATGACGTATTATGCAAAGATGGGAAATCGTATAGCCAAGGGGCATGCTGTACATGCCAATGATTCATGGAAGTTAGGCGTTCATTCCAATCCATGCGATGTAATGTAATTCCATCAACTATACTCAGCTCAACAGGATTACAATTTTCTCACCCCAAAAATGCTGCTGAAAATTCCATGTCACGATTCTAATTTCATTATTAGATAGATAAATAGATGATTGATAGCTAGATTTAATTCCATAACTAGCAATAGGATACTATCCTTTTGGAGGTGCAGGTTAAAGAGCGAGTACAACATTATGATTCACATCCATCACTTCCCTCTATGCTACCTTCACCCAGTGGCGATTTTAGCATGAGAATCTTGGTGGGGCAAACAAAACCAAACATTTGGGGATACATGCCAGCAAAGCCACTACACAACACAACACTAAACAAAACATTAATTGCACTATAGCGCTGACAAACGGTGCCCTGCAAACTGTTAGGGCCTACAAAAAGCTATCCCTACAGCAGAGTCCCAACAGCAGTCCCAACACCTTACCACTGCTACACCTGGCCATCAGCAGAGCCTTGTCTGGCAGCGAAACAGTTCATTCAGCATCATTTACTGCCTTTAAAAAAACATAGCTGATATGGCTGACTTGCTTTTAAACAAATATGGTTTCTACTATGGCATAAGGGGATGACGAACGGATAAGAGGCAATCTGTAATTTCGATTAAGAGTGAGTGAGCTAGGATGGACGTAGTCAATATGACTATTTGTTCAGCGCTTTTGAAATGTACAGCAACAGAATTTAGAACATGGGCTGTTCTTACAATGTTTTCCCTGTACATCAAGTCAGAACCGTAGGATAAATAAAGGGGTCATATAAGCAGACAATGAAAGCTCTTACAATATTCAATGATTACATTACTACATGTGCACCACTAAGTCAGAACGTTAGGCAAAATTAAGAGGGGAAAATAGACCAAATTATAAAGGTGAAGCACATGGGCTACTAACAGGTTACTACACAACATACACTTAGAATTACTTTCTTAGCAACCGTACACATATCTCCCTGGCATATTACATAATTTATGCAGCAGCATACAATATATTTTTGGACTCACCTTGCTGTGCTCACTTGAACATTCCTTTGTGTGCAAATTTTGTCATCAAACTGTGTTATCAAAGTCTGGCATTCTCTGGATTTATGGTGCTTTCAAGACAACTGGGAACTGGAAAAAAACAAGGTTGAATCATGATGACATCAGTGATCTTCAGGTCGTAGCTCTAGAAAGAGAGCCGAGTTCCCGGCATACAATTCCGAGTTGGATGACCGTTCAAAATATATTTTCCTAGTCGAAGATCGTTTTTTCAGAGGCAGTGACGTAGTGTCCCCATGAGTGACAGAACACTGAGCCAATCATGACGCAACTAGAGAACATTACCAACCCCTACGCTCGGTATTTTCCGCTGGCTGCCCCACCACCACAGAGAGCACTGAACTTGGCTGAAACACCTGCATTTTGGAGCTGCCTTACTCAAGAAAGCATGAAAGAGACCATGGTTGTATGGAGGCTTTATTAACTCAATTATTATTTTAAATTAGGGCACAAGGCGAGACCCAGATGCAGACACGGGAGGCAGATGGTTTGAGTCTTGATATTTATTAAACAATCCAAAAGGGGTAGGCAAGAGAATGGTCGTGGACAGGAAAAAGGTCAAAACCAGTTCAGAGTCCAGGAGGTACAGAGTGGCAGGCAGGCTCAAGGTCAGGGCAGGCAGAATGGTCAGGCAGGCAGGTACGGAGTCCAGAAAACAGGCAAGGGTCAAAAACCGGGATGACTAGCAAAAGAGAATTGAAGCAGGAGTACGGGAAAAACTCTGGTTGACTTGAACAGCTTACAAGACGGACTGGCACAGAGATACAGAAAACACAGGGATATATAAATCAAATCAAATCAAGTTTATTTTATATAGCCCTTCGTACATCAGCTAATACCTCGAAGTGCTGTACAGAAACCCAGCCTAAAACCCCAAACAGCAAGCAATGCAGGTGTAGCAGCACGGTGGCTAGGAAAAACTCCCTAGAACGGCCAAAACCTAGGAAGAAACCTAGAGAGGAACCAGGCTATGAGGGGTGGCCAGTCCTCTTCTGGCTGTGCCGGGTGGAGATTATAACAGAACATGGCCAAGATGTTCAAATGGTCATAAATGACCAGCATGGTCAAATAATAATAATCACAGTAGTTATCGAGGGTGTAGCAAGTCAGCACCTCAGGAGTAAATGTCAGTTGGCTTTTCATAGCCGATCATTAAGAGTATCTCTACCGCTCCTGCGGTCTCTAGAGAGTTGAAAACAGCAGGTCTGGGACAGGTAGCACGTCCGGTGGACAGGTCAGTGTTCCTTAGCCGCAGGCAGAACAGTATACACCAGGGATAATAAGCAACACCTGGAGGGCATGGAGACAATCACAAGACAGGTGAAACAGATCAGGGTGTGAAATTTTTGTTTTGTTTTATATTGTTTGCAAACTGATACGTTTTCTATTTTGAGTTGTCTTGAACTCACTGAAGTCCTATTTTCCAGTTCAGAGTTAACAGTTGTTTTGAGCGCGGCAGAAATCCTGCTGGAATAACAGGATGGCCAATGTTGAATGTTTTTGATTTTAAACTTGGAAAAGAGACCCTTAAACCCAGAATTGGGACCACACACCCATTCCACTGAATAGCAGGCTAGTGATTGATTTGCAATGCCTGCAGTTAGCCACTGAATCCTTCCAAACCACTCATTGTTGAATTTGTGATTTCCAACTTGTTGTGTAATGTTTATGTCCAATGGCCGATGAGCACCGATACGATTTATCCATAATTTCTCTTCATTATTTCTGTTCATATGACAAGGACTAAAAAGGATTTGCCAGTAGATTGTCGACTTGATTCATGATGATGACTGCTAGCTAAGATTTTGAAAGTATGATGTCCATTCAAAGCTACTGTAGCTATTTGACGTTAACGTTAATTTATCTGTGGCCAATGACCTTGAGATCTTTGATGAGCACTTCTCAAGTAACTTCATGACAGCACCCAAGGGGCTTGAATTTTCGAGCGCTACCCTTAGATCTGGCAGTGACGTAGTGTTTCATGAATGACAGATCACTGAGCCAATCACGCCGCAAATAGAGAACATTACCAACCCCTTCGCTCCGTATTTTCTGCTGGCTGCCCGACCACCACAGAAAGCACTGAATTAGGCTGAAACACCTGCATTTTGTAGCTGCTTTACTCAAGAAAGCAAAAAAGAGGCTGGAGGCTTTATTAACTCAATGATTATTTAGATTTTTTTTTTACATTGTTTGCAAACTGATATGTGACACGTACTGTATTAATGCAAAAATAACACTGCCTTCACCACATGGTAGTAGCCTACCAAGGTCTAAATTGCAGTATATGGCACCATAAAAAGGTAAGAGCCCTCCTGAAGAAGAGAGTGAAGAGCTATAGTGGATGCCCTATGATCCCAAAAGGACCAAGAGGATTTTGTCAAGCCAGTGATACAAATTTAGACAGAGGTGTATATATGTCAAGGGTAGTGCTACACATGTATGGTGTCTGATATGTAGTGTGTTTGGAAAAGGTTTTTAATCACAGTACATTTGGGCTCTGATGGCTCTTAAGGCCAGGTACCACACCCTGATAGGGATCCCCCCCAGCCCTGAATCATATCACAATAAACTTTCACCAGTTGAATGTCGACATAAATATAATTATTTTTTGTATATTAAAATATGCCAATTAGTCTATATTTCATTAAATATGCAGATATTTGCATATCATATGGACAGTCAGCCTGAATATTTTATTTTTATTTTGTTAAGACACTCCAGGACCGGACTTACACATAGCAGATTATGGATAAATACTTTTTTCATCTTTCTATCTGTAAAATACTAAAGAAAGGTACATAAAATGCATTTTTGGCACATTTTTCTGGAGACAAAGTAATCTAGAATAAAAATTTGACTACGTATAAACAATTCCATATGTATAAGTCTGGAGAATACTAATATTAATAGACCAAAATACCAAAACATCTCAAACTTGATAAGTAGATGCAAAAATGTCCTTTTAGCCTGTGTTGCCTGGCCTTAATTGCTAATCTAGTCCTGTTGTATTGGCAGGTTCAATCATATCATTATTAGGGTAGCATGCTGCCAAGATCCAATGTCAGAAGTTAACTCAATGAGTCTTTTCTAGAATTAGGGAAAAGACCTCTGACAATCATTAACAGTAATAAAGTCTGTTCATCTCATCTGATTGATGCCCATTTATGGGACTTATTCTTTAAGGTCAATGAAACCAGGTGCCAATTGAAAATGCCTACTGCTATCAGCAGTCTATTGCATCCAGGGCACAGACAAAGTTCAGAACAGAATATAATTGCCATGAATAAATGGCATGGCAGACAAGCGGCTGCCATCCGACCCTTTAGGTGGCATTTAACAGAGAATGACTCCTATCTGCAGATGTCTTCTGTCTTTATTCTCTTTATAAACGATTTAGAGTTAAGAACAGATCGAATTCTTGGTATTCCTCTGATCTTTCTGAACTTATTCAGATGAGGAACCAGGCTTGGGGAAAAGCAAGGAAAACTGATTATGTTTCAGATTGGAAATCTTTCAGACAACTTAGAAACAGATCTATCTCGATTAAGAAAGCTAAATCCAGGTACCTTTTAAGTGCTATCTTTGACTCTGCTGGTGATTCTTCAAAATTTAGAAAAACAGTTCATTCCCAGAAGCATGCAAATTCCTGCCCTTCTCTGCCGAAGCAGGTTTTGTCAGACCATGGTATCATTACTGAAAAGAAGGAGATAAGTGTTGCTTTTAATCATGTTATCTCTGCAAGCTTTTTATTTTAGAGGAATGGTGCCCTTCCCGCCCCCAGCCTCTAGCTGACTTGAATGATGACCTGTGAAATTTCAACAAGTTACTACCTGTGATAAATGCTTTGCTTGAGATGGGTGTAAAAAAAATTCCATTGGGGGTGATATGCTGATCAGTTTTTACTGCAGCTCTCTGCTCCCTTGATTGCTGAATCGTTAACCCATATTTTTCATCTAACGATCACATCTGGTACTATCCCCAAGGTTTGGAAGACGGCCCATGTGCTCCCTCTCCACAAAGGTGGTGACTTTTGTGACCTAAATATTTCCAAACTTTATTGCATAGCTAAAATATTACAATCATTGATCAACTCGCAGCGAAGATTGTTTTTGTCTATGAAATGTATCCTGAATGTTTGGCTTTAGACCTGGTCATAGCACTATCTCTGCTCCATTCCTTGTTTAAAAATGATGTGGTTAAATATACATTTACTCACATCATTTATAACCAATGATGCAGCAGAGATACAGACAAAAGGCAACATTGTGCTACCCTTTCCATTTACCTGTCAAAGGCCTTTGACACTGTTGATCCCTCACTACTAATTCAAAGGTTGTCCGCAATATTGGCCTGGATAAGGCTGCATATGATTGTTTTAAAAACTACCTAACAGACAGGACACAGTGTATATCTTCTCATGGTGTTAAGTCAGGTTTCCTTAATATTACAAAGGGTCCCGCATGGGGTCGATTTTAGGTCCAGTATATATGTGTGTGTGTGTGTGTGTGTGTGTGTGTGTGTGTGTGTGTGTGTGTGTGTGTGTGTGTGTGTGTGTGTGTGTGTGTGTGTGTGTGTGTGTGTGTGTGTGTGTGTGTGTGTGTGTGTGTGTGTGTGTGTGTGTGTGTGTGTGTGTGTGTGTGTGTGTGTGTGTGTGTGTGTGTGTGTGTGTGTGTGAGTGAGTGATGTACAGTGGCTTCAGAAAGTATTCATACCCCTTGACTTATTGAGCATTATGTTGTGTTACAGCCTGAATTCAAAATGGATACATTTTTCTCACCTATCTACACACAACACCTCATAATGACAATGAGAAAATATGTTTTTCAAAATTTATTGAAAATGAAGTACAGAAGTATCTTATTTACATCAGTATTCACATTCCTGAGTCACTACATGTTAGAATCATCTTTGGCAGCAATTACACCTGTGAGTCTTCCTGGGTACGTCTCTAAGATTTTTGCACACATGGATTATCCAATATTTGCACATTATTCTTTTTAAAAGTCTTTAAGCTCTGTCAAGTTGGTTGTTGATCATTGCTAGACAGCCATTTTCAAGTCTTGCCACAGATTTTCAAGCCGATTTAAGTCAAAACTGTAAATAGGCCACTTAGGAACATTCAGTGCCGTCTTGGTAAGCAACTCCAGTATATATTATTTGGCCTTGTGTTTTAGGTTCTTGTCCTGCTGAAATGTGAATTAATCTCCCAGTGTCTGGTGGAAAGCAGACTGAACCAGGTTTTCCTCTAGGATTTTTCCTCCATTATGTTTCTTCTTTACACCCCCCCCCCCCCCCCCCCCACCTCAGTAAGGTGTCGTATTGGATTTGCCCCAAAGATTCAGGGCAAAAAGGGAATTGCTTCGCTACATTTGTTTTGCTACATTTGCAGTATTACTTTAGTGCCTTGTTGCAAACCGCAAGCATGTGTTGGAATATTTTTATTCTGTACAGGCTTCCATTTTTTCACTCTGTATCTCTGAAGTGACTGGGTGTATTGATATACCATCCAAAGTGTAATTAATAACTCCACCATGCTCAAAGGGATATTCAATGTCTGCTTTTTTTTACCCATCTACCAATAAGTGCCCTTCTTTGCGAAGCATTGGCAAACCTCCCTGGTCTTTGTGGTTGAATTTCTGTTTGAAATTTCCAGAATTAGCCATGCATTCTTTACCCGAAATGAGGCTGGCCCTCTTTGAAGTCATGTAGGTCGATTCATTGCTCTCTTTTTATTTATAAAGCTCTTTTACAAGAACTCTTGCCATACCTAACATCATTAACCGCTTACGGCAGTGGGCTAAACAAGGGTTTCTTGGTAGTCTTAAACAAATCTACTTTGAAACAAAAGTATACACCTGTACCATGTCATATATAGAGTTGAAATGTAGAACACCATGAGTTTACATCCCAATACTACACTTTATATAATTCATCAAAGACTGAAATGTAGCAAAACCGTTTGACATAGAAACATCGTATCTTCGGCAGCTTTTAAAAAAATGATTTGCTTTGATTATGAAATTATGTAAAAATATTAATAACATTCCACCGATGAGGCCACAAGGTCATTTGACTTGAGGAAAGGGCTGCTAAGCTCTAGACGTACGAGTTGCCATACCCGGTCTCAGGGATGGCTAATTCTGGAAATCCCTTCGGTCTCCTCAGGATTCTTTGCTCGCCACGTATGGAACAATCGACAGAGTTCCCTACAACTGGATGTACTGGTGCCGCTCAGGCAATTCAAAATGTTGATTGGGGACCTCTTTGCTGAGGAATGTGATCATTTTTCTTGAGTGTGTTCGTAATTTTGTATATTTGTATTCTATTGTATTTTGTAAATTGTGTTTGTATGCAAGGCTCCCTTGTGAAAGAGACCTTGGTTTCAATGGGACTCTGTTAAAATAAAGGTTTGTATCCCAGTTTCTACCTCGATTGAGCTGAGATTTCAATGACTGGAGGTTCATTGCATATGTGTTTAAAAACGTGTGTAAATACTGCACACTACACACTTTTCTTGCTAGGATGGAGATTGTCTTCAAATTGTACTATGTGGCTTCCGGGTTTCAACGCAAATATACAGTATATGCATGGTTCAGTGAGTTGTGTTTAAGGGCTGTAATGCAGTGCAGCAGCTTAGCTATCCACCTCTTTTAGTTGTTTCCGAATAAACTGTACTCCAAAGAGAGGTAGTGTCAGCCAAGACATAAGCGGTAGATTGGAATACAAAACGTCTGATAATGAAGACAGATTTGATACAAATTGAGCATTAGACTCCACAAAGTGGGGTTAAGCCCTTGATTGTTCTTTTACACTAATAGGTTAGTGAAAAGAACCTGCTTCACCCAGACACCTCCCAAGGTTAGAAATATGGACCGGCACTTTAGGACAAACCCCCTCTAACTGCACCAGCCACCAGCCGTCTTCTCCTTATTCTAGCCGTACGCTCTCGCTGTGGAGTGATATCAAGTCAGAGATATCCTCAACTTTCCCCTAACAAAAAGACAGGCCACAATGTTCTGTATGAGACAAAGGGTCCAGTACAATGACAAGTGAATGTGCCGTTATGAGGGTGTCGTATTACGCTCCCCATTGGGCGGTGTCAACGCGCTTTCAGCTGCTGTGTTGGCACGGCTCCCATGCTGGTTAGTTGGTATCAGCTACCACCCCCTGTAAGTGGGCTCCCTCCCGCTGAACCATATCAGGTTGTCCTCATCAGTGAAACTGTGTGTGTGTGTTCTGAGACAGTCCTGTCCTTCCCTGCACTCGCCCCTCCCTGGGCCAGGGCCGTGGCTCTCTGCCCTGCCCCTGGGCCTCACAGGCCACCCACACAAACAATACCTGCTCAGATAAGGTTACAGTTCAGTAGAATGTCAGCCTTATATTACATTCTGACTCATATCAAATCATATCAATTTAATTACCCCCCCCCCCATCCTCTTGGGAGGAATCTCTGTCAGACAGCAAATGAAAATAATATTGTGTTGTGGTGTAGACGAGGGGCCAATTTCATTTCATATGCCAAGTCTGAGAGCAAATGAGGTAGATAGATGGAAAGTGTAAACGATTGGCTACACTACACAATCACTTAATATGAGGCCACAGGGTGGATTGAAGGGGTATTGATACAACACAGCGAGATATGGTAACACTTAATTTTGATTGCCCCATAATTATATACATTTTTATACCACAAGAGGATGTAATCCTGAATGCTGATTGGTTAAAACCGCATTCCAGCCGGTGTCTATTCCACAAGTTACCACTGGCTAAATCTATGACATCGAAATGCCTATTTACTCTGTACCATCTGACTGCGCAATCCACTGTCTCATTAGCCCAGCCAGGCAATTGATAAACTTGATATCAACTATAAAAAGCATCTAGACATTATCTCACGTCTTTTTGACTAACATTTCATTTTTAACAGTGGAAATGTGTATAAAGCTTTCTGTCTTTAACATTGTTTCAATATTCAAATTCGATCTCCAGCTGTCCCATAGTAATGAACGCGTCGGGAGTCGGAACGAGACAGACAGGCAGGTAGCGTTTCTCAGCCAGTCGAAATCATGAATCAGCTGGCATCATGTTTATAGATATATACAAAGAAATGTCAATTGATAAAAGGTCAAACTAAATGAAGTGCAGCTAGTTTGCAGTCTTTCCAGCTTCAATTTGAAGTGGTTGTGTTAGCTGTTGTTGCCAGCTAGCTTTTCTGAACAACAGCGTCCTGAGGAGAGAGCACATTTTCTATGCCTCATTAGCTCATTGTTATGGATGTATCCAAATAAATGTCACTAGAAAACAGCTTAAACAAATGCAAATGCAGCTACTGTTGTTATCCTGGCTGCACTGTTTGACGTGAGTTGTAAGTTAGCCGTAGTTGTCTAGCTAGCAAGCAAGGGATAGGGAAGTTGCTAGCCAGTATGGCAATGGAACATTTAGAATGAACGACTGGGTCGCGTCCATAGATACAGAACAAAAAGACTGAACGACTGGGTCGCGTCTATGACAACCGAACCAATAGAACGAATGACCGGCCGGTTTGGGTAGCAACACTAGATTTGTGTCGGGACTATATCTTGTGGAAGGATGAAATAGTATGGATAAATTCATCAAAGTAAAATTGTAATTAAAATATGTATATCATTATTTAAATAGGTTGGTAACCCGTTGTATAAAAGTGATAATGCCCTAGAAGCCGATGTTAAAGAGGATAGATTGGCACAGGTGTTGTTAGGCCCGAGACTAAATTGAGGGCTGGCATACCGTGCAAATACATTATCACTTAAATAAAACTGGAATAAACTACTGTACACTGAGAGACTAAGTGCACAAAACATTAAGAACACTTGCTCTTTCCATGACATAGACTGACCTGGTGAATCAAATCAAATCAAATACAGCAGGTGTAGACCTTACCGTGAAATGCTTACTTACAGGTGAAAACTATGATCCCTTATTGATGTCACTTGTTAAATCCACATCAACCAGTGTAGATAAAGGGAGGAGACCGTTTAAATTAGGATTTTTAAACCTTGAGACAATTGAGACATGGATTGTGTGTGTGTCATTCAAAGGGTGAATGGGCAAGACAAAAGATTTAAGTGCTTTTGAATGGGGTATGGTAGTAGGTGCCAGTTGCACTGGTTTGAGAGTGTCAGGAACTGCACCGCTGCTGGGTTTTTTACACTGAACAGTTTCCCATGTGTATCAAGAATGGTCCACCACCCAAAGGACATCCAGCCAACTTGACACAACTGTGGGATGTTTTGGCGTCAACATGGGCCAGCATCCCTGTGGAGCACTTTCGACACCTTACAGAGTCCATGCCCTGACGAGTTGAGGCTGTTCTGAGGGCAAAAGGGGGTGCAACTCAATATTAGGAAGGTGTTCTTAATGTTTTGTACACTCAGTGTATAAAGCACTTCATTTTTCGAAGGGAAATAAATGATTATATGTTTAATGCCAATAGTAATATCTAGCTGTACTTTGTGGCCTAGCCTTCCTCTTGTAAAATCTTTCAGTGGAACTCACATTAATTCAATATTGATTGTTTGAAATGTATTTTGGCAGCTGAAACCGTAGTCGACAGCGTGAAGCCAGAGGGAGCAGATTTGTTTTGATTTGTATGCTACACCAGTAAACCCTTGCTATAATTTAGACATGTTTTTCTGAGGGATTTCACACACATATGCAAGCACATCCACACACACACATGCACGTGTGCACGCACGCACACACATATGCACATGCATATGCACGTGCACACGCACACACACACACACACACACAGTTTCAGTTTCATGATGCAGTAGTATCGTTCTGAAATGCCACCAGTTTGAATCAACAAATTGCACCTGGAGAAAGAAAAACCTTGATCTCTGAAAATATTTTTTCCCCAAATAATACCTGTCTATCTCCGCCTAGGCATCCATTCCAGAGAAACGCAGCCTGTTCAATAATGCAGTAGGCATTCAGCTGAACCTGGTCTGTAACATAACTTCCTTACAGTATGCACACAAAACCAGTCATGATGTCATTTCACAGTGACACTTTTCAGGCCATTATTTCAGAAAGCAGATGATATGGAATCTGATCTGTAGTCTGACAGAGGGATAGTAACGGGTCAGAAGGAACACCACATTGTTGAATTCTGCAGAGAAAGCTTCACATACACCCGAAGCTTACACAAGGATTTAAGCGTCTTTTTCTATGGACAATGTTCTACATGAAGACCTAACAGGAAGATCTTTGTTGGTATATCAGATGATACAGGGGTGGACCTACAAGTGCAATTTACAGGGTATTAGCAAATCATCTAATCCACCAATCACTACAGGCTAGGAACGAACACTCCTCCTCCTCTTCATCCTCCTCCTCCTCCACAAGAGTGAATCTAATGGGATATGGAGATGACGAGTGTTTCGGTGTGTGAGCCATATTGCCCCAGCCTGCTTCAGCCCCTTTACTGATGCAAGACAGTGGGCACTTTGGCATCAAGGAGAAGTACACTGAATGAACTTGAATACATTTTTTGAGATTTAGCAAATCTACTAATGAATACTTGAAGTGTCTTTGCTATACTTAGCCACTGAATCATGCATTCATCATCTTGTGCAACAGATGTTTTTGCTAGACGGGTAAATGGATTATCATATGGGTGGGATGGGAAGCAATGTGTTCACCATTATTGGCATCTTTTGCTCTCATCATAGCCTTCATGTCTGAATCTGAGCCAAACTGAAACATTTTGTTCTTAGAATGTTGTGGCTATGACACGATGATGACATCTTGGATACAGTACGACTGTACCAGAGAAATTGGGTCAGAAGTCTGCCTAGTTCCTCGTGTTAGGTGACTGCTGATGAATTCACCATGGACTCTTATTGCAACGTGGTCTCACTATCATTAGAAAATGTGACATGTCTGCTTATTGACAACTGCATTCTATAGCTCTCCAGCAGCCCAAAGTAACAGTACAGTATAAGCAGTTGATTTCAAAATGTGTGAGTTCACTATTCCGATAACGACCACATATCTGTGAATAGAATGGGTTGCTTTTATCACAGGATTTATTTAAATGTTCACAGAAGACAATATCCTATACAGTTTGCCTTTGTGGTGTGCCACTAGACATTAGTGCTGAGCGATAAACATGACATACATGCGTTATGAAATATGATCTTGAAATGATTTTAGCGCTTTATAATTGAAATTCCAAAACCAAATATTAAGGATATTCAATTGCCAAAACACAGAAAACATTTAGTTGTCTTTAACAACGTAGAATAAAACAATGAATAAGAGCCCCATGAAGGCAATGACTGCCCATTACTGCTTATAACTTATTAACAAACATTTATTCACATTACTTTACTTTAAAGGTCCATCACAGCCATTTTTATCTCAGTATCAAAACATAAAAATTAAGTACCTTACTGTGATTGCTTTCAATTAAAATAATCCAAAACAAACAAAAACAGCTTCTTAGCAAAGAGCAATTTCTCAAGAAAGAATGTTGCTAGGACTGGCTGGGAGTGTGGAGGGGAAAACGGAAAACTGTTATTGCCAGGGAGGTTAGGAAGTCTTTCTTGTTTATCTATTAATTCAATTACTGCCTGTTGATGTCACCAGGCAGGCCTAAACTCCATCCCACCAAAACAGGCTGAAATTTCAGGCAGTCCTTTCAAACTAAATTTGTAACGTTTTTTTTCTTCACTAAAATGGCATTATCATACTTTTCACAATTTCACAGCATAATTCCAACCTCTTAGTGTGGAAAAATATATAAATCATAGGAAAATCACAACTGCACTGGACCTTTAATAAAGTGTTTCAGTTGTGTACTGTACAATGGCAAGAAAAAGTATGTGAACCCTTTGGAATTACCTGGATTTCTGCATAAATTGGTCATAAAATTTGATCTGATATTCATCTAAGTCACAACAATAGACAAACGCAGTCTGTTTAAACTAATAACACACAAATTATTGTATTTTTCTTGTCTATATTGAATACATCATGTAAACATTCACAGTGTAGGTTGGAAAAAGTATGTGAACCCCTAGGCCTTTTCCAAAAGCTTATGCCAGATTTAGCTTACGTTTAACGTCTCCCTTGTTTATTTCAATGTCCATATGTTCATGACCCGATTCATTAAATCTTATCAAAATATGACTAATTCAATATTGCACCATCCAATTCTCTGGACTCTGTCTGCCATCATAACCAGTAGTATCTACCAGGAATAATGAAGCATAGAATAATAATAGATGTTTGGTCAATCTATGAATTATGTATGACCCCTGGAGTCTTTGCCACTCAAAATAATTTTTTTATAGAATATTTTGATATTTATTTCATCACCAAACAATATTCTGTAGGAGGGGTTAATATGAATTTGTAATAATTTGACATGATTTATATGAATCGGGTCATGAACATATGGACTTTGAAATAAACAAGGGAGACGTTAAACGTAAGCTAAATCTGGCATAAGCTTATTCCCACACTTTACAATAAGTCTGTTGCAGTGGTCTTAGGTAGTCTCTGTATAGGCTATTCCCTCCATCGCGACACTGCTGCCCAGTTGAAGAGCTTGTGATCTCTATGCACCTTCGGAAAAGTACCCCTTAGCCTCAGAAGATACCCTTCTGGAGGCATACAGCCCTAATGTAGGCCTATTTGCCTACTAGCCAAATAAATGGCAGAGCATGCGTGGTGCGTGCAACTAGTCATTCCAACATTTAACATTTAATTCATCCTTCATTCAGCTCAGTCAGTCAGTATGTCATCCAGTCAGTCATTTGCCTATGTTGCAATATGAACTAAATCAAAGAAAAACATTTGTTTATTGAAATCGATGTGTGTATTGAAAAGTATCTAAATTCTCCTAAGTTCTTTAGCCTATCATTTTAATAATGCAATGTTGAAAAGAAGGTCGACGACATCCGATCCTCGTTTGCTAAGTCAAACGACACCGCTGGTTCTGCTCACACTGCCCTACCCTGTGCTTTGACCTCTTTCTCCCCTCTCTCTCCAGATGAAATCTCGCGTCTTGTGACGGCCGGCCGCCCAACAACCTGCCCGCTTGACCCTATCCCCTCCTCTCTTCTCCAGACCATTTCCGGAGACCTTCTCCCTTACCTCACCTCGCTCATCAACTCATCCTTGACCGCTGGCTACGTCCCTTCCGTCTTCAAGAGAGCGAGAGTTGCACCCCTTCTGAAAAAACCTACACTCGATCCCTCCGATGTCAACAACTACAGACCAGTATCCCTTCTTTATTTTCTCTCCAAAACTCTTGAACGTGCCGTCCTTGGCCAGCTCTCCTGCTATCTCTCTCAGAATGACCTTCTTGATCCAAATCAGTCAGGTTTCAAGACTAGTCATTCAACTGAGACTGCTCTTCTCTGTGTCACGGAGGCGCTCCGCACTGCTAAAGCTAACTCTCTCTCCTCTGCTCTCATCCTTCTAGACCTATCGGCTGCCTTTGATACTGTGAACCATCAGATCCTCCTCTCCACCCTCTCCGAGCTGGGCATCTCCGGCGCGGCCCACGCTTGGATTGCGTCCTACCTGACAGGTCGCTCCTACCAGGTGGCGTGGCGAGAATCTGTCTCCGCACCACGTGCTCTCACCACTGGTGTCCCCCAGGGCTCTGTTCTAGGCCCTCTCCTATTCTCGCTATACACCAAGTCACTTGGCTCTGTCATATCCTCACATGGTCTCTCCTATCATTGCTATGCAGACGACACACAATTAATCTTCTCCTTTCCCCCCTCTGATAACCAGGTGGTGAATCGCATCTCTGCATGTCTGGCAGACATATCAGTGTGGATGACGGATCACCACCTCAAGCTGAACCTCGGCAAGACGGAGCTGCTCTTCCTCCCGGGGAAGGACTGCCCGTTCCATGATCTCGCCATCACGGTTGACAACTCCATTGTGTCCTCCTCCCAGAGTGCTAAGAACCTTGGCGTGATCCTGGACAACACCCTGTCGTTCTCAACTAACATCAAGGCGGTGACCCGTTCCTGTAGGTTCATGCTCTACAACATTCGCAGAGTACGACCCTGCCTCACGCAGGAAGCGGCGCAGGTCCTAATCCAGGCACTTGTCATCTCCCGTCTGGATTACTGCAACTCGCTGTTGGCTGGGCTCCCTGCCTGTGCCATTAAACCCCTACAACTCATCCAGAACGCCGCAGCCCGTCTGGTGTTCAACTTTCCCAAGTTCTCTCACGTCACCCCGCTCCTCCGCTCTCTCCACTGGCTTCCAGTTGAAGCTCGCATCCGCTACAAGACCATGGTGCTTGCCTACGGAGCTGTGAGGGGAACGGCACCTCCGTACCTTCAGGCTCTGATCAGGCCCTACACCCAAACAAGGGCACTGCGTTCATCCACCTCTGGCCTGCTCGCCTCCCTACCTCTGAGGAAGTACAGTTCCCGCTCAGCCCAGTCAAAACTGTTCGCTGCTCTGGCACCCCAATGGTGGAACAAACTCCCTCACGACGCCAGGTCAGCGGAGTCAATCACCACCTTCCGGAGACACCTGAAACCCCACCTCTTTAAGGAATACCTAGGATAGGATAAAGTAATCCTTCTAACCCCCCCCCCTTAAAAGAGTTAGATGCACTATTGTAAAGTGGTTGTTCCACTGGATATCATAAGGTGAATGCACCAATTTGTAAGTCGCTCTGGATAAGAGCGTCTGCTAAATGACTTAAATGTAAATGTAAATGTTTAATTTAGGCCTATCCACACAAAGAAAATAGGCCTTCAACTTGTAGGCTATCATTTTGGGTACTGGTGTCTTGTGGAATCATTTCAGAACTCTATTTGTGTTTTATAACTTTTTATTATAGGGCTCCCTTTAAAAATAGGCCCTAGCTCACAGGTCTCTGAATACAGGTTCTAAATACTTTTTTAACAAAATAGTTGAAGAAGCAATGCAGTGGCTGATATGGAAAACAGATCTGGCAATAAGAATAGGCTATAGACAGTCTTCTTGACCATTTTGGGACCTTTTGGCTATTTTACTCAGGACAGGTTATAGCAAAGACTTAATCAATATTGTGTTTTGTCTCATTCATTGATATGGATATAGCCTTTGCATGATGGGGTTGTACAAGGCAAATGGCTATAACAAGCCCAAATACAGAGTGGAATTCACTAATACAACAGTCAAAATCCCTCAGCACTATGACACATATCCAATAACTGATAACACTAGCGCCCCAAGTCCCAGACAGTGTTATGTAAAAGCTATTCAAATCCCCCACATTATGTATTTACAGATGGTGGGTACAACAGATGGAAGTCGAGCCTATTCCAAAAATAATAAATGTAATGTGATTTTGCTCATTTAGAATGTACAAATCCCTTCCAGCATATGCCAGTGCATATGTTCATAGTTCCAAAGCTGTGGGATAGTTTCTTGAAGCTTAATGATGCACTATCCTTATATAGAGGTCAGATGTTATAGTGGTGTTTCAATGTCTCCTGTGTTTTCTCACCCCAAGCACATTCCATCTTCCTACAGAATTTTGCAGGTAGTGAATGTTCCATTCAGAACTGTCACAGGGCAGGTTCCGTTGATTCTCCTGTAATCGTATGATCATTTTTCACTGGTTTGTAGTAAACATAAAGTGATTTAGAACACCTAACAACTTTCAGATGTGCTCCAGCGACGTGCAGATAGCCGCATAGATCAGACCAACAACGCTGTGGGATAATGAATGAGAGCGACTGAAGAGGCACTTTATTTGTAGCCAGACAATTCCATTATTCACATTTGAGATGAATCAGTGGGCCAGCCAGGCACAGGCCTATATCAAGCATCCAGCTGACTTATTTAACGCTTAGGCCTGTATAAACTACACTTTAAGCACATTAGGCAAACAAATTGGATGTTGCTTAGGTTCCCCCCCCCAACATCAGCAGCACCACTGGCGGCAACTACTGTAATTCCCAACAGGTGAAGAGGTCTCTCTTAATCATGATGGAAATCATGTTGATTTATTTTTCATAACATGAAACATCAATTTGGGGGATAATTGTGAAAAAGAGATCTGCAATTAGAATTTTTACATTTTCTCTGCTCAACTGTGTTTACTTTCTCCTATCGATTTTGTACATTTTGATTCTCTGTATATGGTGCGTTTGCTGTAATATGTGTTTCATTGTGACTTATTTACATTCCCAGTACTTTTTTATCACAATGTTCCATATATTGTCTATCTGCTACAGGTAAGAATGATTGAAGATAGTAGATAGATGTAATGTTGGACACCCATAACCTAATCAGCTAAGGCAGTCACAGAGACTGTAGATGAGTTCCACAAAACAGGAAGTAATAGTTACATTATAGTTACAAGTTACATTCTTACTCACAATATAGGGATTGTCATTTTTACTCACCATATAGGCAATATAAGTCTAACTCACCATATAGGCTAGGCTGCTGAAGGCTGAACAAGTCACTCATGATAATGTCTGACCGATGACATCACAGGTCAAAAAGAGCTTCAGGGGATGTGTTTGACAGATAGAAACCTGGCTGTGTGTTATGTGCCTGCTATGGAAGCCAATGTATTGGCACACACCCTCTCAAGGACATTATCAAACCAAAGTTTTCAACATGGATTGACAAAAACTCTCCACCACTCCCAACATAATCATCTGAGTGAGTCCCCTACTACTCTCAAGGCTGTGCGTCCCAAATGGCCCCCTATTCTCTATATACAGTTGTGCACTATGGACCCTGGTCAAAAATAGTGCACTATATAGGACAGGCAGCCATTTGGGAAGCGATCTATTCTTCTCCTCTAGGTGACATTTCCTTCAGTGTTATTTTTCTGCCACGTTTCTCCTTGTTCCCCTTCCACTCGCAATACTCCATTGGTGACTCTGACATTTTACCACACCTTAGTCTGTCCTTGTACCTTAACCTTCATGTCATAAGTACTGCATCATGTTCACAATGGTCTCATTGGGTATTTCAACTTGGACGATTCCTTTGCTGTTACAGTACAGCACTTGCCTGGCTAAATCATCAGACTCATACCACGTGGTCTGGTCTCCTGCAAGGAGATAATTGCATAAAACATTCATGATGACCCTCAATCGGAATATTATCTGAAAGGCCAGACTTGTTGTGATACTGTATGCTGCTGAGATACAATATCTTAGTTGCATAACTTATGAGGAAGAAACAGAGTATGGTGTATGGTGGTGTTTCAGGGTGGCGAGAGAGAGAGAGGGGGGAGAGAGAGGAGAGAGAGGAGAGAGAGGACTATGTACAGACTCAGTGAGGATAGCCTTGCTATTGAGAAAGACCGCCATAGGCAGACCTGGATCTCAAGAGAAGACTATGCTATGTCCATACTGCCCACAAAATGAGGTGGAAACTGAGCTGCACTTCCTAACCTCCTGCCAAATGTACGACCATACAGTATTAGAGACACATATTTCCCTCAGATTACACAGATCCACAAAAAAATCGAAACAAACACGATTTTGATAAACTCCCATATCTACTCGGTGAAATACCACAGTGTGCCATCACAGCAGCAAGATTTGTGACCTGTTGCCACAAGAAAAGGGCAACGAGTGAAGAACAAACCCCATTGTATATACAACCTATATTTATTTTGATTTATTTTCCCTTTTGTACTTTAACCATGTGCACATCGTTACAACACTGTATATATACATAATATGGCATTTGTAATGTCTTTATTCTTTTGGAACTTCTGTGAGTGTAATGTTTACTGTTAATTTCTATTGTTTATTTCACTTTTGTATATGATCTACTTCACTTGCTTTGGCAATGTTAACATATGATTCCCATTCCAATAAAGTCCCTTGAATTTAATTGAGAGAGAAAGAAAGAAAGAAAGAAAGAGAGAGAGCAAGAGAGAGAGAGAGAGATGGATGGATGGATCGATCTATTGCTTTTCTCACTTAAGATGCGCCACAGAGTAGGATTGTGAGATGAGGCAGGGAGCTTATACAGGATTTTCCAGACAATTATCGGCCTCAAAACGTAATTCTGTCACATAAAAAAAAAGTTAGGCATCACCCAATTGATGCTTATGTCAACTGGCCTTGGTCCCAGCATGCTTTGCGGTGTCAATGGGAAAAGATGAGTGTCAAAGGGTTGACGCTTATGTCAATACATTGCATTCAATTGGAGAAGATGAGTGTCAACCAATTGACGTTTATGTCAATACATTGCATTCAATGGGAACAGATGAGTGACACAGGTTTGATGCTTATGTCAATACATGGCAGTGAATGGGAAAATATGACTGTGAACCAATTGAAGCTTATGTCAATACATTGCATTCAATGTTTTATTTCATGTGAAAAGATGAGTGTCACAAGGTTGATGGTAATGTCAATACATGGGAAAAGGTAAGTGTCAATACATTCCAGTCAATGGGAAACTATGAAAAAATTAAAAGATGAGACGTGACTCTCTCTCTCTAATCCTCCCTCTCCCCATCTCTCTTCTCTCGCTATCTCCCTCCCTCCTTCTCTCTCCTTCTCTTTGCCTCCCTCTGAATATTTGTCTTCACCTCCGCCTTATCCCCCTCCTCTTCTTTCTCCCTCCCCCTTGTTTCATCTCTCCACCCTCACCCCTTCCTTCTCCCGCACATCTCTTTCTCGCTCTCCCTCCCTCTCTCTCCTTCTCCCTCGTATCTCCCCCTTCTCTATATAAACGTCCCTTTTTCAGGACCCTGTCATTCAAAGAGAGACCACGTGTAACAACACCTGCACAGGATTGGTATATCCGAACATCACACCTGCGGGACAGGTACAGGATGGCAACAACAACTGCCTGAGTTACACCAGAAATGCACAATCACTCCATCTGTGCTCAGACTGTCCGCAATTGGCTGAGAGAGGCTGGACTGAGGACTTGTAGGCCTGTTGTAAGGCAGGTCCTCACCAGACATCACCGGCAACAACGGGCCTATGGGCACAAACGCACCTTTGCTGGACCAGACAGGACTGGCAAAAAGTGCTCTTCTCTGACGAGTCGCGGTTTTATCTCACTAGGGGTGATGGTCAGATTCGCGTTACACCGAGGCCTGTACTCTGGAGCGGGATCGATTTGGAGGTGGAGGGTCCGTCATGGTCTGGGGTGGTGTGTCACAGCATCATCGGACTGAGCTTGTTGTCATTGCATGCAATCTCAATGCTGTGCGTTACAGTGAAGACATCCTCCTCCCTCATGTGGTACCCTTCCTGCAAGCTCATCCTGACATGACCCTCCAGCATGACAATGACACCAGCCATACTGCTCGTTCTGTGCATGATTTCCTGCAAGACAGGAATGTCAGTATTCTGCCATGGCCAGCGAAGAGCCCGGATCTCAATCCCATTGAGCACGTCTGGGACCTGTTGGATCGGAGGGTGAGGGCTAGGGCCAATCCCCCCAGAAATGTCCAGGAACTTGCAGGTGCCTTGGTGGAAGAGTGGGGTAACATCTCACAGCAAGAACTGGCAAATCTGGTGCATTCCACGAGGAGGAGATGCACTGCAGTACTTAATGCAGCTGGTGGCCACACCAGATACTGACTGTTACTTTTGATTTTGACCCCCCCTTTGTTCAGGGACACATTATTCCATTTCTGTTAGTCACATGTCTGTGGAACTTGTTCAGTTTATGTCTCAGTTGTTGAATCTTGTTATGTTCATACAAATATTTACACATGTTAAGTTTGCTGAAAATCAACGCAGTTGACAGTGAGAGGACGTTTCTTTTTTGCTGAGTTTTTATTCAGTACCAGTCAAAAGTGTGGATACGCCTACTCATTCCAGGGTTTTTCTTTATTTTTACTATTTTCTACATTGTAGAATAATAGTGAAGACATCACAACCATGAAATTACACATATGGAATCATATAGTAACCAAAAAAGTGTTCAAAAATATATATTTTAAATTCTTCAAAGTAACCACCCTTTGCCTTGATGGCAGCTTTGCACACTCTTGGCATTCTCTCATCCAGCTTCTGCTGGAATGCTTTTCCAACAGTCTTGAAGTTATTCCCACTAAGCGCAAACCAGATGGGATGGCGTATCGCTACAGAAAGCTGTGGTAGCCATGCTGGTTAAGTGTGCCTTGAATTCTAAGTAAATCACAGACAGTGTCACCATCAAAGCACACACACCATCTCACCTTCTACTATATACTACGTTGTGGGATCCACACATGCGGAGATCATCTGTTCACCTATTCTGCATCTCACAAAGACCCATGGTTGGAAACAAAAATCTCCAATTTAGACTCATCAGACTAAAGTACAGATTTCCACCGGTCTGATGTTCATTGCTTGTGTTTCTTGGCCTAAGGAAGTCTCTTCTTATTATTGGTCTCCTTTAGTCGTGGTTTCTTTGCAGCAATTCCGCCATTAAGGTCTGATTAACGCAGCCTCCTCTAAATAGCTGATGTTGAGATGTGTCTGTTACTTGAACTCTGTGAAGCTTTTATTCGGGCTGCAATTTCTGAGGTGCAGTTAAGTCTAATGAACTTATCCTCTGCAGCAGAGGTAACTCTAGGTCTTCCTTCTCTGTGGCGGTCCTTATGTTAGCCAGTTTCATCATAGTGCTTGATTGTTTTTGCGACTGCACTTGAAGAAACTTTCAAAGTTCTTGAAATTTTCTGAATTGACTGACATTCATGTGTTCAAGTAATGATGGACTGTCGTTTCTCTTTGCTTATTTGAGCCGTTCTTACCATAATATGGACTTGGTCTTTTACCAAATAGGGCTATCTTTTGTATACCACCCTTACCTTGTCACAACACAACTGATTGGCTCAACCATATTAAGAAGGAAAGAAATTCCACAAATTAACATTTAACAAGGAACACCTGTTAATTGAAATGTATTCCAGGTGACTACCTCATGAAGCTGGTTGGGAGAATGCCAAGAGTTCGCAAAGCTGTCATCAAGGCAAAGGGTGACTACTTTGAATAATCTCAAATATGACATATATTTTGATTTGTATTACACTTTTTTGGTTACTACATGATAAAAAAACACTACATGTGTTATTTTATAGTTCTGATGTCTTCACTATTATTCTACAATGTAGAAAATAGTAAAATAAAGAAAACTCCTTGAATGAGTAGGTGTGTCCAAACTTTTGATTGGTACTGTGTATCTCTCACCGCACCTCCCTCCTCTCTCTTCCCCTCCCTCCTTAACCCTCTCACTTTCCCCCTTCTCTCTCTCCCTTCTCTGCATTACATTCCCTCTTCTTTCCCTCGTCCCCCTCTTCTCATCTCTCTCTTCCTCCTCTGTCCCACCTCTACAGACAAGGTACTGACGCATAAATATGCATTAAGGGCATTAATGCATAAGTAAATGCGTTGCATTTAAAGCAAAAAAAAGTTTGTGATACAGCTGCAATGGGTAAATTGGTAAAAACCTCAGACAGACAGGCTGGCAGACTAACAGGCTGGCAGACAGACAGACATACATACAGACAGATACAGACAGGCAGACAGACAGGTAGACAACTCGTTAATGGAATGAAATAAACCAGACATCCTCATCAGAATTCATTCTAATAGGGCTCTTAGCTTCTAGAACTGCAAGACCATTGTGTCAAATGGAGGTCAAAAAGGCTTGTGAGCCAATTGACTTCAAATTTCAAATGCAGGATCATCACGGCGCCCCGGTCACAAATATGTAACATGGTCTCCTGGGACACTCTTTAACAATGCCCTGAGTTTCAAGTCTTTACATTAAGAATTGCCCATTCTACAAAGGATGGAAGACAGTGTTTTTGTGTAATTGCAGGGAGAGAATTAATCACCATGTTGAGGATGAATTTCCTGTTGCCGCAGTAAGCTGAACCTCAACACAGGGCATCCCTATAAGGTCACGCTGGGTTGTGACAAAGGATGGTTAGCTAGCTCAATTGCAGTCCCACGCGTGCATCATGTTTGTGTGGGGGCTGTAGGTAATGCTTTTCTATGGAAGAAAGGCCTTGTTCTCTGTGGGACCAAGTTTTCACTGTGAAGAGTTAATTTCACATGGTCAGGTGTAGGCTTGTGTCTGTTGAACAATCCCATACCTGAATTTTGTTTCTAGCCTCAACCGTTCCGCCGATGTCACTCAAACCAACATTAACTGTAGGTTAGGCTTCAAGTCAGGCCTAACCTTTCTGCAATGTAATGGGGGTGGGGTGAATTAATACAATTTTAAGTCAATTGCCCCAAAAGCATTTTTGACCTCCCTTGGACAAAATTATCTTGCAGTTCTAGAAGCTTGTTAGAATGAATTCTGAAGAGGGCATTGGAGAAGAGGACATTTTTTTTGTCTGCCTGCATCTGACTGTCTGTCTGCCTACCTGTCTGCGTCTGTCTGTTTGCGTCTCTCTGCCTGCCTGCCTGCCTGCCTGCCTGCCTGGCTGCCTGCCTGCCTGGCTGGCTGCCTGCCTGCCTGCGTCTGTCTGTCTGTCTGTCTGTCTGTCTGTCTGTCTGTCTGTCTGTCTGTCTGTCTGTCTGCCTGCCTGCCTAGCTGCCTGTCTGTCTGTCTGTCTGCATGCGTCTGCATGCTGTCTGTCTGTCTGTCTGTCTGTCTGTCTGTCTGTCTGTCTGTCTGTCTGTCTGTCTGTCTGTCTGTCTGTCTGTCTGTCTGTCTGTCTGCCTGCCTTTCCATAGAAATCTTACTCAATTACTAGAAGGGCTATGTCATAAACCCTCAAAGTTCCAAAATTGAGTGAAAATGGCAGCCATATTGGTCAGGGAGAAATCCAAAGAAGTCTAATTGAGGGTTTCCCAAACTCAGTCCTGGATTCCCCAAGGGCTGCTCATTTTGGTTTTTGCCCTAACACTACACAGCTGATTCAAATAATCAAAGCTTGATGATGAGTTGGTTATTTGAATCAGCTGTGTAGTGCTATGGCAAAAACCAAAACGTGCACCCCTTAGGATCCCCAGGATCGAGTTTGGGAAACACTGGTCTGATTGGAATGAATGGCAGTAGAGTCATAATCCTGATTTTACTTATGTAGGAAAATAAAAGTAAGGCATGTGATATATCAGAAATTGTGTAATAGAATTATTGTCAACCTAAAAAATGGTCATATACAGTAATTATAAATACAGTTTATACATGTTTTGTATGTAGGGCTGTTGCTGTGACCATATTGCTGCCACACTGGCAGTCATGAGTCAGGACCACAGTAAAATTCCTTGGTAATCTCCTCTTACGCACTCTGGACATGCTTGGTAGTACTCGCTAACAAACATAAGGTTGCTAACGGCCTGCTGCTCAGGGCTCTATTGTCCCTCTAACCACTCTGTCATCAATGCAAATCCAATCAAAAGTCACATCAAACACTTATCATCAAAACAGTATCATGCTTTTAAAACTCGATCATCATGTATCAATTTGAAGGAAGAAGTTCAACAACAGGTTGAAAATGAGTGGAAGCATGGTCGTTGTGGATGTTGTTTCAAAGCCTAACACAACTAAATGGACAGCGCTTTCTAAGGTGATGATTCATTAAAAACACCGATAGGCATATTAGAGCTTATGCGTAGGCCTATATGTGAGCCCAAGCCCGGAAAAAACCCTGAATTGAAATAATGATTGTACCGTTATACAATACATAGCCTATTACTCATTGCAAAAAACATTTAAAAAAAACTGATTTAAGATGCTTTTGGTACAAAATAGTCTGGCCTACACTCCAAAATTAAACCAATTCTTGTAACCACTTTAGAGTGTGGACTGTATTATTATGCATACTGGATGGACTGGTTACCTTATGCTATGCTCCAAACTTTCTATCCGTGAGTCTGGGAGAGAACTACAGGTCTAGGTGATGATGTTGGTTGACTGACTCTGCAGGGCGTTTTACAGAGAGCCTTCAATTATAGTGCATTTGTATTTGATTTTGAATAGCCTAGTAGTAGGGCTTTTATTTTATTTTATTTAAAACATTACCTTCAGCTACAGAATATCTCACCACTGTGCGTTTCCATCTCCTCACCTCTCTCCTTCATTCCTTTCTCGAGGGTGCAGAGAGAGGGGCTGTCACAAGTTTAATTAAATATGTTTTGTTGTTAAAACATGTTACAATCCATGTTCCCGAACAGATTTCACTTGGTTTCCCGAAACACTTTTTTCCCTTGCCCCTGTTCCTGCACATTTGATAATAGGCCATTCTACATATTAGTAAAGACAAGGTTAAATTGAGAACAGTCTGATTGGTACAAATATGATGACTTGATGAGAGAACAGCATGTGCAGCCTGAGGCAAGGAACAAATCGCAAGCTTTTGTTTTAGAGCTTCTCAAACCATCAGCAGCCCATAAACCATAGTTGCATCATGCAATATCATTGTGAGGATATTTCTTTGGATTTCTTATAAAATAAAATAAAATGCATTTTTATTGGTCACATACACATGGTTAGCAGATGTTATTGCGAGTGTAGCGAAATGCTTATGCTTCTAGATCCAACAGTGCAGCACTATCTAACAGGTAACATCTAACAATTCCACAACTTAACCTAATATCTAACAAATTCCACAATAAAACCTAATACACACAATCTAGTAAAGGAACGGGATAAGAATATATGGATGAGCAGTGACAGAGATGCAATAGATAGTAAAGAATAGATAGTGAAGGATACAGTATACATATGAGATGAGTAATGCGAGATATGTAAATATTCTTAAAGAAGTGGCATTATTAAAGTGTCTAGTGTTCCATTTATTTCATGTGGCCAATGATATCAAGTCTGTAGGTAGGCAGCCGCCTCTCTGTGCTAGTGGTGGCTGTTTAACAATCTGATGGCCTTGAGATAGAAGCTGTTTTTCAATCTCTCTGTCCCAGCTTTGATGTACCTGTACTGACCTCGCCTTCTTGATGGAAGTGGGGTGTACAGGCAGTGGCTCGGGAGGTTATTGTCCTTGATGATCTTTTTGGCCTTCCTGTGACATCGGGTGTTGTAGGTATCCTGAAGGGCTGGTAGTTTGCCCCCGGTGATGCATTGTGCAGACCGCAACACCCTCTGGTGAGCCCTGCGGTTGTGGGCGGTGCAGTTTCCGTACCAGGCGGTGACACAGCCCGACAGGATGCTATTAATTGAGCACATGTAAAAGTTAGTGAAGGTTTTCAGTGACAAGCCACATTTTTTCAGCCTCCTGAGGTTGAAGAGGGGTGCTCCCTTTGCTGTTTCCTGAAGTCCACGATCATCTCTTTTGTTTTGCTGACATTGAGTGAGAGGTTATTTTCCTGGCACCACACTCCGATGGTCCTCACCTCCTCCCTGTAGGCTGTCTCGTCGTTGTTGGTAATCAAGCCTACCACTATAGTGTCATCTACAAACTTGATGATTGAATTGGAGGCGTGCATGGCCATGCAGTCGTGGGTGAAAAGGGAGTACAGGAGGGGGCTGAGAACGCACCCTTGTTGGGCCCCAGTGTTGAGAATCAGCGGAGTGGAGATGTTGTTTCCTACCTTCACCACCTGGGGGCGGCCCGTCAGGAAGTCCAGGACCCAGTTGCACAGGGCAGGGTCGAGACCCAGCGTTTCAAGCTTAATGATGAGTATGGAGGGTACTATGGTGTTGAATGCTGAGCTGTAGTCAATGAACAGCATTCTTACATAGGTATTCCTCTTTTCCAGATGGGATAGGGCAGTGTGATGGCGATTGCATCGTCTGTGGACCTATTGGGGCGGTATGCAAATTGGAGTGGGTCTGGGGTGGCAGGTAGGGTGGAGGTGACATGATCCTTGAATAGTCTCTCAAAGCACTCCATGATGACAGAAGTGAGTTCTATGGGGCGATAGTCATTTAGTTCAGTTACCTTAGATTTCTTGGAAACAGGAACAATGTTGGCCATATTGAAGCATGTGGGGACAGCAGACTGGTATATGGATTGATTGAGTATGTCCGTAAACACACCAGCCAGCTGGTCTGCGCATGCTCCGAGGACGCGGCTAGGGATGTTGTTTGGGCCGGCAGCCTTGCGAGGGTTAACATATTTAAATGTTTTACTCACGTCAGGCACGGAGAAGGAGAGCCCACAGTTTTTGGTAGCGGGCCACATTGGTGGCACTGTATTGTCCTCAAAGCGCGCAAAGAAGCTGTTTAATTTGTCTGGAAGCAAGATGTCGATGTCCCCGATGGGGCTGGTTTTCTTTTCGTAATCCGTGATTGGCTGTAGACCCTGCCACATACGTCTCGTGTTTGAGCCGTTGATTTGCGACTCCACTTTGCCTTTATACTGATGCTTTGCTTGTTTGATTGCCTTACGGAGGGAATAACTACACTGTTTGTATTCGGCCATGTTTCCAGTCGCATTACCATGATTAAATGTGTTGGTACGTACTTTCAGTTTTGTACGAATGCTGCCATCAATCCACGGTTTCTGGTTAGGGAAGGTTGTAATAGTCACAGTGGTACAACATCTCCTAGACAGTTCCTTGATGGCCGTCTTGGTATCCACTTGCGGGGTGATATACACGGCTGTGACGATACCGAGGAGAGTTCTCTTGGGAGATAATACGGTCGGCATTTGATTGTGAGGAATTCTAGGTCAGGTGAACAAAAGGACTTTAGTTATTTTATGTTGTTACAATTACACCATGAGTCGTTAATCATGAAACATACACCCCGCCCTTCTTCTTATCAGAGAGATGTTTATTCCTGTCGGCGCGATGCACTGAAAATCCCGTTGGCTGTAAGGACTCCGACAGCATGTCCCCAGCTAGCCATGTTTCCGTGAAACAGAGTATGTTACAATCACGGATATTTCTTTGGAAAGCAACTCTTGCCCTGATTTCATCGACTTTGTTAACTAGGAACTGGACATTAGCGAGTAATATACTTGGAAGCGGTGGGTGGTGTGCGCGCATCCGGAGCCTCACTAGAAGACCGCTCCGGGACGCTCTCCTCCGGCAGCTTTGTTTTGGGTCGGCCTCTGGAATCAGGTCAAACACCCTGGGAGGTGCAAACAAAGGATCCGCTTTGGGAAAGTCGTTTTCCTGGTCGTAGTGCTGGTTGTGCTGGTAAGTTGACGTCTCTCTGATATCCAATAGTTCTTACCGGCTGTATGTAAAAACACTTAAGGTTTTCTGGGCTAACAATGTAAGGAATAATACATTAAAAAAACAAAATACTGCACAGTTTCCTAAGGACTAGAAGCGAAGCTGCCATCTCAATCTATAATTGTTTTTAAGACATTCTGAGGTTCGTATCATTCATGACTAAAGTTGCCAAATAACTCTAAATCTAGCGTATAGGACCTGTTTCAAATGATAACTTTTATGCTCAACATAGCCACTTCATATGCGCACTCGCTCTGGAATGGGAAGAATATCCTTTGTATTTTATTCAGCTACGGTAAATTAAGCAGCAACTAGATCTTCTGCACAGATTCTGTCAGACCTGGGCCCTGACAGTAAATCTCAGTAAGACAAAAATAATGGTGTTCCAAAAAAGGTCCAGTTGCCAGGACCACAAATACAAATTTCATATAGACACCGTTGCCCTAGAACACATAAAAAATGATACATACCTCAGCCTTAAAATCAGCACCAGAGGTAACTTCCACAAAGCTGCAAACGATCTGAGAGACAAGGCAAGAAGGGCCTTCTATGCCATCAAAAGGAACATAAAATGTGACATGCCAATTAGGATCTGGCTAAAAATACTTGAATCAGTTTTAGAACCCATTGACCTTTATGGTTGTGAGGTCTGGGGTCCGCTCACCAACCAAGAATTCACAAAATGGGACAAACACCAAATTGAGACTCTGCATGTAGAATTCGGCAAAAATATTCGTCATGTACAACGTAAAACACCAAATAATGCATGCAGAGCAGAATTAGGCCGATACCTGCTAATTATCAAAATACAGAAAAGAGCCGTTAAATTCTACAAGGAAGTGATTCCCAAACCTTCCATAACAAAGCCATCACCTACAGAGAGATGAATCTGGAGAAGAGTTTCCTAAGCAAGCTCGTCCTGGGGCTCTGTTCACAAACACAAACAGACCCCACAGAGCGCCAGGACAGCAACACAATTAGACCCAACCAAATCATGAGAAAACAAAAAGATAAGTAATTGACACATTGGAAAGAATTAACCAAAAAATGTATCAAACTAGAATGCTATTTGGCCCTAAACAAAGAGCACACAGTGGCAGAATACCTGACCACTGTGACTCACCCACAATTAAGGAAAGCTTTGACTATGTACAGACTCAGTGAGCATAGCCTTGCTATTGAGAAAGTTCGCCGTATGCAGTCCTGGCTCTCAAGAGAAGACAGGCTATGTGCACACTGCCCACAAAATGAGGTGGAAACTGAGCTCTACTTCCTAACCTCCTGCCAAATGTATGACCATAGAGACACATGTTTCCCTCAGATTACACAGACCCACAAAGAATTTGAAAACAAATCCAATGTTGATAAACTCCCATATCTATTGGGGGAAATAGCACAGAGTGCAATCACAGCAGCAATATTTGTGACCTGTTGCCACAAGAATAGGGAAACCAGTGAAGAATAAACACCATTGTAAAGGCAACTCGTATTTATTTATTTTCCCTTTTGTACTATAACTATTTGCACATCGCTACAACACTGTATATAGACATAATATGACATTTGAAATGTCTTTATTATTTTGGAACTTGTGTGAGTGGCTTTATTTACTGTTCACTTTTTGTATATTTCACTTTTGTTTATCCATTTCACTTGCTTTGGCAATGTCAACATATGTCTCCCATGCCAATAAAGCCCCTTGAATTTAATTGAGTGAGTGAGTGAGTGAGTGAGTGAGTGAGTGAGTGAGTGAGTGAGTGAGTGAGTGAGTGAGCGAGAGAAAAGGAGACAGATATGTCCATAGCCATGGGAAGTAGGGGTGCTGAGGGTGCTGCAGCACCCCCTGGAAAATCTGAATAAATAAAATACAGTACATTTGGAAAGTATTCAGACCCCTTGACTTTTTCTACATTTTTATACGCTACAGCCTTATTCTCAAATGGATTAAATTGGGGGGGGGGTTGGACCTTCTATAGACAGGGGTGCCTTTCCAAATAATTCTTATGTAAATTAGGTATCTGTTTTTTATTTTGTTTAAATTTGCAATAATTTCTAAAAACCTGTTTTCGCTTTGTCATTATGGGGTGAAGATTGATGAGGAAAAAAGGTATTTAATCAATTTTAGAATAAGGCTGTAACGTAACAAAATGTGGAAAAAGTCAAGGGGTCTGAATACTTTCCGATTGCGCTGTATATTTTTTTCTCACAAAAGTAGTTTACTGAGCCTTTAATAGTGCTGTATTAGCGGACAGATATATTTTCTCTGCACCCTCCGTGAAAATACAATTAAAAAGCAACAAGAAAAAAACACTACTCTTTTCCCACTAAATGCAGCATGGCCTGGTGGTTAGAATGTTGGGCCAGTAACTGAAAGGTTGCTGGATCAAATCCCTGAGCTGACAAGGTAAAAATCTCTTGTTCTGAGCAAAGCAATTATCCCCCAGATGTCAAAGACATGGATAATGATTTAAGGCAGCCCCCTGCATCTCTCTGATTCAGAGGGGTTGGGTTAAATGCAGAAGACACATTTCAGTTGTACAACTGACTAGGTACCCTTTGACATAAGCTTCAAATGGTTGACACTCATCTTTTCCCATTGGCTCCAGAAACCCTGCTGGGAGCATGGCCAATTGACATAAGCATCAATTGGTTGAGGCATCACTTTTAGCAAAAACTTGACAGTATAACATTTTCCTATGATATCATGTTAGATTTGATTAATTTCTCTTACTTCTCTGTTGAGCACAGCAGGACATTTACTTTCCAAGCTAAAAACTAAATGTTAAGTGATTTTGGTATCAAGGCACAAGGCGAGACCCATAAGCGACACCTGGAGCGGTTGGAGACAATCACAGGAACGGGTGAAACAGATCAGGGCATGACAATTGGAGAGCTTCCAGGGTTTTATCAAGTTGAATTTAAAGTCTATAGATTGTGTCTGTGCGTGTTACATCTTAACACCTCTTTTCGATTTCACATACCTTAAGTAATTGTTCCAGAAACAAAAACACATTTCTTTATCTACCAGTCCCTATTCTCTGTGGAAGATAGATTAGGTTGAGGCTGTAATACAGTCACCATTAAAATATATTAGATAAAAGGACAAACATGATGTTGTTTAATGCCTCATCTAATAAAAAAGCACCACTTGCCAAATGGTGCACTACAGAAAATTTAAATGGCCTTTCTACATCTCATTTCCATCCAGATGAGGGAAATGTATTGCTCTCATTTGTTCCATAGTCAAGGGGGAGATACTGCAGCTGGTCACTAGAGCAGCCACTTAAGGATACAGCACAAAACATAAATTGCTCTGTGATTAATATGCATGTGTGCTAATCTAGCATGTGTTCTAAATTGAGTTCTCATGTAATGGCAGAGTACATGTTGCTAACATCCAATGCAGGGTTTGCAGAAATGCCTTTAAGCTCATCTCTAAAGCATCAACAAGTTGCTATTGAACATATGGGACAACCATGTACGTCACCATTATCTACATACAACAACACATACAAAAGAACCATGACATTTAATATTACCAATAATATTTATGCGTTATACCCTGCAAACAACCCTGCCTTCTGATTTGTATCGGTTCATATAAAGATCCAGTTGTAATCAGGCTGAACAAAAAGTAGCAACCAGCCTTATCTAACCAGCTATTCATGGATTTCAGATTTGTCAGAGATTTTCCACTGAAGAGAGATGGAGAATGAAGAGAGACATCCCCTATCAGCTCTGCTCTCCCTGCCAAAATGTGGTTTTAACACAGCAAGCGGAAAGACTGAACCAGTGTAGGCTTCCCAAATGGCACCCTATTCCATATATAGTGCACTACCTTTGACCAGAGACATGGTCAAAAGTAGTGCACTAAATAGAGAATAGGGAGCCATTTGGGATGTGGACACTCTGTTACTGGGAGCTGGGGAGCAGTAATTACCACTGCCCAATGACCTCTTGAATCATATTGATTTGGAAGTCACTGTTTTTTGCAGCTGACAGACACAGACACATCTGCTTGTTAAAATGCCCTTCTCCCTGGGGATCTGTGGAAATCCATCCTGGTTGCATCCCAATGGCACCCTATTCCCTATAGTGCACTACTTTTGACTGCTGAAACAAGGCAGGCAATAACCTCTGATTGCTTTACTCAGCCTTATGAGAATATGAATGAATCTCTGTTGTCCTAAGATTACTCAGGTTAAGAATGTAATATATTATAACAATTGTTTCATTTCAAGTGATGTGCTCTGCCAATTCTGTTAATTTTTGATAGACTGACATAAGGATAGGAGGTCAGCACAACTATTTCCAAAATCCAAAATGCTTTTAAGTCATCCCTTTACTAGCTTCAGCTTGATCAGGAGAGAAGCAGAGTCCCAGCTAACAATTCTAGGGAGAGAGAACATTTTTCTAATGTTATCGGTAATGTTCCCCTAATGTTAGCTAGGCTAGGGGTTAGGGTTACGGGTTAGGTTTAAGAGTTAGGTTAAAGGGTTACAGTTAGGGGAAGGGATAGCTAAAATAGTTAAGGTTAGGGGAAGGGTTAGCTAATATGCTAAGTAGTTGCAATGCAGCTAAAAAGTAGTAAGCAGTTGAATAGTTGATCATGTTAAAGTTCTCTGTGATGAGATTGAAACTCGCAACCTTTGGGTTGCTAGACGTTCGCGTCACGCACACCCATCCACCCTGACCAACCACCCTACTTTAGTTTTTGCCTTAAGTAACCATCTATCTTATGTAACCATACCAAACTTAACATACCATTCTAATTTGGGTGTCCCGGATTTACTTTTAATAATTTACATCAAGTCTATGAGACCAGGCTGAGCACTTGCCCCCAAAAGTGCACCATTTGGGTTAACTTGGTTGAGTTTACAAAAACAGATAAGATCTAGGTCAACCTCACTGACTGGGGTCTAACATACAGGTGTCATCCTCAAGTGGGTGTCATCCTCAAGTGGGAGGATAAACACACAAGTACATCACAGAGTACATGTAAAATATGCATAAGTACAAAGTAATTGCTAGGTGTTACACTGGATTTAGCTAGTTAAAAGGAATTGTATCTTGAGGGGTACCTACTTGTTATTAATGTGTACTTACAGTGAGCACCATAATTAATTGGACAGTGTCCATTTTTTTGTTATTTTGGTTCTGTACTCTAGCACTTTGAGTTTGAAAGGATACAATGACAATGAGGGTGAAGTGCAGACTGTCAGCTTTAATTTGAGGGTATTTTCATACATTTCATACATGAACCGTTTAGAAATGACAGCACCTTTTGTACATGGTCCGCCCATTTTAAGGTACTACAAGTATTTGTTGAATTGGCTTCACAAATGTGTGTCGTTAGGCAGGTGTATTCATTTGTGTCGTTAGTGAATGCAGGAGAGCTGTTGATGAATAGTATTGATTCTAGACTTTGCTATTGCCTTTGGAGGTTGTTGTTGGGGTGTGACAACATGAGGAAGACAGCAGTGTCGATGCAAATGAAGCTGGCCGTCGTAAGGCTCAGAAATGAAAATCAATCAATCAGGAACATTGCAAAAACCCTGGGCATGCCAAAGTCAACAGTTTGGTTCATCATTAACAAGACAAAAACAACCGGTGAACTCAATTATGTCAAAAGACCCGGTAGATTGAGGAAGACCATTGTAGTGGATGACCGGAGAATACTCTCTATGGTGAAGTAAACCCCCCTGACAACAGCCCAACAGATCAAAAACACTCTCCTGGATGCAGGTGTAGATGTGTCAGTCTACCATACGTAGAAGACTACACCAGCAGGACTACAGAGGGTACACTACAAGATGCAAACCACTGATAAGCCTGAAGAACAGAAAGGTGAGATTACAGTTTGCTTAAAAGCACCTAAAAGAGCCCCAAGAGTTCTGGGAAAAAAGTATTGTGGACACAGATGAGACAAAGATTAACATGTACCAGAGTGATGGAAAGAGGAAAGTGTGGAGAAAAAAAAGACATGCCCATGATCCAAAGCATACCACCTCATCTGTGAAACATGGTGGAGGGGGTGTTATGGCTTGGGCCTGTATGGCTGCCAGTGGAACATGGTGGAGGGGGTGTTATGGCTTGGTCCTGTATGGCTGCCAGTGAAACATGGTGGAGGGGGTGTTATGGCTTGGGCCTGTATGGCTGCCAGTGAAACATGGTGGAGGGGGTGTTATGGCTTGGGCCTGTATGGCTGCCAGTGGAACAGGCTCACTTGTCTTCATCGTAGATGTGACTGCAGACAGAAGTAGAACAATGAATTCTGATGTCTACAGAAATATTTTATCTGCTCAGATAAAACCAAATGCCTCCAAACTCATTGGACAGCACTTCATCATGCAACAAGACAGTGACTCTAAACATACTGCTAGAGCAATGAAAGCGTTTTTGATGGCCAAAAAGTGTAAAATCCTTGACTGGCCGAGTCAATCACCGGATCTGAATCCAATTGAACTTGCATTTTACATGCTGAAGAGGAGACTGAAGGCAATAAGTCCCCGAAACAAGCAGGAGCTGAAGATGGCTGCAGTCCAGGCCTGGCAGAGCATCACCAGGGAAGATACCCAGCGTCTGGTGATGTCGATACATCGCAGACTTCAAGCAGTCATTGCATGCAAAGCATATGCAACCAAATATTAACAATGATTACTTTATTCTACATTATGTTAAACTGTCTAAAGTTTTTTGAATGTCGAAAATGGGGGGACTATGTACAAAAGCTTCTATAATTTCTAAACGGTTCATCTGATATGTATGAAAATACCCTCAAATTAAAGCTGACAGTCTGCACTTCACCCCCATTGTCATTGTATCCTCTCAAACCAAAGTGCCAGAGTACAGAACCAAAATAACAAACAAAGAATGTCACTGTCCAATTAATTATGGTGCTCACTGTATATAGTACATTATCCATCCTGACAACCTGGCCCAGGATTTAGCTGTTTAAAATAAAGTGAATCTTGAGGGATACTTACTTGTAATTATTGTGAACCTACAAAATATGTTACCCATCCTGACAATCTAATCATCAGTGTCACGCCCTGACCTTAGAGATCCTTTTTATGTCTCTATTTTGGTTGGTCAGGGCGTGAGTTGGGGTGGGCATTCTATGTTTTGGTTCTATGTTGTCTAGTTCTATGTGTTTGGCCGGGTGTGGTTCTCAATCAGAGGCAGCTGTCTATCGTTGTCTCTGATTGAGAACCATACTTAGGTAGCCTTTTCCCACCTGTGTTTTGTGGGTAGTTATTTTCTGTTTAGCTGTTTTGTTTGCCTGACAGAACTGGTCGGTTTCGTTCTCCTGTTTGTTGTTTTTGTTCGATTCGTTTTTTTTTGATTAAATCATGAACACTTTAAACACTGCACCTTGGTCCACTCTTCCTTCAGCCCACGAGAAGCGTTACAATCAGCTCCTGAAAGCGCCATCCAAGTGAGAAAATAAACAAACTAATACACCATAGATATATCATATATCTGTAATATCTGCATATGTACAAGGTCGTCGCTAGTTGTAACATAGGATTTAGCTATTTCAAGTTAAGTGTAACTTTAAAGTTACTTACGAGCAATTGCTTTATAATTACTTACCAAGTGAAAATACCTACAAACACAAGATGAGCTTTTCCTTTAGTCAACTTTATTGCAACATGTAAAAATACCTTACATTTCTTACAAAAATTGTTATTGTTAGATTAATAATTTGATTAATTAGATTAAATAAGTAGTCCTACTCAATAACATAAAAATAACCATTCTAGCAGTGGTGAGCAGTAGTCTAGATGGCTCGTTTAGAAAAATGGGATGATCTTTTTCTTCCCTTTTTAACATTACAAGTAAATAGATAACTCTGTCTCTGTCTTCATCTGTTTCTTTATTGTAAGCATTTTCCCATCCTGGAGTTAGACCTTGTGGGAATCTGTGGTAGAGAAGAAGAATGTAGCTATGACAATTTACATTACCCTATACTAAACTCAGCAAAGAAATGTCCTCTCACTGTCAACTGCGTTTATTTTCAGCAAACTTAACATGTGTAAATATTTGTATGAACATAACAAGATTCAACAACTGAGACGTAAACTGAACAAGTTCCACAGACATGTGACTAACAGAAATGGAATAATCTGTCCCTGAGCAAAGGGGGAGGTCAAAATCAGAAGTAACAGTCAGTATCTGGTGTGGCTACCAGCTGCATTAAGTACTGCAGTGCATCTCCTCCTCATGGACTGCACCAGATTCGCCAGTTCTTGCTGTGAGATGTTACCCCACTCTTCCACCAAGACACCCGGACAAGTTCCCGGACATTTCTGGGGGGAATGGCCCTAGTTCTCACCCTCCGATCCAACAGGTCTCAGACGTGCTCAATGTGATTGAGATCCTTGCTTTTCGCTGGCCATGGCAGAACACTGACATTCCTGTCTTGCAGGAAATCACTCACAGAACAAGCAGTATGGCTGGTGGCATTGTCATGCTGGAAGGTCATGCCAGGATGAGCCTGCAGGAAGGGTACCACATGAGGGAGAAGGATGTCTTCCCTGTAATGCACAGCGTTGAGATTGCCTTCAATGACGATGATGCTGTGACACATCGCCCCAGACCATGACGGACCCTCCACCTCCAAATCGATCTCGCTCCAGAGTACAGGCCTCGGTGTAATGCTCATTCCTTCAACGATAAACGCAAATCCGACCATCACCCCTGGTGAGACAAAAACCGCGACTCGTCAGAGAAGAGCACTTTTTGCCAGTCCTGTCTGGTCCAGCAAAGGTGGGTTTGTGCCCATAGGCCCGTTGTTGCCGGTGATGTCTGGTGAGGACCTGCCTTACAACAGGCCTACAAGCCCTCAGTTCAGCTTCTCTCAGCCTACTGCGGACAGTCTGAGCACTGATGAAGGGATTGTGCGTTCCTGGTGTAACTCGGGCAGTTGTTGTTGCCATCCTGTACCTGTCCCGCAGGTGTGATGTTCGGATGTTCTGATCCTGTGCAGGTGTTGTTACACGTGGTCTGCCACTGCAAGAACGATCAGCTGTCCGTCCTGTCTCCCTGTAGCGCTGTCTTAGGCGTCTCACAGTATGGACATTGCAATGTATTGCCCTGGCCACATCTGCAGTCTTCATGCCTCCTTGCAGCATGCCTAAGGCACGTTCACGCAGATGAGCAGGGACCCTGGGCATCTTTCTTTGGGTGTTTTTCGGAGTCAGTAGAAAGGCCTCCTTAGTGTCCTAGGTTTTCATAACTGTGACCTTCATTGCCTACCGTCTGTAAGTTGTTAGTGTCTTGATGTTCATTAATTGTTTATGGTTCATTGAACAAACAGTGTTTTAAAATGGATTTGCCAGTGGATTGTCAACTTGATTCATGATGATGACTGCTAGCTAAGATTTTGAAAGTATGATGTTGACATGATCAGTCCAATCAAATCTGCTGTAGATATAACAAGATTTGAAATCATTTTATCTGTGGCCAATGACCTTGAGCCTTCTTGGATGGACACTTCTAATGTAACTCTATGGCAGCACCCAAGGGGCTTGAATTTTTGAGCTCTACCCTTAGACTTGGCGGTGACATAGTGTCCCCATGAGTGAGAGAACACTGAGGCACAAGGCTCCGTATTTTCTGCTGGCTTGCCCCACCCCACAGAAAGCACTGAGCTAGGCTGAAACACTTGCATTTTGGAGCTGCCTTACTCAAGAAAACAAAAAAGAGACCATGTTTCTACGTGGCTTTTTTAACTCAATGATATATCATTTTTTTAACATTGTTTGCAAACTGATATATGTCACATATTAATATCAAAATAACATGCAAAACAGGCAAGCCCCCCCAAAAATATTAATTTCAATTGTATTAATGTTTGCCCTGAATGATGGGTCGTCTCTAGTTGGGATATATGTTTGGGATGCTATTGTAAACTTGAACAGTTGTAACAAACATAGTAACAAGCATTCATTGTTACACCTCTGTAATTACAGACTGCAATTACCACCAGTTAGTTACATGTTGCTATTACAGTGAAACTATGTATTACAATTTATAGCAATATTTGTTACAGTGTAATTACATAAGTAGCCCTTAAAATGAAGAGGTACCATAATGTCAATTGAATAATGGCACAAAGGTCCTGTGATTTTAATGTTTCATCATTTGGTTTGGATCAGTTGTGGGTCTACTCTCAGCAGTTTATAAGGTCTATAAATGCACATTAGCAGGCCAGTCTGGCTGTATTTTTACTTCTGATACTGAGCTGCGGGGTCTGTTGCAGATCATCATTCTCCCAAGTCGTCCTATAATAACGTGGCCACATATGCTCCCAGCAGTGTCCGTTTTTCAGGGAAGTTAAACACGCTCTCTGCCTCCTTTCCAATCCGAGCGGCTATTCCTCGCACGCCTAGAACCTATCTCTTCAATATAGCCTATTATCGTTTAACTTTTCAAATGTATTACCTTTTATATGTGGCATAAACACAACCAGTCACAATGTTTTAATCTATTAGACTACTTCAAAATTCCCCTGTAGGCATGTGCACATTCGTCCAAAATATAATTCCAGCATCCTCAAAATAGCTTGACATTAACCAGGGTTCCATCCCACCTTTTTATGCGAGTAAAATACATGTTGGATAAAACATGTCGCGACATCATGGGAAAGCATGCAGTTTATTAGGCTACAGATTAAATAAATGACGTTGAACTTCACAGGGTGGGGAAAGTGCACAGTGATGAGGTTGATGCTCCTTTCAATAAATATGGAGAGTTTTATTCTGGTGACATGATGATCGATGCTTGGCTGACATTTGACAGGTAAAAATGATCTCTTCCATAATAATCTCATCATGTAGTAGGCTATACCTGCACTATCTCTGCAAGCTGTTGGCTAGAGCGCACGTGCCAATACCAGAGTGGGAACATTTGCTATACCTACTCAACATTTTTTGATGGCAAAACCTGATGATCGATGATTGGCTGCCATTTGACAAATAAACGGCAGCACATATTATTCACCAGTAGCCCCAAACATCTAGGGATTAGATTAAGACTAGTCCAGAACTAAAAAGCATTCTCAAAGAAGATTCTCCATTAATCTTATTTAGTCCAGGACTAGGCTTAAATGTCTGGGAAACCGGCCCCTAAAGAATAAGCTACAGACCAGCCAAAACAAGCTTGTAAGAATTGTACTCCCCCTCATACTAATCTGGAGGTTAAGTATTTTTTTGTCTGTATCTCTGTCATGTGTCTGTATCTACTGTCTGTAATTGTATATGTATTTATGTAAAAAAAATAGGCATCACAACAGAAATAAGTCCCTGACTTTATTTTGCAGCCTCGGTCAATATTATTTTTTATTTAAAAAAGAGATATATGTATTATTATTTTTAAAAATTTACCAATTTTTCTCCCCAATTTTGTGATATCCAATAGGTAGTTACAGTCTTGTCCCATTGTTGAAACTCGAAAGAGGCGAAGGTCGAGAGCCGCACTGCTCACTTAACCCGGAAGCCAGCCACACCAATGTGTTGGAGAAAACACCGTACAACTGGCAACCAAAGTCAGCGTGCATGCGCCCGGCCCACCACAAGGAGTTGCTAGAGCGCAATGGGACAAGGACATCCCGGCTGGCCAAACCCTCCCCTAACCATGCTGGGCCAATTGTACAGAGCCTCATGGGTCTCCCGGTCGCAGCCGGCTGCGACAAAGCCTGGGATTGAACCTGGTTCTGTAGTGACGCCTCAAGCTGTTGCGTCAATCGGGAGGCCCCAGTCCCGGTCACCTTAAAAAATCTTTGTACTGTGTGTATATGTGTATTTTCTTTACTGGCAAATAAAATAAATCAATCCAAACTGTGCAGCAGCCCTTTGATGAATGGAAAAATACATCTGTTATTAAACACTAAACTTTAATGACATTCAGAGATTGTCAAGCCAAGCCTTAGATACTGGGTAGGCCTACAAGGTAGAGTTTGATTGCCGGAGTCCAACACATAACATGTTAGTATACACAGAACAAGTAGGTCACATGTGGGGAGGCGTTATTCCATGAGGTGTTGCTTTATGACAGTTGTTTTTTTAAACCGGGCTTGCCGTTCACTTGCGAGATGGAAGGGGGTTCCATGCACTCATGGCTCTGTATCATACTGTACGTTTCCTTGAATTTGTTCTGAAAGGTGAACCTTCGCCCCAGTCTGAGGCCATGAGCAGGTTTTCATCAAGAATCTCTCTGTACTTTGCTCCATTCATTTTACCCTCGATCCTAACTAGCCTCCCAGTCGCTGCCACTGAAAAACATCCCCACAGCATGATGTTACCACCACCATGCTTCACTGTAGTGACTCCAAGCGAGATGTCACATGCCTTTTACTGAGGAGTAGCTTCCGTCTGGCCACTCTACTATAAAGGCCTGATTGGTGGAGTGCTGCAGAAATGGTTGTCCTTCTGGAAGGTTCTTCCATCTCCACAGAGAAACTCTGGAGCTCTGTCAGAGTGACCATCACCTCCCTGACCAAGGCCCTTCTCCCCCAATTGCTCAGTTTGGCCGGACCGCCAGCTCTAGGAAGAGTCTTGGTGGTTTCAAATTTCTTCCATTTAAGAATTATGGAAGCTACTGTGTTCTTGGGGACCTTCAATGTTGCAGAAATGTGTGGTACCCTTCCCCATATCTGTGCCTCGACAAAATCCTGTCTCGGAGCTCTATGGACAATTCCTTCAACCTCATGGCTTGGTTTTTGCTCTGACATGCACTGTCAACAGAGAGGTGTGTATATAGAGGTGTGTGCCTTTCCAAATTATGTCCAATCAATTGAATTTACCACAATTGGACTCCAATCAAGTTGTAGAAACATCTCAAGGATGATCAAAGGAAACAGGATGCACCTGAGCTCAATTTCGAGTCTCATAGCAAACGATCTGAATACTTATGGTATTTCTGTTTTTAATACATTTGCAAACATTCTAAAAACCTGTTTTTGCTTTGTCATTATGGGGTATTGTGTGTAGATTGATGAGGATTTTTCATTTATTTAATACATTTAGAACAAGGCTGTAACGAAAACAAGATTTGGAAAAAGTCAAGGGGTCTAAATACATTCCAAATGCACTGTATGTACGTTTAAAACACTGTATGTTAAACACAATGTGTGTTTGAGTATCCCTAACCTTGCCAACAGACAGAGCTATGAAAGGATCAGTGGGTCACCAATCAGGTCCTTGTATGGCTCGGTAACAAGATGTGTAATTAAACTTTTTTGGAACACAGATATGTTCTTGAAACGTTTCCATGAAAAGTGTCTAGAAAATGAATATCTGATGTTCTGAGAACATGGCAACCATGTTCTGTTGAAGTTAGTTGGGACGTTGATGGAATATTCTCGTAACCCACAGAAAACTGGATACATGAATGTTCTTGCAACGTTCCCATGAAATGTGTCTAGAACATTAATATCAAGTTCCGAGAACATGGTAACAAAGTTCTGGGTAAGTTCTATTTGACTTTAAGGGAATGGTCTCTTGGAAACGTTCCTTGCACATCACAGGAACATTCCTATGAAACCGTTAGTTAATGACCCAATGAGACTCGCAGCCCTTTCCTGCAGTCAAATGACCTAGTGGCCTCATGGGTGCAATGTTACAGTATTAATATTTTTCTTAATTTCATAAATTCTAAACAGTGTTTCAAAAAACCAGCCGAAAAACTGGTGTTTTTATGTCAAACGGTTTTGTTATATTTCAGTCTTCTGTGAAGTCTATATAGTGTAACATTGGGATGCAAACTCAAAATGGAATACATTTCAACACTATATTTGACGTGGTACAGGTGTCTTCTTATTTTAAGACCATAACCATGTGTGTGAGGTGTATACTTTTGTTTCAAAGTAGATTTGTTTGACTACCAAGAAACAGTCTGTGTAAACCTGATTTAACCCACTGCAGTTTTTAATTTTTAATTTAACCATTTCACTTTATGTAACTAAGTCAACATCACAGGTTAAGGGAACATTCTTTAAAGTTGTGGGAACGTTTGTTGTCAGCTGGGTGCACCTCTACAGCTCCACCTCATCTGTCTTGAGAGAAGAATAATAACAGAAGTTCCAGCCTGCCCTTTTCTACTTCTCCTAATCTACTGTATGCTCATCACACACAGATCTGTGCCCTCCGATGACTTCATCCATCTGCTCAGTCTGACATAGATGACCTATCCATCAGCTACAGACTATACTTTCGTCACAAATGGCACCCTATTCCCTTTATAGTGCACTAGTCAAAAGTAGTGCACTGTATAGGGAATTGGGTGCCATTTGGAACGCACACTTATGAGCGATGACCTATCCATCAGCTGAAGACTATGACAGACAGATGATCTGCTTTCGCCGCCCCCACCTTCACCACCATGACAGCCTCTGTCTCTCATACAGAGATGAGTTATGGAGAGACTGAGAAAAAGGATCCCAGAGTCTAATGAACTCAGAGAGCAATGAATAAGCTATCAGACTTTATTGTAGAGTGAAATCGACACGCCCAAGGTTTTCCTGATAATTAATACGACATAAGACGTTTTAGATTATAGTTTGGTTTATGATGTCTGACTTTTTGGTTTGCTGTGGGCTTCCTGCTGGTGAGAATGTTTAACTTATTTTGTCCTGCCATGAAAGACAATTGCAAGAACAAGAGCAATTTTGCATTAATAGAATGTACTGTATGGGGTTTGGGCACGTGCCCATATTTTGAATAGGGTTTCAAGGAAAGTAATGAAAAATAGTGAACCATCTCATTATACATGAAGATAGCTGCATGCCTCATATGGAAATTGCTCTGTACTCTTTCCAAGAGATGTAATTAGAAAATGCTATCGCTCCCATGATGACCCAGAGGAAAGTGTAGACCAAGTGTATCTGCACACCGTGATGGAATGAGGCAAAAAATATTCCCTATCCAGTCTGTCTTAAAGATAGATATTGCTCATAATATATTTTCAGAACTGCGTTCAACAACACCCCTGTTGACACGATTAAGCTCCACTAAAAAATCATTCACACGTTTGTTTTCACACTCGCTTTTTGACTTTGAGACTCAGTCTAGGAGAATCGTACATCGTATAATTGCACATTAGTGCACTGTGCCGTTGTCTCTTTACTAACAACAAGCATCACACCTTCCCTCAATTTCCTGCCATGGTGCTAAGTGACCTTCATGAGTCACAGATGTAAATTAATTACTCAACCTATGCACAGACACCTCCGGAATTATTGTCAACCTTGAAAAAGACTGTATACAATAAATAATACAAATACGGAGCTATATTAGTTTAAAAAATATTTAGTTTAAGAATTAATTTTTTTAAATCTAAGAAAGATAGGTGTCAAAAATGATTGGCACCCCTAAAGATTCTTATAAATAAAATCAAACATGATTAAATCTGCATTAACATTCTACTTTTTAAGATTAATCTCAGTTTAAGGAACTGTATTGTGGCCTTCCATGGCTTGCTGTTTCACTAGGGTATACAAATGAGGTAACACACTGAGGTAACTGTAAAATCCATTTGTCATCCGTCACCAATGGGAAAGGCAAAGAACTCACAAATGAAGAGAAACAAATGCTTGTTGACCTTCATGAATCAGGCAATGGGTCCAGAAAAATAGCACACAAAAAAAATACTTAACACTATTAGGGCAATAATTTTGTTTAAAACCAATAGAACAGTAGTAACTTGCTGGTAAAGGACACAAGTGTATCTTGTTCCCAGGCACAGTGAGGATGATTGTTCAGAAGGCAAAGAAAAACCAAGGGGTCACAGTTGGAGAATTACAGAACTTGGTTGTATGTTGGTGTCACCATGTCTCCAAATTTACATTTAGAGCCACCTCCATGCCAATAGGCTCTGTGAAAGAGTTGCGAGAATATAGCCTATATTGAGCGCAACCAACAAACGTAAACACCTGGAGTTTGCTAAACAGCATTGGCACTTTGGAACCTGGTGCTATGGTCAGATGAGACGAAAATGTGGTATTTTGCAATGCAAACCAGCGGTGGGTTTTGCTTCGAAAGAACGATGCATGTGCAGAAAATAACCTCATACCTACTCTAAAATATGATAGTGGATCTTTGATGTTATGGGGTTGTTTTGCTTCCACTGGTCCTGGGGCCTTTGTTAAGGTCAACAGCATCATGAACTCTACCAATTATCTGGATCTTGGCCGCAAGTGGATGTTCCAGCAAGACACTGACCCCAAGCACACATCAAAATCCACAAAGAAATGTTTAATTGACCACAAAATCAACAATTTGCAATGGCCATCTCAGTCTCCAGACTTGAACCCCATTGGAAACCTGTGGTTTGAATTAAAGAGGGCAGTCCTTAAGTGCAGACCAACGAATATCAAGAATAAGATCCCTCCCAATGTGTTCTCCAATCTCATAAAACATCATTAAAAAGGGTTCAGTGTTGTTATCCTTGTAAGGGGAGGGTGCACAAAGTATTGAAAACAATATTTTTTACACATATCTTTTTTATTTAAAACATTTTTTTTATCACTTGTTCTACAAAATCTCTTTCTCTGAGAAAATGTATTACAATAAAATAATATGATTTTCCCAATTTTTGCACATCTTTATCGAGGGTGCCAATGATTTGAGGTGACTTTATCCTACTGTAAGCTATATGCTATTATCATTGTTCACATTGCCATAGCAAAAGCAAGAAACGTAATAACCAAGTGTGTAACACACAAGCTTGATTTGATTGAGTAGACCTTTTGCCTCTCCAAGACTCAAATGAACTGAACCTTGCAAAGGTCATCTGCTCCTTCCAGTACAGGGAAATCAAGTAGGATCAGCAATGTATAGCGGAATAGAAAGGGATGGAGTAAAACACTGTGGGATTTGTATATGGGATTAAGTGGGAGAGATGTCCGTCCCCAATGCATTTAAACTACACTCCTTCTCTTCTCCTAACCCGGCTTCGTTCTCATCGTTGACTTTCCGGTAGAGAGTCATGCCTTTCTCTCAAGGCATTTGTTGAAAGAACATTGAATTTAATTATTTTTAAAAATGAGGGAGAGATTGCAGAGCAAGTCAAAACTGAGCTGAGGAGAGGAGAGGCGCTGTCATGTGTGGATTAATCAAGCTTTGAAGACTCAGCGGAATCTTGCGGAGGAGGGCAATGAGATGGAAAGCCAATAGAGAAGGAAAGTGTTGACATTTGCTCTTCTATTACACTTTAATGCTTTTGCTTTGATGTGAGGGGGCGCTTCTGTCTGATTGGGAGATTCTTCAGATATGCTGGAAAAGCAGTAAAGTTGAGCTATAGCTTTACTTTGGTTTATCTTCAGGGCTCAGAAAGTGGGTACCAGATCGCCTTGTACGAAGAAAAGCATGTTTCTGAAAATCTCCACCTGGTGTAATATCTTGCAATACTACTAAACATATATAAAAAACACATTTAAATCAAATACGTCAGAGAGGAAGTGAAGATCATGGACATCAGCTTAAGTGTTATGAGGAGAGACAAAAATGTTTGTCATTATTCAAAAGAAAAGCATGTGTCTGAAAATCTCCATTAGATTAAACTGATCGCATAAATGTTACAAAATTAATCATTTAGAGTGCTAAATCAAGTCGTATACTTCAGCTTATAAAACTGTTTTTTTTGGATCATCGATGCGTAGTGGTTGATATGTGGGAGTTGTGGGACAACAACTCCCGCAAAATACATGGCGTGTTAATCTCATAATTCCACTGTCCCGCAGCCCAGGCAGGAAATTCATAAACTTAATCTCCCTCGGGAAAAAAGCGTTCACACATTATTTTTCCATGCTACTCTTTGGTTTGCAACAGTTTGGGGTTGTATAAACCTACCTGTCTGCCGGTAGACTAGCTAGACCAAGAATGAATGTGAAACGAATAATTCACCATGGAAACAACCGTAAACAATTAACTAACGCAGTGGTTTATTTAAATTATTGTCTCTCATCGTTATTGAATCTAAGCTACATGCCAATGATTTGTTTAGCACAGCAACGTCGAATTAATAAAATGATTAGAATTAAGGACTGGCAATCGGTGTGAGTGGCAATCGGTGTGAGATCTCACTCAAGAGTTATTGGCAGCCCCTAGCTTTAAGAACAGAAAGCACTGGAGTGCCATTTAAACTGGCAACAATGTGAGTGGGTCGTCCTATTCTCCTCGAAAGAAGAAGCAAGTACTGGCTGTCACAAACCAGCGCCAGGACTATGGACAGTTCCACTCGTGTGCCATCAAGGGAACCATCACTAATAACATCACCAACTAGTTTCATTAACTCGGATTCGTCAACCATAATAGTTGTTGCCTATGTAGGGCTATTGGATATTAATGATAATAAATCATTATTTATTGAAGGTATTGTCTCTCATCATCATTGAATCTCTAATGGCTAGCTACATGCCAATGATTTGTTTAGCATAGCAACGTCGAAAGAATAGAATGATTGGAATTAGTGACTGGGTCAAAACATCAGAAAATAACAAACAACCAGTCCTATTGGGTAATAACTTCAGAATGCAAAACTAATTTATTGTTTCCATATATTGTACATGGAAACCAAATGAGGGTGGTCTACGGTGATAGGTGGGGTGGGCTGAGAGTAGCCGAGGGCTCATGATCAGAAATTTTATTTTTGAAACACTACATATAATGTATACCAGAGTAAATGTATGTGGGTATATGTGTGTATGTACTGTATGTGTGTGTGTATATACTGTGTATACATATAATATATTTGTCATGTGAATGCTGTATATAAAAAGTACAATGTACAGTGCATTTGGCAAGTATTCAGACCCCTTGACTTTTTCAATTTTTGTTACGTTACAGCCTTATTCTAAAATGGATACAAATGTTTTTAATGACAAAGCAAAAGCAGATGTTTCAACAAAACTGAAATGTCACATTTACATAAGTATTCAGTTCAAGTACGGGCTCTGGCTGGGCCACTCAAGGACTTGAGACTTGTCCCAAAGCAACTCCTGCGTTGTCTTGGCTGTGTGCTTTGGGTCGTTGTCCTGAGCGCTCTGGAGCAGGTTTTCATCAAGGATCTCTTTGTACTTTGTTCCGTTCATCTTTCCCTCGATCCTGACTAGCCTCCCAGTCCCTGCCGCTGAAAAAAATACCACAGCATGATGATGCCACCACCATGCTTCACCGTAGGGATGGTGCCAGGTTTCCTCCAGACGTGACGCTTGGCATTCAGGCCAAAGAGTCCAATCTTGGTTTCATCATACCAGAGAATCTTGTTTCTCATGGTCTGAGAGTCCTTTAGGTGTCTTTTGGCAAACTCCAAGAGGGCTGTCATGTGCCTTTTACTGAGGAGTGGCTTCCGTCTGGCCGTCTGGAAGGTTCAACCATCTCCACAGAGGAACTCTGGAGCTCTGTCAGAGGGACCTTATATAGACAGCTGTATGCCTTTCCAAACCATGTCCAATCAATTGAATTTACCACAGGTGGACTCCAATCCAGTTGTAGAAACATGTCAAGGATGATCAAAGGAAACAGGATGCACCTGAGCTCAATTTCGAGTCTCATATCAAAGGGTCTGAATACTTATGTAAATAAACTATTTCTGTTTTGAATTATTAATCCATTTGCTAAAATTTCTAAAAACCTGTTTTTGCTCTGTTTTTTGGCGGTATATTTTGCGGTATTGTGTGTAGATTGATGAGATTATTATTGTTTTTAATCCATTTTAGAATAAGGCTGTCATAGTTGAAGTGTACCAGCAACAGTGTGTGAAAACCTTGTGAAGACTTACAGAAAACATTTGACCTCTGTCATTGCCAACAAAGGGTATATAACAAAGTATTGAGATAAACTTTTGTTATTGACCAAATACTTATTTTCTACCATAATTTGCAAATAAATTCATAAAAAATCCTACAATGTGATTTTCTGGATTTTTGTTTCTCATTTTGTCTGTCATAGTTGAAGTGTACCTATGATGAAAATTATAGGCCTCTCTCATCTTTTTAAGTGGGAGAACTTGCACAATTGGTGGCTGACTAAATACTTTTTTGCCCCACTGTATACATACAGTATACACCATACTGATTATTATAATACGCTCTCTCTCCCTCTCCCTCTCCTTCTTCATATGACAACCGTTACAGAACTACCCACCACCAAAGGACCAAGCAGCGTTGTATGGAGGAGCAGAGGGTTCAGGACTCCTGGACATGGGAGGAGATATTGGACGGTAAGGGACCCTGGAGACAGGCTGGGGAATATCGCCGCCCGAAAAAAGAGCTGGAGGCAGCTAAAGCGGAGAGGCGGCGATATGAGGCAAGGCAGCGCAGCAGGCACGAAAAATTAGGGGGGGGGGAACATGGGGGGATTGACGGAGTCAGGCGATAGACCTGAGCCAACTCCCCGTGCTTACCGGAAGCAGCGTGGTACTGGTCAGGCACCGTGTTATGCGGTGAAGCGCACGGTGTCTCCAGTGCACGCTCACAGCCCGGGGCGCTATATGCCAGCCCCCCGCAAGTGCCATGCGAGAGTGGGCATCCAGCCAGGGCGGATTGTGCCAGCTCAGCGCGTTTGGTCTCCGGTGCGCCGTTTCGGCCCAGGGTATCCTGCACCGACTCTGCGTACTGTGTCTCCGGGGCGCTGGGAGGGTTCAGTTTGTCCTATGCCTGCGCTCAGCCCGTGCCGGGCGAAAATGGGCATTAAGCCAAATGGAGAGGTGCGAGTGCTAAGCACCAGATCTCCAGTGCTGCCCCACAGCCCGGTTCAACCTGTGCCTGCACTCTGGAGGGGCCGGGCTAAAGTGGGCATTTAGCCTGGAGGAGTGGTGCCAAGGCTGCGCACCAGAGCTCCAGTGCTCCCCCACAGCCCGGTTCATCCAGTGCCTCCTCTACGCACCAGGCCTCCTGTAGGTCTCCCCAGCCTGGTGGGCCCTGTGGCAGCCCCACGCACCAGGCTGTCTCTGCGTCTCCTCCCTCCAGTGTCGCCCTCCAGTCAGGAGCTTCCAGCGATGCCCTTCAGTCCGGAGCTTCCAGAGGCGCCCTTCAGTCCGGAGCTTCCAGAGGCGCCCTTCAGTCCGGAGCTTCCAGAGGCGGCCTTCAGTCCGGGCCCGCTACAAGGGTGCCCAGTCCGGCCCCCACAATGAGGGTCCCCAGTCCGGGGCCCGCTACGAGGGTCCCCAGTCCGGGGTCGGCGGCGAGAGTCCCTAGTCCGGGGTCGGCGGCGAGGGTCCCCGCTCTAGAGGAGCCACCTAAGTGGGCCGAGCCAGAGGTGGAGTGGGGTCTACGTCCCTCACCAGAGCCGCCACCGCGGAGAAATGCCCACCCAGACCCTCCCTTATGGGTTCAGGTTTTGCGGCCAGAGTCCGCACCTTTGGGGGGGGGGGGTACTGTCACGCCCTGACCGTAGAGATCTTTTTATGTCTCTATTTTGGTTTGGTCAGGGTGTGATTTGGGTGGGCATTCTATGTTCATTTTCTATGTTTTGTATTTCTTTGTGTTTGGCCGGGTGTGGTTCTCAATCAGAGGCAGCTGTCTATCGTTGTCTCTGATACCACATGGTTTTTGTGGGTAGTTGTTTTCTGTTTTTGTGTCTTCGCCAGACAGAACTGTTTTGTGTTGTTACATTTTGTTATTTTGTCTCAGTGTTCAGTTTTTTAAATAAATAATCATGAACACTTCCCACGCTGCGCTTTGGTCCACACCTTCTTCATACAACGACCGTTACAGAGAAAAGATGTCCGTCTCGTCCTGACATGTTCATTCTCAATAGGACAGTGGAGATCGAATTCCAGAAATATTCAATATATGTTGCAAAGGCTCGAGAGACAGACAGAAACGTTTGTACAAACCCCCGTTTTTGCAAACAAAATGTTAGGCTAGAAGCAAGGGGAAATAATGTCTGGATGCTTTTTTACAGTGGAGATCAAGTTAATGAATTGGCTGGCTGGGCTGATGGGATAGTGGATGCTCAGGGATTTCTCATTTGGACAGATAACAAGATGCCCATTTTTGGTTCAAAGGCGTACCCGTGCTAAACCGGTTTTTGAATATGGCTTAGAACGCGTCTCAACCAATCACAATGCTTGTTCTGGCTAACCCGTTGTAGAAATGTTAATAATGAATGGAGCGGACACGCAATAGTGTGAGGCTTTCCGTATTTATTTATGTGTTGGAGTGAAACATGTTGCTAGTCGACAGATTCCTCCTTGAATCCAATGAACAGGGTGTTAGACATTGGTTGTATCCCAAATGGCATCTGATGCACTACATAGCGCACTACTTTTGACCAGAACCTTGGGACACAGCCATCGACTCCTAAAGCATAAACTCAGAGAGAGAGAGAGTAATGGGGATTGGTTCACTGCATCTTTCAGATTGATGTGGGTGAACTTCCCCTTAAAAGCACCCAAATGTATAGACTCTGGTGGTAGATCATGCCATTTTAGCATGAATATTCTCCTCTCATCACGACTGACTGCGTGGCATGATGTGATTTGTGGAAGGCTCCCCATCCTCTGAATGAGATTTGAATTCTCACCTTCTTTGTTAGTCAGGAGTTATGTTGAAGATTTCACCAGATCGATATAGTTCTAACGGAGAGGTGGACACGCTGCCAGGACTGGAATTCACTCATTACTGAAACGTGGTTACAGGTGTGGTAGATCTATAGTAAAGGCTGCTATAAATGAAGACAAGGGGCATTACAGAGGAAAGCTGTTTGCATGGTAAGCTATTCAATTGTACTGTACCATTATACAGTACATGCAGTCAGTGGGCCCCATTTTACCAATACTTTGTCACTGAAAACATCCTGGATTAAGTTTAACTCCCAGTGAACCCCACAGCAAAACACTGAATGTCACCCAGAGATAAAACGTATTGTGTTGCTAAATCTGATTGACATTGTGAAACACTAGCTCGCCCATTGCAACCAGATCCCAGAGAAATGGCAATGTTCAATTAATTTCCCATGTGGTGCAGGACACTTGAGAGCACAGGAACATGGCTTTTGTTTTGCTAGACGTCTACAGAGCCTGTATATGAGCTAAGAGCTAATTGATGAGAGCCTGTCACCAAGTGTAATATCTCTGCTGTAAAGCATCTTTGTTTCCATAACCCCCTGACAGTTAATACTGCGTGCCAGGGGATACCTGTTGAATATTTGAAGCCTTTTTTTGCAGGCATCCTGTGGACTGAGATATATAAGTTATTTTAGCCCACTTGCTCTCAATTTAAAAAGATGGCAACAAATGATAAAGCCATTAGATAATTTGTGACCAGAAGCCTATGTGTCATGTGTGTATGCAGAGTTTTGAAGATGAGCTGGAAATCATCAGACTTATCATATTGTACTGCATGTACACCTTTAGAATGGATGCCCTGCAAACTAGTTTCATTACACATCACCCCGTGTTACTGTTGCCAGGCCCAACAAGGCCCTGACTGGTGAACCACTGATCCATTCACAACACTTTATGTGTTTGCAATGTTAGGGACAGCAGAAACCATATTCACGTCTCAAAAGGTGTATCCACCAATTCAAATTGTCAACTTAGTTGCACGTGATCAAACGCTACGTGATAGCTGTTCCCATTACATAACCTGGCACATTTATCCCTATGCTAGCCGGAGCAGGTGGCAGTGATTATTTCCTGTAACAAATTCTGCAAAGTAATTTCTACTTCCAAATTCAAGGTTGACTTTTATTCCACATGGTCTGTCACAATTCTAGTATGCCAATACTGCATGATACATCCTTTACTAGGCTACTATCTACTAACATTAAACAAAATTCACGTTTTCGCATATATGACAAAATCCCCAAAAGTTTTTGCTCATCCGTTTCACACACATCCATGTGCTTTTACAGAAAAAAAAATAAGCGGGTCTATACAACATTTAAAAGTCAAAGAGCCTTATGGTCTTGTCAAATAGCTGTCATGTACCGTCATCATCATTGCTTCCTGGTGGCACACACCACTAAAGGGTTGCCTCTAAAATGAGAGTGCACATTAACCATGGGTTCTTTCAGAAACTGTCAGATACAGCAAATGTCACTGTAAAAGTTTAAAACATTCTGACAACGCCTCCAGAGACATTTGATCAAGTTCACAATGTTTGTTTCCTTTAGAAAGGGCCTTGGCCTAATTCCAATACTTAAAAAGTATACAGCAAATAAGGGCGTTATTGTCACCATAAAAGGTGAATGATGGGCGTTTTTCAGGCAGAGTTTTAATGCTTGTTCTCAAGACGGGTCTGATTTATAACGGGAAACATGTGTATGTACGGCGTGCACCAAGTTCATAAATCACTATATTTTTGAACGTGAGCAGTCTTCAGAAATGGCCCACGCAGTGTGAAATGTGTGTGAAATGTATGCAAAGGTTATAAATGAGGCTCCTGGGATTTGAACTCACAACCTCTTGGTTCACGGCATTCCGATCTTCCTGCTATGACACCATGTCTGTATCAATGACAAATTTCACATGTACTCCTACACTTCGTACTTCAAAGTAAATCTCAGCTCTCTTAAAAAATACACCCAAAACAAACAATTATATTTAGGGACAGATCACAATTTCCTGGGGGGAGGTTTGGTCCAAAATAGGGGAGGGTTGTCAAACGTATTTGTTTGCTTTGGGGAGGGTTGTGTGGTCTTTTATTGGGCACAGGGAAGGGCATTACATTTTTTTTCCTCTTTAACATTCGCTCTTTTGCAGTTTTTACAATATAATTTCTTCCATCCTTGCCAAATTTACTCAACTGCTTGCATGTGCCTCCACTATATCAAGGTGTTGTGGTACTTCCCTTACGCGCTACGCTTTGCTGTGTGCTAACTTTTACTATATCACAGGTCAGTATAGTCTACCAGTCTAACAATCTATCCCGCCCTTTATCCATCATTCATAGTGACAATAGTGCCAGGTGGATTGTTTGTCCAGATCTGCAATGATGTCCTGGTAACTTACAGGGAACTACACAAAGGTCCACCAGAGAACGTTCCCTTGGGATCATCACTTGATGTGTCACGGCCGTTTAAAGGAGTGGACCAAGGCGCAGCGTTTTGAGCGTACAGACTTGTTTATTTAACGATGTCACCAACAAAACAATAAACGACCGACCGACCGACCGACCGACCGACCGACCGACCGACCGACCGACCGACCGACCGACCGACCGACCGACCGACCGACCGACCGACCGACACGTGACGCCAACGTAGTGCTCACAGCAACTAAACATGGACAACTACCCACAAAACCAACATGGAAAATGGCAACCTAAATAGGCTCCCCAATCAGAGACAACGATAAACAGCTGTCTCTGATTGGGAACCCATTCAGGCCACCATAAAACTACATACCCCTAGACAATACAAAATCCCCATAGATAACCAAAAAACCCTAGACAAGACAAAAAACCCTAGACAATACAAAAACTAAACAAACCACCCTTGTCACACCCTGACCTAACCAAATAATAAAGAAAGCAAATATAACTAAAGTTAGGGCGTGACATGATGTCCTACCATGCAAACAAAAATGAGTTGAGAGGACGTCCTCGGAACATCACAAAATGGTTGCCTAAAGTGCCAAGGAGTCAGGACGTTGTGTCATTGTCCCCTGGATATGTTGTCTAGTTCCCGGTTTGTTCCGGGAACATCCCCAAGGACATTTTTAGGACTAGACAAAAAGCCTCAACTAGACAAAAATGTCCAGGGGATGATGACACATTTTAAAAACGTCCTAATAACTTCCTTGGGGACGTCTCTGGAACCAAATGAGAACTACACAAAAACCTCCAGGGGACCATGACACAACATCCCAAGAACGTCCTAAAAATGTTCTCGGGGACATCCCCGGAACAAACCGGGAACTAGACAAAACCTCCATGTTGTGACAAAGCTCTTAAAAGAAAAAGTGAAGAAAAAAAACGAGAATGGAATAGACTGTACCTACCTACATGTGTATTTATCCTACTGTTTTCACCAAACAAATGTAAATTATTTGACAGCATAGCACCACTTGCGTCATGTCTCTAACATTGAGGGACCGGAGAAATTCATGTTCATCCCATCACGCACCACATTAGGTCATCAGATGTCACTGCAAAAACAAATGAATGCTAGCTAGGAAAAGACACCGCATTCATACGGATTTTCACGAAGTGGGCAGTTCGGATTTGTCACTTCAAGCCAAAATATATCATACTTTGACTAAAACAATGACTTATTGGCTTACATTGTTGTGCAACATCATGGGTAAGCTCTGGCCATTGTCTTTCACCTCGAAAAAAGTGGATTGCTGGGCATTTAAAGTGACCTAACGTTGCCTAATGTCCTTAGGACATCCCCTGTTTCCTAGGGGTCGACACCTCAGTCTACAGCAGAAAGAAACTCATATAAAACATGATTCTCTGTCCTTATCCATGCCCAATGTCATACATTTTTTAAGAGAACTGTTTGGTCTCTCATACCCATATTGTGGCAAAGAAAGAACAACTAACTACATGCTACATACATGTAGCATGCGATGCAGACTTTTTCTGCTGATAATTGTCCTGCTTAGCTTCTGTTCTTCTCCTATGAATTCCCGAATGAGAGAATGAGTGATGATAGATTGAAAAACATTGAGTGCCCTGAAGGCGGCAGTCCCTCGCTAAATGACAATGTCAGTGTGCGAGATCAGGCTGATAATACAGACACCTGTCAAGTGAATGATTCTCTCAGCTGCTGAGGAATGTCAAAGTCCCTGTCACTGGCCTCGTTGTTGCCTGTGTTTCTTATCATGCAGCTAAATCACCTGCCTAAAGATGTACAATCCCTTCAGCTATTTGTAGTACATTTATCCATCATGTTGTTAATAGGGTACTGTATACCTAGTGGAATATGACAAGAAGTAGCCTAAACGTGTATTGACTTCCTTTCAAATCACTATTGTGTCCCCTCCTGGCTCTGCACTTTAATCTCTGATGGATTTATTTTGGGCATTTTGAGGTGCTGGAGATTATCAGCGGCACATCAGTGATGACTATTGCAGAGGCGCAACTTCAACATTCCCTTATCGCCATTCTGCAGGGGGCATATAGTAATTGTGACGGTGCTAAGCAGATCTAACCAGGATTACTCAAACTCAGAGACCGTCCCAAATGGCTCCCTATTCCCTATATAACATACTACTTTTGACGAGAGCCCTATAGGTCCTATGGGTCCTATGGATCCTATGGGTCCTGGTCAAAAGTAGTGCACTATATAGGCAATAGGGAGGCATTAGGGAGGCTCTGAGTCTGAGTAATCCTGTTGAGCATTCAGACTCAGAGCTATACACTCTTAACTGGCGGCCATCTCTTTATTTTTATAATATAACACTGTTCGGCTCTATCGAACCCGTGCTTACAATTTCATAAAAATGTTTTTCAGACATCAATATGATCTTATCTTCACCTTTAATGCCTGAAACAGAATTCCACTTACCTTTATAATTAATCAGCGGGGGTCTTAATTGTCATCTTCAGCAAAAAGTCACATACATTTTGAACCAAGCCTTCCACTGGGGTCTGTGTAGCTTTATTGTGGCATCACTCTTGAGAGTCTCAGAGAAGGTAAACACATGAATGTTTTACAGAAACATTTCATATGACAAATCTTTTTCTCTCTCATTAAGTTACTTTTAGTGCCAAAACCCAGGGCTGTCAAATAAAGCGTAGAGTTATTAAATTACACTAAGTATGCTTCCCACTGAGTTTTTAATCATAAAAGTGTTTATCGGATTACAACAAAAGCTATCTTTTTACAGGGGGGAAATGAAAATATGATTCAGTCCGAGAGGAGCGAAAATATATTAGATTCAGATAACTAATCAGAACGCTGCGTGTGTACTAAGATGAATAGCACAATTGTCTTCTTGCCCACCATGACTCTCTGTAGATGTTTCTCTTAAAGTGAAGGGTGACTTACGTGTACATGTATGTAGACAATGTGGGTCCAATTTTTAACAATACAGTAACGGATGGTCCAGCTGTGACCGTTGTTGTTTATTTTATAAATATATACACTGCTCAAAAAAATAAAGGGAACACTAAAATAACACATCCTAGATCTGAATGAATGAAATATTCTTATTAAATACTTTTTTCTTTACATAGTTGAATGTGCTGACAACAAAATCACACAAAAATTATCAATGGAAATCAAATTTATCAACCCATGGAGTTCTGGATTTGGAGTCACACTCAAAATTAAAGTGGAAAACCACACTACAGGCTGATCCAACTTTGATGTAATGTCCTTAAAACAAGTCAAAATGAGGTTCAGTAGTGTGTGTGGCCTCCACGTGCCTGTATGACCTCCCTACAACGCCAACTCCTGGACAGTCTGTGGTGCAACGTGGCTTTGGTGGATGGAGCGAGACATGATGTCCCAGATGTGCTCAATTGGATTCAGGTCTGGGGAACGGGCGGGCCAGTCCATAGCATCAATGCCTTCCTCTTGCTGGAACTGCTGACACACTCCAGCCACATGAGGTCTTGCATTGTCTTGCATTAGGAGGAACACAGGGCCAACCGCACCAGCATATGGTCTCACAAGGGGTCTGAGGATCTCATCTCGGTACCTAATGGCAGTCAGGCTACCTCTGGCGAGCACATGGAGGGCTGTGCGGCCCCCCAAAGAAATGCCACCCCACACCATGACTGACCCACCACCAAACCGGTCATGCTGGAGGATGTTGCAGGCAGCAGAACGTTCTCCACGGCGTCTCCAGACTCTGTCACGTCTGTCACGTGCTCAGTGTGAACCTGCTTTCATCTGTGAAGAGCACAGGGCGCCAGTGGCGAATTTGCCAATCTTGGTGTTCTCTGGCAAATGCCAAACGTCCTGCACGGTGTTGGGCTGTAAGCACAACCCCCACCTGTGGACGTCGGGCCCTCATACCACCCTCATGGAGTCTGTTTCTGACCGTTTGAGCAGACACATGCACATTTGTGGCCTGCTGGAGGTCATTTTGCAGGGCTCTGGCAGTGCTCCTCCTGCTCAAAGGCGGAGGTAGCGGTCCTGCTGCTGGGTTGTTGCCCTCCTACGGCCTCCTCCACGTCTCCTGATGTACTGGCCTGTCTCCTGGTAGCGCCTCCATGCTCTGGACACTACGCTGACAGACACAGCAAACCTTCTTGCCACAGCTCGCATTGATGTGCCATCCTGGATGAGCTGCACTACCTGAGCCACTTGTGTGGGTTGTAGACTCCGTCTCATTCTACCACTAGAGTGAAAGCACCGCCAGCATTCAAAAGTGACCAAAACATCAGCCAGGAAGCATAGGAACTGAGAAGTGGTCTGTGGTCACCACCTGCAGAACCACTCCTTTATTGGGGGTGTCTTGCTAATTGCCTATAATTTCCACCTGTTGTCTATTCCATTTGCACAACAGCATGTGAAATTTATTGTCAATCAGTGTTGCTTCCTAAGTGGACAGTTTGATTTCACAGAAGTGTGATTGGCTTGGAATTACATTGTGCTGTTTAAGTGTTCCCTTTATTATTTTGAGCAGTGTATATATTATTTATTTTTTATTTTGTTGTTCATTGCTTAGATAATTATGCACCTAACCCACTAGGCATATACTGGTTGAATCAACGTGGATTCCACATCATTTCAAGGAAATTACGTTGAACCAATGTGGAATAGACGTTGAATTGACGTCTGTGCCCAGTGGGAATTTAGCTCACATTTGCCCCTTGCATTTGTCCCTTTGCTCAATCAAACACACGGTGCCATGCAGTACCACCAGTTATATTAATACTGCACCAGTCACTTTGGTCAACCCTGAAACATCCCGAAGAACAGACGACAGCGAAGCATGACAGTATGTTTTGCTCTGTTCATTTCCACAGACAGGATCAGGGATGTGACATTCTCCATATTCTCCCCCAGCCTAATTGAGTCCCACACCCCCTCCATGCGTGTTCTCCTTGTAAAGCAGGTCATTAAAGATGCATGAGATTTATCCGCCGCTGGTGTGCCAAACTTGGCTACATGTGGTCTCTCCATCGTTCTTTCTCTTCATGCTTCTTACTCTCTCTTTCTCTCTCATCTTTCTCTCTCTCTTGCCTTCTTTCTCTATCCACATCTCTATCTCTCTTGCCTTCTTTCTCTATCCACATCTCTATCTCTCTTTCTCTCTGCCCCCTGGATGTCGTCCTTCTGTGGGCCCAGGAGAATGAACCTGCTCTGCGCTCCTCTATTCTCCCCCGAGTTCTCCCTCAGTCAAGCCGATCAAAGGTTTGAGCGACAACAATGTGAAACAGGCCCCAGGCATCCACCACACTGGGGAATTTCAACACCCTCTCTCTCTCTCTTTTCACATACAGTGCCACTATGCATTGATTGCCTTGCAAGAGTGAGAATTGGAGATGATGATCATTGATTAGTAGTGCCTGGCCTGTGTCTCATAAATTCCTGTTGTCACGAGAAGTGATTCAGAATAAAGACACGTTTTGTAGAGATCCTGCCTCTGTCTGGTCTTAACTTTTTCATGAGTTCTTCTTCTCGCCATCTGACAAACATGTCGGAAGGGGTAGTAGTTGATGGAGTTTGGTAGAAGGGTTTTGACGTGGGTGGTGATTGTGCTGAGCCTGCTGGCAGGGTCAGCTCCCAGCCGTAGGCCAAGGTTGTGCTGCTCCTCCTACAGGCAGGAACCAGGGTTGAGCTGGACCGCCACTGTGCAGGAAGCCTGAAGGGTGACTCAATGGGGAGGATGGGGTAGTGGGTCAAAGGATCAGCATAACCTGCAGTACGACTGTTTGTTGGGCAGAAGTACAAAGGAGTGAAGATGGATGCCGTTTATTAAATACTATGAGGGTGGTTGATTAGGCAAGGGGATTCAGGCGAGCGGGGGGATTTTGCATCTTAAAACGACATGTACAGTGTTTCTTTTATGGTTAAGAAACAGGGACGTTTCTAAGTGAGTAACACATCCCACTGGGCACAGCATTTGGGTAGTATTTGACTGAGACATTGATCAATGAGATGAACCTTTATTCACACACAGAAAGACAGACAGACGTTTGTTGAATTCCCTATGTTTTATCACTATGCTTTCAACCTTCTTAAAGCACAACCAAATTCCCAATGGAAAAACAATGTCAGAATTTTTGTTTAGTTGACATCTAAATGTGTTATCACTGTGCTTCATCTAATAACACAACCAAATGACCTGGATGGCAGTTGAGATTACATGAAAATGCAAAGTACAAGTGATCAATGTACAGATTATTAGAGCAACTGTGAAGATCTCCACAGACCTGCGACCTTTGCATGCTATATTGAACATGCACGCTTTCTATGATTACATAATCAGACATTTACAGTTCTAGTAACCTCAAAACGTGGCCACGGATGTGTTACTCATTTTAAGGTTAAATAAATACTGTTACATTAGCATGTATTATAGCCTTAACTTTAGGCTATTTACTGTATTACAAAAGTCATATTGAATTGTGTTTCATTGACAACCAAATACAAACATTTAAAGGAGATACCTAATGCTTGGATAGTTTCATTTGAGCCACTGGCTTAATCCTTTTCTTTAACTTACATTTTTGGTTTAGTTGGAGAAGATTTCAACAAAATATTTTTCCTTGTTTACTATACACTTTATTGGGTACTCACAGTTTATTTGGTACACCCATCTAGTAATGGGTCAGAGCCCCCTTTGCCTCCAGAACAGCCTGAATTATTCAAGGGGAATGGTTTCTCAATTGGTATCAAGGGACATAACGTGTGCCAGGAAAACGTGCCTGGCGCCGATGATCATACCACACTCAAAGTCGCTTAGGTCACTCGTTTTTCCCATTCCAATGTTCAATTGAACAGTAAGTGAATGCCTCAATGCCTGTCTGTGTCACGCCCTGACCTTAGAGAGCTTTTTATGTCTCTATTTTGGTTTGGTCAGGGTGTGATTTGGGTGGGCATTCTATGTTAATTTTTCTATGTTTTGGTATTTCTTTGTTTTGGCCGGGTATGGTTCTCAATTAGGGACAGCTGTCTATCGTTGTCTCTGATTGGGAACCATACTTAGGTAGCATTTTCCCACCTGTGTTTTGTGGGTAGTTATTTTCTGTTTAGTGTTTTCTGCACCTGACAGAACTGTTCGTTGTCGTTTCTCGTTTTGTTATTTTTGTTCTAGTGTTCAGTGTTACTAAAAATCATGAACACTTACTACGCTGCGCTTTGGTCCAATCCTTCTTCATGCAACGATGACCGTTACAGTCTGCCTGCTTTATACAGCAAGCCATGGCCATGTGACTCAGTGTCTGTAGGAGCGTTCACTTTTTGTGAACATGGTGGTGTACCTAATAAACTGACTGTATATTTTATACTTGGAATAATACTGTGAAATTGTGAAAATTATGATAATGCCCTTATAGTGTAAGAGCTGTTTGAAAAGACTGACATTTCAGCCTGTTTTGGTGGGATGGAGTTTTGACCTGCCTGGTGACATCAACAGGTCATAAATTAGTTAATAGACCAATAAGAAATAGAGTTCCAAACCTCTCTGTCAATAACAGCAAGTTTAAGTTTCCCTCTCCCCGCTCAGACCACTCCCAGCAACATTTTTGCATGAGGAAATGTTCTTCGCTAAAAAGCTATTTCTTTTTCTTTTTGACAATTTTTTTTCAATTGAAAACAATCACAGTTTAGATACTTATTTGTTACCCAGAAATTATTTTGATATTAAGATAAAAACGGATGCATTGGACCTTTAACTTTTTGACAAGTTAATAGGGCATTTACTGTATTGCAAGAGTTATGTTTGTAACGCTAATTGGAATGAGAAGAGATGTCGGACCAATACGCAGCGTGGTAAGTGTCCATATTCGGTTTATTAACTGAACACTAAGAAATACCAAAATAACAATGTGAAATACAAAACGAAAACGAAACAGTCCCGTATGGTGAATAACACAGACACAGGAAACAACAACCCACAAAACACAAAGGAAAACAGGCTACCTAAATATGGCTCCCAATCAGAGACAACGACTGACACCTGCCTCTGATTGGGAACCATACTAGGCCAAACACAGAAATAGACAACCTAGACATACAACATAGAATGCCCACCCACATCACACCCTGACCAAACAAAACATAGAAACATACAAAGCAATCTATGGTCAGGGCGTGACAATGTTTTTATTTAACCTTTATTTAACTAGGTAAGTCAGTTAAGCACAAATTCTTATTTACAATGACGGCCTAGAAACAGTGGGGCAGAACGACAGATTTTTACCTTGTCAGCTCAGGGATACGATCAAGTAACCTTGTGGTTACTGGCCCCACCCTCTAACCACACTAGGCTACCTGCCTCCCCATGTTGAAGTGTGTTTGGTTGTCAACGCAACCAAAAATCAACATTTGAAGGAGATGTATCTTTTGTGCCACTGACTTAGTCCAGCTTTAATTCAGTTTGTCTAAAAAATATATATATAATTGACATGTTGGAATCACATCTCTATCTCAACCAGAAATCAAAGTTAAAGAATAGTACTAAATCAAATCAAACTGTTTTTAAAGTGCATTTAAAGATTGATTTGATTTGGCTTAGTCCTATTATTTTACTTCATTTCTGGTTGAGATGGAGATGTGAATCCAACATATCAATTATTATTTTGTAGACAAACTGGAATTAAAAGCCAGACTAAGTCAGTGGCACAGATGGAAATATCCAAGCAGACAATACATCTCCTTCAAATGTTGCATTGACCACCAAACACAATTCAATATCCAGTTTGTCTACAAACCAACAAAGTTAAAGAATAGGACTAAATCAAATCATACTTTAAATGCACTTGAAATATACTTCAAGATTACATTTGAAATCAATTAAAGCTTGAAACCCTATGCCTATATGTATTGTCTATTTTTAATTGAACCCTGGGTTGAATTGAAACAATAGTTGTTGATGACTTCGCCAATGCTATATAGGCCTAAAAAGTATCATTGGTGATTTACAGTGCCCGCAGAATGTACTCATACCCCTTGACACATTTTGTTGCGTTACAGCCTAAATTTTAATTGGATTAAATAGAGAATATTTTGGGTCACTGGCCTGCACACAATACCACATAATGTCAAAGTGAAATTATGTAAAATATTTTTTTACGAATGAATAAGTAATGATAAGCTGATGTCTCGAGTCAATAGGTATTTAACGCCTTCTTATGGCAAGCTTAAATAAATTCCGGAGTAAAAATGTCCTTAGCAAGTCACATAATAAATTGCATGGAGTCATCACTCTGTGTGCAAAAACATTGTTTAACATGACTACCTTTTCTCTGTACCCCACACATACAATTATCTTTAAGGTCCCTCAATCGAGCAGTGAATTTCAAACACAGATTCAACCACAAAGACCAGGGAGGTTTTCCAATACCTCACAAAGAAGGGCACCTATTAAAAAAAGCAGACATTGAACATCCCTTTGTTCATGGTGAAGTTATTAATTACACTTTGGATGGTGTATCAATACACGCAGTCACTACAAAGATACAGTCGTCCTTCATAACTCAGTTGCCGAAGAGGACGGAAACTGCTCAGGGATTTCACCATAAGGCGAATGGTGATTTTAAAACAGTTACAGAGTTTAATGGCTGTGATAGGAGAAAACTGAGGATGAATCAACAACATTGTAGTTACTCCACAATACTAACCTAATTGACAGGAGTAATTGATACCAGTCAAAAGCTGGGACACACCTACTCATTCAAGCGTTTTTCTTTATTTGCACTATTTTCTACATTGTAGAATAATAGTGAAGATATCAAAACTATGAAAGAACACATTTGGAATCAGCATATGTGGGAACACCTTCTATACTGTTGGAAATGCATTCAAGGTGAAGCTGGTTGAGAGAATGACAAGAGTGTGCAAAGCTTTCATCAAGGCAAAGGGTGGCTACTTTGAATAATTTAAAATATAAAATATATTTAGATTTGTTTAACACTTTTTTGGATACTACATGATTCCATATGTGTTATTTCATAGTTTTGATGTCTTCACTATTATTCTACAATGTAGAAAAAATAAAAAAGAATGAGTAGGTGTGTCCAAACTTTTGACTGGTACTGTATATATTATATTGGATTTTTTCTTCACAGAAGTAGTGCACTGGGCCTGCACAAACCACGTCTGCTATAGAGGGCTCTCAAGTTGATACCCAGGCCCAGGTCCAGTTTTCGTTTGAAATGCATGGAAGCTTATGAGCGTTATGACAAAATGGGACGTTTACATTAACAAATTAACAATATTTTAAATTGTTAAATCATTTAATGGTGCATTTGACCTGGAAAGCAACAGTAGCTCAGGAAGACAGGGCTTGACAATGGGTGAATTGCTTTATTAAAGTGATTCCCTGGTACTTTTGTATACTTTTTAGCCAATAGTTCTGAAAGTAGCACTCACGAGACAAAACTAAAATGGTGAGGGGCTGAAGTTGATTGGCTAGAACTCGAATTGCTAGCGGCCTGGTCCATGTGGGGGAACATTTTGGGAAAATGGTCAGCACAGCTTCCAGAAAAAGTTACTTTCAAACTAGGGATTTCTTGGCTAATTGATGTAAGACTGTAATTCTGCTCATAGATTATGCATGTATGAACTACTGTACACATTGCCACATCCAGCCCAAAGCTGGAGGTATGAAAAAATACTTGGTGGTTTCCAATGTTCCGGAGCATGTCTTAAAACGTCCGTAAAACATTTTAACACATGAATAAACAATTATGGATAGAATTTTGAGATAGGCATTCAGTGCTTGCCAAATTGTGAGCCTACTAAGCTCAAATCAAATCAAATGTTATTTGTCACATACACATGTTTAGCAGATGTTATTACGGGTGTAGTGAAATGCTTGTGTTTCTAGCTCCAACAGTGCAGTAATATCTAACAATTCACACCAATATACACAATACACACAACCTAAAAGTAAAAGGAATATATAAATATTAGGATGAGCAATGTCGGAGTGGCATAGACTAAAATACAGTAGAATAGAATACAGTATATACATATGAGATGAGTAAAGCAAAAATATGCAAACATTATTAAAGTGACTAGTGTTCCATGATTAAAGTGGCCAGTGATTTCAAGTTTATGTATATGGGGCAGGAGCCTCTAAGGTGCAGCGTTACGTTACGTAACCGGGTGGAATAATGGTTTATAATGGTTTATAATTGGTTGCTTGAATAATGGTTTATAATTGCACCTAAAATGGTCATAAGGCAACCTCTTATTTCATCATGTAAACTTGCAAGGGTTTCACGGTTGAAGAACATTCTCACTTTTAGATGGGATGCATTGGTGCACGTATTTATTTAGCCCAAGAATTAAGGCATCACATCAAGATCTGCCCATCTGTGCAACGCACTCGACTGGCTTTTCCATTTCAAGAAGCTTCAACGGTAAACTTGACCCCGCCCTTATAAAATCAAAATCAAATACAGGTGGAGAAGTATCACGTTATTCACTTAGCCTACCACAGAGATTAGAGATGAGAAGCGTTTTTCCCCCACTTTTTTATGGAAACCCAAAGGAGTCATACCTAACCGCCGAGTGGCTTTCCATAGCCCCCTACAGACACCGCGGCGCACCTTGTCCATTGTGCTGATGTAGCGCAGTGGAGATACAGACTTCTCTGCTCACTTCAAGGCTAGCAACACTAAACCATGCATGAGAGCACCAGCTTTTTCCGGACGACTGTGTGATCACGCTCTCCTTGGCCGATGTGAGTAAGACCTTTAAACAGTTTAACATTCACAAGGCCGCAGGGTCAGACAGATTACCAGATTCCATTTTTCATACTTTTTAACTCTGCATTGTTGGGAAAGGGTTCATAATTAAGCATTTCACGGTAGTTTACACCTGTTGTATTCTGCACATGTGACAAATCAAATTTGATTTGATATTGAAAATACTTTCCCTGCCTTGACAGCTAAAGTTAGCTAGCTAGCTACCTAAAGCGGGCAATTTTTTGCGAGCTGGGCTCGATGATCTCTTCCTTGAACCTTGTTCTCAGGGTATCTGTACCCAAGAGTATTACGTGAGACACAACCAGCATGTTAACGTTAGCTAGCTAGCTACTTGTGTCAACACACCAATGAGTAGTTAATTTTCAATGTAAACACTAGCTAGCTTATTAACGTTGGCAAGCACTATTATTAGTATAATGTTAGCTGGATAAATACTAGGTAGTTAGGCCTTAAATGATAGAAATCATGATAATTATGATTACAGAGATATTGGATGTCACGCGGTATAAAGGATTTGGAGACAGGCGCAGGAATACACAATAGGGGTTTTTAATACACCCAAAACAAACACGTATACAAAAACACTGGGCTGTACCCCAAACAAAAGAGCGAGGGTAAACCTCATTGAACGACACGGGACGATACCCGTAATACACAATGTATAAAGCACGCAGCATAACAGCTGTACCAACGCATAGGTACTCACACGACCAACGGACATGGGAACAATAACCGAGAAAGACAGAGGGAACAGAGGGCACATATATAACATACCTATCAAGGGAAATGGGAACCAGGCGTGTGTAATCAGACAAGAGAGTCCGGGGTTGATTATGATGAATCCCGTTCAGTGAAGCCTAGAAAGCCGGTGACGTAGACCTCTGGAACTGGTGAACAGAATGAGCAGCAGTACCGGTGGGATCCGTGACATTGGAGGAAGTTCCCTATAATGTATCTCATTATAGCTAGCCAGTAGGTTAATTTTAGAGTGTCCTTTCCTAAATTGTCAAACATTCTTCTACTTTACAGATTCCCACAAGGTTTCAGACTCCAGGATGGGAAAATGCTTACAAGAAAGAAACAGATAAAGACACAGATGTTGTCGATTTCCATTGTTACTAAGTAATGTTGTATAAAGGGGAGAACAAGACAATCCCATTTTCTCTGAATTAGCTAGCTAGCTACCTAGGCTACTCACCATAGGGCTGCAGATTTTAGTAAATATGTATTTTATGTTATTGAGTGGGCCTATATCTTTGTTTATTCTAATTAATCACATTTTTAATCCAACAATAAAAATTATTATTATTATTTTGTAAGGAATGTTTTTACATGTTGCAATAACATTGACTAAATTAGAAGCTCAGCTTTTCTTTTGTTTTCACTTTGTAATGAATAGTAAGTAAGCATATGGTAATTACTCATAGGTAACTACAGTGCCTTGCAAAAGTATTCAGACCCCCTGGATTTCTTCACATTTTATTGTGTTACAAAGTGATGTTTTTTCTTCTACAAACTACACAAAATACTCTTTAATGTCAAAGTGAAAGATATCTATATTTTTTGACACATAAAACAAAATATATAGAACTAAAATATGGTCATTGCTCAAGTATGTAGACTCTTTGTTTAGGCAAGCCTCATAAAGAAGTGCAGTGATTAGTAGATGGGTAACAATAACAAATCAGACGGCAAAAAATAAACAGCAATGGAATAAACTTTTTGGCCTAAATGCAAAGTCTTATGTTTGGGGCAAATCCAACACATCACTGAGTAACTGCCTCCTTATTTGACATCAGTAAAATGCTGGGGAGTTTTTCAGGATAACAATAAATTGGATGGAGCTAAGCACAGGCAAAGTCCTAGAGGAAAACCTGCTTCAATCTGCTTTACACCAGAAACTGGGAGAGGAATTCACCTTTCAGCAGGACAATAATCTACAACACAAGGCCAAATCTACACTTGAGTTGGTTACCAAGAGGACAGTGAATATTCCTGTCTAGCCATGCTCCCCAACATCTTGACAGAACTTGAAGAATTTTGAAAATAATAATTGGCAAATATTGCACAAGGTTTGCAAAGCTCTTAGAGACTTACCCAAGAAGACTCACAGCTGTAGTCAATACCAAAGGTGTTTCTAACATGTATTAACTCAGGGAGCTGCAACAACTATATTTTTGTTTTAAAAGTTGTATCAATCAACAACAACAACAAAACTCTACCACTTTGACATCACAGATTATTTTGTGTAGATTATTGACAAAAAAATTACACTTCAATCAGTTTTAATCCCACTTTGTAGCACAATAAAATGTGAAGGAATATAAAGGGACTGAATACTTTGCAAGGCACTGTATCAACAGTTTGTAGGTAATGTACTTACTTGTAACGATAATTACTGTATTAAGATACAGTTCATTTTAAATTGTTAGTATCTACATTGTGCTTAGGCAGATATTACATGTACTGTGAGGTGTACTAGCGTGTTTATCTTCCCACTTGGATGGTGCTTCCAGAAGCCTTAAAATGAGAGCCAGGATGTAAGGATGAGCAATGTATTATATAAGTACACATTTATTAAAAGTTAGTACCCCTCAAGATACATTTAATTTGAACTTGCAAAATCCTGTGTAACACCTAGTACTTATGCAGATAATACTTGTACTCTCTGGTGTACTAGTTGGTTTATCCTCCTGCTTGGATGGCAAGGAGGTTCAGGTTGTCATAATGGGCAACATACACATTCAGTATAAGTACATTTTTAAATTATAATATTTAGTCAACTCAACCAAATGAACCCAGATTACTGCTACTGTAGCAACAACATTGAGTAGAGATTTTGAAGAGTGCACATTCACAGGTAGGTAATTAGAACCTATTGAGCCTCCAACCTTTCTAATATTGGACACCCAGATTATCTGTCCACGAGAGATTACAACCTTGTGACAGTTGTTACTGAATCGGATGCAGCTCTGAGAAGAAACAAAAAACTAAATTGGTGATTTTAGTGGAAACTTGCCCATTTGTAACAAGCATGGTAACACACACAAATTAAGTGTTACCGAGATCTCTCAATAATCATTCTCATGATAGCACATTGGTAGTAGTCAGTGACAAATTAAGCTTGGCTGGGCTTGGTGTAAACCCTGGATGGGAGTCCAAATGGATAGCTGTAGATATAACAACTCTCCAGTAGGAGGCGCTGCCATCCCTGCCTACTGTTTTTTTAGATCTGACATTATTTCAATGGTACAAATTCAACATATTTTATACACGGTTTGTCTATGTTGGAAATTGTTTACCATGATATCATAATGCTGTGGTTTCCTAATCGAATCCAAATTGACAAATTACGTTGAAACAACGTTGATTCAACCAGTTTGTGCCTAGTGTGGTGTCAAAGTGAGAATTGGAATTCATGATCATTGATTAGTAATGCCTGGCCTATAAATTCCCATCTGTCACAGGAAATGATTGAGATGGTGGTTGCTTCTAGAGAATGAAGACCACCCTTTAAACAGCGCTTTACAGCCTCTTCTTCTGTCTGATATGTTAAAAACATGTATGATAGCAATCTGAACCCACTGGGTGCAGACGTCAGTTCAATGTCTAGTTTTGATTTACATTTGGCTGAGTTGTCAACTAATGTGAATTCAATGTCAAATCAACCAAAACGACCCTGTCATTGGATTTAGGTAAAAAACTGGGTGAAAAATACAAAATTCCCTTACGTTGATGACTTTTTGCAAATCCAATCAGTTTTTCACATTGACTCAACATCATCACATTACATTTTTGGTTGAAATGACGTTGAACAGACATTGATTCAACCAGTTTTTGCCCAGTGGGAATGCACACGTATGTTAATGACGAGTGTCATGCAGCAGTCTTCTCATGGCCTCTATATGGCACAATAGGACCGGGCTTTAGATGTGTATTATCTGGTTGCATACAGTGCACATTCCATGACAATATTGTTGGCTCGGCTGAGTGGGTGTGTGTTGTTATTTTTTTCCCATTGCGTGTGTTAGTGAAGCTAAAAGCCTGGTGTGATTGAGGGTAGTAGCATGAGAACAAGCATAAGCGGTTGAGTGCATAGTGCCCTTGCAGGATGACCTGAGCCTGTAGGCGTTTGTGAGTTTTTGCTTCCTGGGGCTGATGGCTCCATGAGCGGCTCAGCATAATGGACTTAGACAGAAGCACTGCAGGGGGAGGCGCACGCGGGCAATCTTTTCTGAGTCAAATGTGAAACGAGGTCAGACTAGAGGACACATTTGAGATTTGTTTTAATGTTACTGAGATACAGGGTGGATGTCTTGACTTGAAATGATCATCCCTCACTGCATGACATCTAAACTAACTGTACTTCTACTACTGAGAAAAAAATCAATAATGTGTTAACATTACCCCATCTCCTGTTAGTTCTATTCTATTCTAAGTTAGAACAATGTGTAGTGTCACGCGACAATGTTACAACAACTGTCAATACATATTACAGATTTAAAAAACACATTGTAGACCACTCCGAGAGTTTAAGGCACTTTAATTCGGTTTCTACCTCCACAGAGAAGACAAGGATAATCAAGATGTCTCTTAAAATGGGTGTTTCTCACAACAGCCATTGTTTCAGCTGAGCACTCACTCACGCGGAGGAAAACACTTTTCACCCCTCTTAACAATTCCCCTGAATCTTAAAAATGTGGATCAAGCCTCCACTATACAGACAGCATAATTATATCCATTTCCTCTGAGTGAATATCTGTGTTCACATCTGAGATCTGACAGTCACTATGCCTCATCTCCATACAGATGGCTTTGCTGGAGACTGCTGGAGACACAGGCTGCGTCACAATTGGCACCCTATTCCCTATATAGTGCACTAGTTTTGACCAGGTAGTGCATTATGTAGGGAACAGGGTGCCATTTGGAATGCACAAGCTCAGCTCTCCCATAGTGATTGGTCTCCACCACTAGGCAGGCGCAGCCTCTGGCAGCAAAACAGCAATTAAGGGAAAATAGCCATGTCAAATTCAATGACTATATTTCTGGTCGTCTTGATAATCATTTCATGTCTTGGAAAACCCCACAATCCCGCCTGCTCAGCAAAGAGGCCGTGTTGTTTCAGAGAGAGAAGTACTCGGAGAGGACAACAGGGAGATAAAGATAAATAAAGAAGAGTCCAAATACTGTCATTAAATTACCAACAATAAATAAGACTTCAATATCTGTCCTCTATAGCATTACGATAGCTAGCCTCAGGCAGTGGGCCAACACTTTAAAACCACCGGTGAACATTGTCCACTTCCGAAATGGTATCCTATCCCCTAATATAGTGCACTACTTTCAACCAGAGTGACACCCTCCCTAGGCCCTCTGTTGCTCAGCTCTTCTATAAAGGTACCTTCCCTTTTTAAAGAGGGCACTTGCCCGCAGTTGTGTGTGTTCAGTAAACATTGTGAACAGCTGGCCTTTAGCTGGGGCCTTGAATGCACCGTGCCCTAGGGTACAGGAAGCAGTACAATGACCTAAACATTGTCCCAGCCCCAGTCCATGCCGTAGCCCTATAGCAGCAGCATATATGGTGAAAGTGGGTGTGCATGTGTGATAGTGTGTGTGTAGGTGTGTGTGTGGCGTCAGCATGCGCGTGTGTGTGTGTGCGCTGTGTGTGACAGTGTAAGTGTTTGTGTGGGAGTGCGTGGATCGAGACCTGAGAGTGTGCATAGAGTCCGTGCAGATTTGATCAGTGCAGATGAGGGGATAGCAGCCATTGGTTAGCTATTCAACAGTCTGCTTGGAGACAGAAGCTGTCTCTGAGCCTGTTGGTCTGAGACCTGATGCTCTAGTACCCTTTTCTCTCTGTCTACTCTGTGACCTTTCACTATTTCATGTGTATTTCATTTTTTTCTCCAAATGTCAACATATTGTCATTGTCTTGGTCCCGTGTGGCTCAGTTGGTAGAGCATGGCGCTTGCAACGCCAGGGTTGTGGGTTCATTCCCCACGGGGGGACCAGGATGAAAATGTATGAACTTTCCAATTTGTAAGTCGCTCTGGATAAGAGCGTCTGCTAAATGACGTAAATGTAAATGTCTATTAAGCCAGTTGTGCTAAACATGATCTGAAGTTCAAGTCACCTCTTGGGATTAAATAATGGATGTAGTGGACAATACATGTTCATTAAGTAATTGTGACTCCCCCTCCCCCGTTTTGATAGGTTGAAGAAAACGAAGAAGAAGGCATGGTTGTTCCTATATCCTCTCCTGTGTATTAAAAGGGTGAGTCACACGTGGATGTTTTCATGCTCTTTCTTGGATACCTTGCTTCCGTATGCTTGGTATGTCATTGTCAAGTTCTAACCACAATGACCTTGTAACAGTGACCATTGAAAACAGCACCACAACATCTTGACTGAAGTGTAAAGTATGTGCAGCGTGTCAGAAACAGCCAATCAGAAATAGAGGAAATGTCATTCCCAGCTCTTCTGGGAACTTTGTTTATTGTCTTGCCCAAAGCCTGAAGTATGTGCTCAGAACAAGTGATGGGATATTATCGTCTGGATGCAGACTTTTGTTTTTGTTTTTAAATGCTAAAACTTCCATTCTTATTTCATAATAATATATTATCAAATGGTGTTAATATGTATGCTACTTCTGTACTGCACATACCTGCTATTCCAATTCCTGTACATTGCAACTAAAGATGCAGTGTGCAGTTTGACCACAAGATGGAGGAATGGTGCAAAGAAAAATAAGTTGCAAATGGAGAAAACAGTACGTGTGAGGAAATGTAGCACAATCAATATTTTTTTTTTATTTGATTTTTTATTTGACTTTTATTTACTATCAATGGTAGTGATATACATCCCATGGATTTCAACTTCCATTAGACATTGCCCTTTCATCTGTTAGTATGTCAATTATTAATAGTTAATCAAAATCGGGTAAAAAATCACTAGAGATTTACATCGGAAGTCATCTGTAACATACAGTAACTGAACATACAATAACTGTACATCCTTTTATAAATGCTCTGTAGATGAATGATGCTTTGACCTTTAGCCCTGCAACAATTACACAAAAACACCAAGGTTGTTTCCCAAACGGCCCTATATTCCCACTACTTTTGACTCGAGTAGTGCGCTATACAGGGAATAGGGTGCCATTTGGGACGCAGGAGCTGCTCTTTTCTGGGGAAATTATGAATTTAAGGACTGCATGCTGAAGAATGTGGACATTGTTATCATCTTGAGCTGCTGTCGTGCACTGGCTGATGGGATATATTAACTAATCAGGAACATATGGCAAAAACCTGCATGAATGAAAAGAACAGACTCAGAGGTATATGAATATGTACTATATAGCCTATATATATGAATACGTTAAAGAAAAAAGGTAGAGAAGATAGGTAGAGGTACTGGAGGTAGAGGTAGAGGAGAAAGATGTCATACAGGACACACACACTGGGAGGGAAGGAGTGCCCGGGGTTCAGAGTTCATTGTAGCGTGTCCTGGTGACCTGAAGTGGCAGGAGCACAATCTGTTCCGGCCGGGTGGACTCATTAAATCCAGCCAACTACTCGTTTGTTTACTTGTTTGTTCATTTAAACTACAATTCCATACAAAGGGTTTGTTTGTCCCCTAGTCTATCACCAGTAGAGGATGTTTTTCATTTTAAAACGGTAGCAAAGCAAGATACGCTAATACACAGATAGCGCTACGTTCTCCAAAAGTGCACTGACAGCATATTAGACTATAGATGGCATGAGCTGGAGTTGAGCTGGAATGTGTGTGTGTGTGTGTGTGTGTGTGTGTGTGTGTGTGTGTGTGTGTGTGTGTGTGTGTGTGTGTGTGTGTGTGTGTGTGTGTGTGTGTGTGTGTGTGTGTGTGTGTGTGTGTGTGTGTGTGTGTGTGTGTGTGTGTGTGTGTGTGTGTGTGTGTGTGTGTGTGTGTGAGTGCGCGCGTGCGTGCGTTCTATATTGCTCTACAGTGTAGGGAAAGTAGCCTAGTGGTTAAGAGCGTTGGTCCAGTAACCGAAAGGTCTTTGGCTCGAGTCCCCAAGCTCTGGGTGAAAAATCTGTCAATGTGCCCTTGAGAAAGACACTTAACTCTGGATAAGAGTGTCTGCTAAATGACTCAAATGTAAAATATATATATATATATATATATAATGTGTAGGGGAAATGCAGAATTCGGTCAGTAGATGGAGCTCTTGACATATAAAGTTTTGGTTGTGATTTCCCAGTCCAGTGCACTGCTATAAAAACTTGAACAAATACAATCAGGTGAAGTGAGTAAACACACACTCAGCAAAGCACAAGCAGACTGGCTCCGTTCCAAAGGGCCCTATATAGTGCACTACTTTTGAGCAAAGCCCTATGGGCCCTGGTCAAAAGTAGTGCACTACATAGGGTGCCATTTGGGACGCAAAAAACTGTGACTGATGTTATCAAAGAGTCAATAGACATTTCTTTGTTTTCCAGTCCATTTTCCAGCCCGTGTTCGATAGTGTGGCAGGCTCTAGGATGTACTGTAAGAGACGTTGGTAGAATGTGTGGGCATGGAACAAAGCTCTGGTGCGTCAACAACAAGACAAAGCAAATGTCACAAATACACTGCAGAATCACACTGCCTTAGGCCTCTCTCTCTCTCTCTGTGTGTGTGTGTCACTGTCTTTCTCTCTCTCTGTCACTCTCTTTCTTCAGCCATATTTTTCTCTGCTGCAAACACACACACACACACACACACACACACACACACACACACACACACACACACACACACACACACACACACACACACACACACACACACACACACACACACACACACACACACACACACACACACACACACACACACACACACACACACAAATACACACAAACAAATTCACGCAATTAGACTCTGTAGTCAAATGACACATGAACACTACTGGTTGTGGGTTTGTGAGGAGCCGGTAGGTGGGAGGAGAGATGCTACTACTTGGAGACAGTGTGCCCCTGTCTGGTGAGAGAGCTTGACTTTGACAAATAAAACAAGATAAGCAGGTCTGATTTAGCCTGCTGGAGGGTTCTGGGTCATTCCACTAGTTGACAACAACCTCTGTGTGTTTACACAACAACAATACATGTAGTACACAGCAGCTCGATCTGTGTTGCTTTCTACCCAGACTGCTCTTCCATAGTGTGTGTATGCAGAGAGGTCTTTGGACTGCTCACTCCCTCGACTGATTGGCAATAAGTGGTGAAGTTTATACCCAGCTAGACCAGTGTTGTAAAATAACCCCCTGCCTGCCTGACTCAGGAAACCACCTGACTCCTCACTGTGAGCAATAAGCAGCTTGGCGTTTCCATCCATGCTCCTGCTACCTGTTGTTGTTTTTATTTACCCCATTTAAGAGTCATTTGTAAGATGAATCGTGCCCGCATTAACTTTCTTGATTAACTTTCAGTCACACCTGTATCCACTTTATCCTTGGTATTTGAAGAAAAAGCTGATAGGAATTTGCAAGGATTGATCTGAGACTGACTCAGTCACAAGGTGCTTGAATTGACACTGAATTGGATCTGCTCACCAGAGTGTGACAGAACAGCCTCCCTAAGCACATGTAGGACAAAAATACGATACGATATGGCTCTGCGTAGAAAACGAGCCAGAGCTTGAAACGAAATACAAGGTTACGCTTTTCTTAATGCATTATGATGTCTTTATAATATTCAAATGTTATAAAATGTAAATGTTTTATTAAAATGGAATATGCACTGAGTAAAACCAACATTAGGAACACCTTCTTAATATTGAGTTGCACCACCCCCTTTTCATTTCAGAACAGCCTCAATTCGTCGGGGCATGGACTCTACAAGGTGTGGAAAGCGTTCCACAGGGATCTTGGCCCATGTTGACTCCAATGCTTCCCACAGTTGTGTCAAATTGGCTGGATGTCAATTGGGTGGTGGACCATTCTTGATACACATAGGAAACTGTTGAGTGTGAAAATCCCAGCAGCTTTGAAGTTCTTGACTCAAACCGTCTGCACCTACTACTACACCCCGTTCAAAGGCACTTAAATCTTTTGTCTCGCCCATTCACCTTCTGAATGGCACACATACACAATCCATGTCTCAAGACTTAAAAATCCTCCTACACTGACTGAAGTGGATTCAACAAGTGACGTCAATAAGGGATCATAGCTTTCACCTGGTCAGTCTAAGTCATGGAAAGAGTAGGTGTCCTTAATGTTTTGTACACTCAGTGTATAATGCATTGTAAGACCTCCTAAGCATGTATGACCCACTTATAATATACTATAATCATCTCGTAACGATCCTGATTAAATACTTTCCATTTTAAGTCAGTTGATATTTTGGAGGTGCTTAGCTAGATGGTAATTGTGTCACTGTACCACGATTTCACCTGCTGCAGTGAGTCATCTGTGTTTTGGTCAGGCATGGGTACGGCACGGTCATCCATCCTGGCAGGCTGACAGATGAGCTGCTTATGGGCTTTAAGTGTTAGGCTTCCGCCCGTGATAAGGTGGCCTGCCTAGCTGGCGTACTCTCTGACGCAGCGCCCTCTCCAATTCACTCTGACTTGACTTGCTGTGTTAATCTGAACAGGTTTCAAACTGGTTCTTTGGCTGCGGTAACCAAGCTCAAGCAGTTCTGGTTCGGGTTTACCGACTGCTGCTACTACTTGGGCCAGATACAGTGTGATACGGTGTGTGTTCTCTCTCTGCACAGCCGGGATGTGTAGTTACTGTCTACTCAGCTCTGGGTGTCTGTGTCTTAGATGTTATTTAGACATCTGCTGGTCCTTTTCTAAGAAGCTCTCTGATGTTATTGTCTGTCAGACCCAGAGGTTATTCTGGGGTGTGTTATTTTAGCCATCCTCTCAAAAGCTTATCCAAATATCATCATTTACAAAGTTTCTGTTATTTTGAACTCTTTCAAAACTTTGCCTTGTTACACAACCAATGTTGATGTGATGATGAACTCTACTCTAGTATTGACAGGGTTTGTCAATGGGAGAAAAGTACTGAGATGGATCCATTGTTTCTTCAATAAATGTGCAGAAACCAACATGTACTTTTTCATCGCAACACAGCAGGAGCCGCTGAAACAGTATAGGAGTGGGGAAACAAAGAGCAGTGAGACAGAAGAAATCAAATCGCCAGTGACATCTTTGCTCTCATTTATGGATTTAAAGTTGCCCTGGTTTGCACACAGCATGTAGACATATGGAGCTTTTACACTGACTCTACCCTTTTGTCCCCCTTGGCTGGAGTTCAGGTGTTAGTTTAGTGTTAGTGTTATATTGACGAGTGGGGGGCTGCATTGAGTTGAGTTGCATTGACCCAGCGTACTGAGCACTAACCCCTTTCCTCACAGTACTGTACGTTACCCCATGGGTGTGCCCCAAACGGCACCCTAGACTCTGATCGAAAGTAGTGCACTATAGGAAAAGGACTGACAGGGAAAGAGAGAGACTGTTTCTTTCGCTGTTTCCTGCATTACTGGTTCAATTCATGTAGACTGAGGATATACAGAAGAGGAAGTTCATTCCCTGAATAGAAAGATCCTATAGTACAAAGAGTTCAGTAAATACTTGAGTTGTTTATTGTTCAGTCAGAGACATCATGTGATGATCAATATGGAGGCCCAGATAGTGTGTCCTGGATACGTGGCTGCATTATAGACCGCAAATCAATCCTATAGACACAAGGAACTTTGTTTTCCACTAAAATACCTTTGCATGTATGCAATAAATAGTAAACTAAACATACAAACGAATGACCCTTCATGACCGCACAACAGATTAGGAAGCAGTCATTTACAGGCCTTAAAGATCTGACTATACGAGAGACCAGAGAGAGGCTAACGTTAGCCAGGCCTGAAACGGATCAAGCCGCGAAGCAATAGAGGCTTATCAGTTCCCCTTTCCCTTATCAAGTTCCTGTCTGAACTGATGGATGTGAGGCGAGTCTGCACAGGGAGAGAGCCATTGGGCTAGATTCTATCCGATTCATGCTAGCCGACACCCACATAGTGGTTGTTTTGGAAGTGTCGGAAGTGGAACTGCGTTAGAGCTGCCAAATCCACAACCGGCTCCCGGGCATTATACCTAAAGCGGACATTGCCATTGGCTGTATAGAGTCACATTAAGAGAAATCCCATTGAGCCTTGTTTACAAGCGCGAACACTGGAATGTGAGAAGTGTAATCTACACCCCAATTAAAATGATAGAAATCATCAATATTTTGTTCAATGATTTTCAAATTAAGCGTCATTATTTCTATATAGCCTATACTTTCTCGTTCCGAATTTCTAATGCGAGTGGGATGGGTGTGGCTTTGTGACAATGATCACAAGAGAATCTGCTCACCGATTTGACAGTGCAGTTACACCTCTGACACTGCCAAAACATCAGCTGTGCAGATGTTGGCTATCGCCGGTTAACGCTTGATCTGATTGAATCTAGGCCAGGGATGGACAACTGTCCGCCAGTTCCCCCTTTTGTAGGCATGCGATTCATATTTTTTGGTCGAACTCAGTCAGGGTCTCAACTTAGTGTTGAGAGTTAAAATAGTAGAATACACAAGGTCAGGGGCGTCATGCACCCCAACAATCTGAGGGGGGCACAAAGTAGGTGTTGTTGTAGGGAGGTGGTCAGAGAATTTTGCCATAATCATTATACCTAATTGTATGACATACAGTTGAAGTTTACATACACCTTAGCCAAATACATTTAAACTCAGTTTTTCACAATTCCTGACATTTAATCCTAGTAAAACTTCCCTGTCTTAGGTCAGTTAGGATCACCACTTTATTTTAAGAATGTGAAATGTCAGAACACTAGAGAATGATTGTTTCAGCTTTAATTTCTTTCATCACATTCCCAGTGGGTCAGAAGTTTTACATACAGTCGTGGCCAAAAGTTTTGAGAATGACCCAAATATAAATTTTCACAAAGTCTGCTGCCTCAGTTTGTATGATGGCAATTTGCATATACTCCATAATGTTATGAAGAGTGATCAGATGAATTGCAATTAATTGCAAAGTCCCTCTTTGCCATGAAAATGAACTGAATCCCCCAAAAACATTTCCACTGCATTTCAGCCCTGCCACAAAAGGACCAGCTGACATCATGTCAGTGATTCTCTCGTTAACACATGTGTGAGTGTTGACGAGGACAAGGCTGGAGATCACTCTGTCATGCTGATTGAGTTCGAATAACAGACTGGAAGCTTCAAAAGGAGGGTGGTGCTTGGAACCATTGTTCTTCCTCTGTTGACCATGGTTACCTGCAAGGAAACACGTGCCGTCATCATTTCTTTGCACAGAAATGGCTTCACAGTCAAGGATATTGCTGCCAGTAAGATTGCACCTAAATCAACCATTTATCGGATCATCAAGAACTTCAAAGAGAGAGGTTCAATTTTTGTGAAGAAGGCTTCAGGGTGCCCAAGAAAGTCCAGCAAGCACCAGGACCGTCTCCTAAAGTTGATTCAGCTGCGGGATCGGGGCACCACCAGTACAGAGCTTGCTCAGGAATGGAAGCAGGCAGGTGTGAGTGCATCTACATGCACAGTGAGGCAAAGACTTTTGGAGGATGGCCTGGTGTCAAGAAGGGCAGCCAAGAAGCCACTTCTCTCCAGGAAAAACATCAGGGACAGACTGATATTCTGCAAAAGGTGCAGGGAATGGACTGCTGAGGACTGGGGTAAAGTCATTTTCTCTGATGAATCCCCTTTCCGATTGTTTGGGGCATCCGGAAAAAAGCTTGTCCGGAGAAGCCAAGGTGAGCGCTACCATCAGTCCTGTGTCATGCCAACAGTAAAGCATCCTGAGACCATTCATGTGTGGGGTTGCTTCTCAGCCAAGGGAGTGGGCTCAAAATTTTGCCTAAGAACAAAACCATGAATAAAGAATGGTACCAACACATCCTCCGAGAGCAACTTCTCCCAACCATCTAGGAACAGTTTGGTGACAAACAATGCCTTTTCCAGCATGATGGAGAACCTTGCCATAAGGCAAAAGTGATAACTAAGTGGCTCGGGGAACAAAACATCGATATTTTGGGTCCATGGCCAGGAAACTCCCCAGACCTTAATCCCATTGAGAACGTGTGGTCAATCCTCAAGAGGCGGGTAGACAAACAAAAACCCACAAATTCTGACAAACTCCAAGCATTGATTATGCAAGAATGGGCTGCCATCAGTGAGGATGTGGCCCAGAAGTTAATTGACAGCATGCCAGGGCGGATTGCAGAGGTCTTGAAAAAGAAGGGTCAACACTGCAAATATTGACTCTTTGCATCAACTTCATGTAATTGTCAATAAAAGCCTTTGACACTTATGAAATGCTTGTAATTATACTTCAGTGTTCCATAGTAACATCTCACAAAAATATCTAAAGACACTGAAGCAGCAAACTTTGTGGAAATTAATACTTGTGTCATTCTCAAAACGTTTGGCCACGACTGTACACTCAATTAGTATTTGGTAGCATTGCATTTAAATTGTTTATCTTGGGTCAAATGTTTCGGGTAGCCTTTCACAAGTTTCCCACAATAAGTTGGGTGAATGTTGGCCCATTCCTCCTGACAGAGCTGGTGTAACAGACTCAGGTTTGTAGGCCTTGCTCGCACACGCTTTTTCAGTTCTGCCCACAAATGTTCTATAGGTTTGAGGTCAGGGCTTTATTTTTCCACCGGCACAGGTTTCATAAATTCACAAATAGCGATTCAATATTCACTTACTTTTTGAAAATCTTCCTCTGATTTGTCATCCAAAGGGTCCCAGCTATAACATGTAGTGTCATTTTGTTAGATAAAATCCGTCTTTATATCCCAAAAAGTCTGTTTAGTTGGTGCCATCGATTTGAGTAATCCACTCGTTCAACATGCAGAGAAAGGAATACAAAAATCTACCGCTAAACTTTGTTAAAACAAGTCAAACTACGTTTCTATTGACTCCTCAGATACCCTAAAATGTAATCAAACTATAATATTTCATATGCAAAGAAGTATGTTCAATAGGAAAACCATATTAGCAGGTGTGTCTCCTCTTCGTCACACACGCATACACGAATTTCCTAGACTGTGTCACTGTAGTAAAACTCATTATTCTTACTCGTTTTGGAAGAAACAAGACTGAAACCTTGAACATTGAGTGCTGACACCCAGTGGAAGCCATAGGAATTGCATACTAGATTGAATTATTTCCCTATACTTTCCATTGTAAGAGCAAGGGCTCTCAAAACAAAAGAAAATTCCGGTTGGTTTTTCTTTGGGATTTTCTCCTACCATATCTATTGTGTTATAGTCTCCTGCATTATTTTAACATTTCTACAAACTTCAAAGTGTTTTCTTTCCAATGATCCCAATTATATGCATATCCTGGCTTCAGGGCCTGAGCAACAGGCAGTTTAATTTGGGCACGTCAGTCAGGCGGAAATTGAGAAAAAAGGACCCTAGCCTGAAGTTAAGCCATTTTGCCACAACTTTGGAAGTATGGTTGGGGTCATTGTTCATTTGGAAGACCCATTTGCAACCAAGCTTTAACTTCCTGACTGATGTCTTGAGATGCTGCTTCAATATATACACATAATTTTCCTTCCTCATGATGACATCTAGTTTATGAAGTGCACCAATCCCTCCTGCAGCAATGCACCCCCACAACATGATGCTGCCACCCCCGTGCTTCACGGTTGGGATGGTGTTCTTCGGCTTGCAAGCCTCCCCCTTTTTCCTCCAAACATAACAATGGTCATTATGGCCAAATAGTTCTATTTTTGTTTCATCAGACCAGAGGACATTTTTCCAAAAAGTATGATCTTTGTCCCCATGTGCAGTTGCAAACCGTAGTCTGGCTTATTATTGGCAGTTTTTGAGCAGTGGCTTCTTCCTTGCTGAGCGGCCTTTCATGTTATGTCGATATAGGACTCATTTTACTGTGGCTATAGATACTTTTGTAACTGTTTCCTCCAACATCTTCACAAGGTCCTTTGCTGTTGTTCTGGGATTGATTTGCACTTTTCGCACCAAAGTAAGTTCATCTCTAGGAGACAGAACGCGTCTCCTTCCTGAGCGGTATGACGGCTGCGTGGTCCCATGGTGTTTATACCTGCGTACTATTGTTTGTACAGATTAACCTGTTCGATTGCAATTTTATTAATGATCCACATATATTTTTAAGAACTGTAATGCCTTAGGAGTTTAGTACAACTGCCACACTGGTATATGGTATTATAACCCAAGAATGAAAGCAATTTTGTCAATTGTGTATAATTGTCTACATAGCCACAGGAAGTTGGAGTGCTGAGGGTGCTGCAGCAACCCCTGGAGAAAAAATATATATATATATTTTTTTATTCTCACAAAAGTAATGGACTGGGCCTTTACAAATCCTGTATTAGCAGACTGATATAGCCGTCTGTAGCGCAGCCAACCCCGCCCCTCCCCCAAGCTTGATCAAATGAATTTACAAACATACAAACGAGTCCTGCCATTCACCGACAGTTGAAATCAAATCAAATGAGGTAGGTCTCATTCTAGTCTACTACAAATATGGTGGATAGTATACTCTTACTCTGTGAAGATAGTCGACTCAGGCCATTTACCAGTAAAGTTCCGGTCTACTTAACTTCTTATGGCTGGAGGCAGTATTGAGTAGCTTGGATGAATAAGGTGCCCAGAGTAAACTGCCTGCTACTCAGTCCCAGAAGCTAAGATATGCATAGTATTAGTAGCTTTGGATAGAAGTTTCTGGAGTTTCTAAAACTGTTTGGATGATGTCTGTGACTATAACATAACTCATATGGCAGGCAAAAACCTGAGAAAAAAATCCAACAAGGAAGTGGGATATCTGAGGTTTGTAGGTTTGCCTGTCCAATATACAGTGTCTTTGGGGTCATATTGCACTTCCTAAGGCTTCCACTAGGTGTCAACAGTCTTTAGAACCTTGTTTGATGCTTCTACTGTGAAGAATGAGGGAAGGATAGCTCTTTGAGTCAGGTGTCTGGTATGAGCTGGTCACGCGCGCTCCCGTGAGAGCGACCTGCGTTCCATCGCATTTCTGAAGACAAAGAAATTCTCCGGTTGAAACATTATTAAAAATGTATGTTAAAAACATCCTAAAGATTGATTCTATATATCGTTTGACATGTTTCTACGAACTGTAATGGAATTTTTAGACTTTTCGTCTGACCTGCGCGTCATCAATTTGGATTTTGGAACTAAACGCGCAAACAAAAAGGAGGTATTTGGACATAAATTATGGACTTTATCGAACAAAACAAAAATGTATTGTGGAACTGGGATTCCTGGGAGTGCATTCTGATGAAGATCATCAAAGGTAAGTGAATATTTATAATACTATTTCTGACTTCTGTTGACTCCACAACATGACGGATATCTTCATGGCTTGTTTGGGCTCTGAGCGCTGTACTCAGATTATAGCATGGTGTGCTTTTTCTCTTGTTATGTCAGTCACTGACAATCACTCAATTAGCCCATGCCAGCTAACATTTTTTAATTGTTAAGTTAGTCTAGCCAGCTATCTAAACTTATAGTAACCATGGTCGAATTACCGATTGGGGGCCCCCATTGATTTTGTTGGTCACTCTCACTCAAATATCATTCTCAAAACTGCAAACATTTTTCTCCGCCCCATGACAAAATGTGTAGAAATAAAGAACATTTGTTTTATAACCCCACAACGCCTGGGTCAAGCACCCATTTGCCTATAACTCTATCAGTCTCTGTGTAGGTATTATCAGCTAAGCACTTTCACCTGCATTATACGAAGTGTCAATTATGGGATCTGACTGCCAATGTACTCGCCATATTCTCATAGCATGGATGTTATGTGTTATCTGTGGTGATGATTGCACCTGACCAGCACTGATAACAGTTGACCCTTGGAATGGCACCAATATTCAGCCATTACATCAAAGCTACTGTAGCTTATGTTCACTTTCCAGGAAGAATGTTATAACATGTCAGTCATGGTGGGTTTTGCTTTTCAAAGATCAAAGACAATCGAAAGACAGAAGTATCACAGTGTACCATATACAGTGTGTACGCCACAACCTAAGAAAAATGACATTGGGAAATTCCTGACACTGTTGGCCTTCTTCATCCACAGTGCAGTGGGGCAAAAAATACTTATCATTCACCTAAGAACCTTTTCATAACCCATCGTTACAAAATCTTCATCAGTGAGGACCTAAAAGTGATATATAAATAGAAGCTGGGATCTGCCATTGTCTATGTCTTGGCTTAGCTTCCTCCTCATGCCTATAGTCCAGCTGCACCTGCAGGGCCAGGGCCAGGGCAAGGTGGGGAAAGGGCACTGGGGGGTTGGCGTGAGGGGCGGAGGGGACAGGACGAGGGAGTGAAGGAGAGAACAATGGCAAGGCCGCATGGTGGAACTGGAGCGAGACAGCCAGTCTGCTTGGCCTACTGGCCAACCCAGCCCCAGGAGGAACCTCAGCGCCACACAGGAAAAGGCTTCTCTGGAGCAGCCCCCCCCCCCCCCCCCCCCCCACACACACACACACATAGACAGACAGACAGGACAGACAGACAGACACACACACAGCCATCCCAGGTCTACAAGCCCTGCCCCGAACATAACTCCAGCTCCAGGGACTTAATGCACCCACCCGAAAGAACAGGAAGTCCTGTCAGAGAGGGAGGGGAGGGAGGAGAGAAATGGTTACGAAATGTTAGAAGAACTGCTCGGCATGGAGAGATCCTCCACTAAGCCCTGTGCGGCGTTGATGTAGTGCTGAGGTGTACAAGATTACTGCTCATATCAACACCCAATATCTGTGGGTTGAGAAAATAGTTATTCAACCCATTGTGTTAGGTTTAAAGGCCTTTAATGGGGACAAGCACAGTGCTTGATTTGGGCAGGAGCTAACATTAGCTGAGTACTGGAACCTCAAATGTCTACTGCTTGAGCTCCTGTTCCTCTAGTAGAATATAAGCTCAAACGTATTGTGGAGCACCTGCACCTAAATATAAACAGTACCGGCACCTTTTTAAGTCCAAGTCAAGCACTTGACAAGCTGACCTGAATGGGACAACCTGGTTATGAAAATAAAAGTTAAATAAATAAAATACATGCAATTCAGTCTGAGGTCCTGAGCGCTCTGTAGCAGGTTTTCATCAAGGATCTCTCTGTACTTTGCTCCGTTCATCTTTCCCTCGACCCTGACTAGTCTCTGAGTGCCTGCCGCTGAAAAACATCCCCACAGCATGATGCTGCCACCACCATGCTGATGCCAGGTTTCCTCCAGACGTGACACTTGGCATTCAGGCCAAATAGTTCAATCTTGGTTTCATCAGACCAGAGAATTTCTTATGGTCTGGGAGTCCTTTAGATGCCTTTTGGCAAACTCCAAGCGGGCTGTGCCTTTTACTGAGGAGTGGCTTCTGTCTTGCCACTCTATCATAAAGGCCTGATTGGTGGAGTGTTGCAGAGATGGTTGTCCTTCTGGAAGGTTCTCCCATCTCCACAGAGGAACTCTGGAGCTCTGTCAGAGTGACCATCAGGTTCTTTATCACCTCCCTGACCAATGCCCTTCTCCCCCAATTGCGCAGTTTGGCTGGGCGGCCAGCTCTAGGAAGAGTGTTGGTGGTTCCAAACGTATTTAATTTAAGAATGATGGAGGCCACTGTGTTCTTGGGGACCTTCAATGCTGCAGACATTTTTTGGTACCCTTCCCCAGATCTGTGCCTAGACACAATCCTGTCGCGGAGCTTTACCCGACAATTCCTTTGATCTCATGGCTTGGTTTTTGCTCTGACATGCACTGTCAACCGTGGAACCTTATATAGACAGGTGTGTGCCTTTCCAATTCATGTCAAATTCAATTGAATTTACAGGTGGACTCCAATCAATGGAAACTGTATGCACCTGAGCTCAATTTCGAGTCTCATACCAAAGGGTCTGAATACTTATGTAAATAAGGTACTTCTGTTTTTTATTTTTAATACATTTCTAAAAACCTGTTTTCACTTTGTCATTATGGAGTATTGTGTGTAGATTGATGATGAAAAAATGTAATTTAATCCATATTAAAATAAGGTTTTAACATAAAAAAATGTGGAAAAAGTAATGGGGTCTGAATACTTTCCAAATGCACTGTATGTGTCCCCACTGACAGATAATGGACTTGTCAAGTCAACACCCGTAATAAATCCATGGCAACAGGAAGAGACAGTAGAGTGATGCACAGCAGAAACGGACCAAATGTTTTGTTTGGGAAGTGAAAGAAGCATCAGTATTTCTCCATGGTTCTCCTCTGGGCTCATAATGGGCCAGCAAGGGTCAGCTCAAACGGAACTGACTGACGCAACACAGAGACACACAGAGACACACAGAGACACACAGAGACACACAGAGACACACACACACACACACACACACACACACACACACACACACACACACACACACACACACACACACACACACACACACACACACACACACACACACACACACTGCCTCAATCTACAGCCCTGCAGGACCAATCCTACACAAATTGCACCAAACACAACCAATACACTGATTCATCCAACAAGGCCCTCAGACTAGAGTTAGTTGTGTGTCGCTGTCTACGACATAATGCCAGTGATTAACAACCACAAGAATGTGCCAAATGCTAGGAATCCCCTCTCAGAGATTCCAGAACTGGAACCAAGTCATTTCTGTGTGATTCTATTGTGTTCCCTTTATGAGGTTGTCAGTACTGCTGATGCGCTTGGCTGGCTGGCCCCCTTTGGGAAAAATGAATGAGTCAGACTGTAAGACACACAAAGGAAAACTATTGGTCAGTTCCTGTTTGTCTTCGTCTTTACCTCTAGCAAATTCCTGTCTTTCCTGTATGGAGCCCACTTTTCCGTCCCATTTGACCTTTAGGAGGTCACTCTCTCTCTCTCTGTATCTCTCTCTGTATCTCTCTCTGTATCTCTCTCTGTATCTCTCTCTGTATCTCTCTCTGTATCTCTCTCTCTCTCTCTCTCTCTCTCTCTCTCTCTCTCTCTCTCTCTCTCTCTATCTCTCTCTCTCTCTCTCTCTCTCTCTCTCTCTCTCTCTCTCTCTCTCTCTCTCTCTCTCTCTCTCTCTCTCTCTCTCTCTCTCTCTCTCTCTCTCTCTCTCTCTCTCTCTCTCTGCCAGCCAGCTGCTTTTGACACACAAGATTGACTGAGAAAGAAGAAAGGTTGGCCATAGCAACTGAGTGCTTAGGTCAGAACCATCAAAGTCAAGACGTGTGAGACTGAGAACTGAGTGGTATGAGCGAGTGAGTCAGCATTTAGGCTATTGAGAAAAAGGGGTGATTGAGTTTTAGAGCCGAGTGTGACATGCTAAATAGTTATTCACTGTCTGTTTTCAATTGTGTTTTATTAACCTCCTTTTCAGTAGACGCCAGTAAATATGTAATTGCTTTGTTGTGGGGAACACTTGAAACCAAATTAGTTTTTCAGTAGATGGGATGCATGGTTCACAGAGTTACCAGAGCAAATACCAGAACAAACCAGCTTTTTCAATCCATTATCAAGAGAGAAAATATGAGTCATGAGGGTAACTTGCGGCTGTTATAGATAGGATCTTCTCAGCTAATGCTGACTAATATTAACAGCCAGCTCACTCTTAGTTCCTCTTCTAAAGAGCATGATTAGAACCGGTCCACACTGGAATCAGAGGACAGTCCTTCTGATCATAAAATCCCGCCTCTGCTCCCCTCTCACTCTCTCACTCTCTGTCACCGTGGCAATGGCACCAACACAGAGGCTAGACGGCTGTCTGCCATGAGTGTCTGTTGACATCAAAGCGATGCAGCACTGAGCTGTATGAAAGGGAGGAAGACGGCGGGAGAGGAGGACAGCCTGAGACTTAACATACAGTATCACCCAGCCACCAAGACAACCAAGAAAATTGGTTTAAATATTTAAATATGTAGTTTGCTTTTTCTAAACAAATGGATAGCCTTAAAAGGAATAGAGGGAAATAAATGATGTTCTCTGCAAGATGATACACAGAGCAACCGAACCAGAGCAACTGTTTTGTAAAAACCCCAAAAATGTACTCTAAGTAATTTGAACATAAACCTATAACAATCATGTCAGGCACTTTTTTTCAAACCGAGATGGCCAGTTACTTTTTAGTGTGTTTATGAAGCAAAGAGCTGTGTTTGATTTTCACAGGTTTAAAAAGCAGATCGCTCAGACACAAAGAACGTGATCTAGTCAGGGCTCTATTTAATCCGTAGCGCTGAAGATCTGATTTATAGTGCGATTGACAATTCAAGTCAATGTTCCCACGGTTACGGAGACTGCATTCACTGTAAATGCTGCATATGTTAGCTCAATCGGAAATTACCTTTATATTTAAACGCAGATCCTCTGCGATACGTATGTGTGTGTGTGTGCATTTGTGTGTGGGTGAGAAAAAGAGATAGAGAGACAGAAAGAAAGAGTTTGTGTGGTGTGTTTTACGACGACCTAGTGTCACCGTGCCTGTAGGGTCTGGCACAGGTAGATATTTTCATGAGAAATCCCCGCCCTCAGGCTAGAGGCAGGGTTTCCTGTGTCTGTGGCAAGCGGCGGCCAGGTACAGTCAGATGTCAGACAAATCATCCCTCGCCTCTGGTTTGAACTGGTTTGAACCGGCAGAGAGACTACCAAAGCAATGAGATTAGCAGACTCTCACTGATCCCTATGACGCCAGCTAATCCAACCCGTAGCAAAACCCTGATAAAAATGACAGAACTGATTAAGACCCCAAAAGTGTGTGAAAAGATGTAAACTGTTATTAGACATTTTAATAGGTGATATTGTCACTGTACTGTCTGATGAAAGACAGGTAAAGGCAGCGTATTGTAGAACCTCTAACACAGCAGACCTAAACCCTGTAATACTAGTCAAACAAGCTCTTATCTGCAGAGCGGGGATGATGAGATACACCTTAGACAAACACTGCTGTGCACAGCAGCAAACCTCCCCAGCAGAACTGGTTTGCACCGGTCTGGAGTAAGCCACATCAGAGGGAAACCCGATGAAGGTTAATCACATCAAGCCATGTGTAAGTCCCCCCCCCCCCCCCCCCCTTTAGTTTCAGTCCTGCCATCAGGTAATATACAATCCTGCCATCAGATAATATACAGTCCTGACATCAGGTAATATTCATTACTGCCATCAGGTAATATACAGTCCTGCCATCAGGTAATACACAGTACTGCCATCAGGTAGTACTACCATCAAAGAATGTAAAGTACTACCATCAGGTAATGTACAGTACTGCCACCAGGTAATATACAGTACTGCCATCAGGTAATATACAGTCCTGCCATCAGGTAATATACAGTACTGCCATCAGGGCGCAGACTTGGGTCTTATAATATATATATCTTATAAGCATTTTTATCTGTCCTGTGTGAATGTTGCTGTTTAAATGTTTACTATATATATTTATCTTATCCAACTTGCCACAAGTGAAGTTCCTTCTGGAAAAACAAAGTAATTGTATTATATAAAGGTGTAACTTAATGGAATTATTAATAAAGGATGAACCCCATTTTAGACTAAATGTAGCCATCTGAAATAAGTACAGTGTATTTACAAACTAAGGTGAAAGCAGGCCTATCAGAGAGGCTTCAAACAAAGTAATGTGATGTGGAGTCATTTGAAATGAAAGCAAAGAGAATGGACATTATATTTCAATAATAATTTATTAAAGAAATTGCAAACGGACATTTCATAAATGCATGTCATTATGTTGCTGTAACATTTGTGTTACAAATACATTTGTGGCCACTAATAAACAGTGTTTATAGCAGGTATCACAAAGTTGAAATGATACAGAGACAAGGCATATGTTTTCACCGGAACAGACATTTTCAGGCAGTTTCTTCGGCAGTCTCTTCTTATAATTACTATGTACCAGCAAATAGGCACCTATAAGGTACACATTGAATGTGAAGCATTCGACAGAATGCATAGTCAGTCAGGGAGAGCATCGTGTCTCCATGTTTCTTTGTTCGGGACAACAACCTTCGGTTTTCCATTCCCTCCTTCTTTTTCCATCCAGCACGACGTATCCAAACGAACATACCATTACGCATGGAGTGCATCTTCATGGAATAGTCACACTTTGTTGCCTTCGAAGCAAGTGGCTTGAATTTAGGCTAAATCCATTCGAGGACGTTTCTTCTCCATGACAGGTCGGCATTACCTGACCAACCGCTGCAGCGACATTCTTGGGCACTTCAATTCAACTCGTTCAGCAGAGCCGAAAGAGAATGTTCAACGCAGTTTCAGCATGTGGCGAACCAGGCCCACGATCTGGAAGAACTTGTCCTTCTTTCGCTGCTTGAGCGCCATCAGAGCTTTGGCCGTCTCCGCTGGGTCCTGCGTGAAGGAGAAGATGCTCCTCACCCTCTCCTCCGCTTTCTTGTCCCCGGTTTTCTCGAACAGCCTCATCACCGCGTCCTGGTTGACGTTCTCGAATATGTTGGCCACGGCCTTCTTGCGGTAGGCAGTGTCGAATTTGTTCCCGTGGACCGATGGGCTGACACGGCGAGAGTCGGAGGATACAATGTAGCTAGTCATCTTGATGACTCTCTTGTAACGGCTGCGGTGCAGTCTCCGAAACTGGTCCAGCAACTCCTTTGACTGGCGTTGTAGGAGAGGGAGAGAGAGCACTACTCGCCTGAGAGGGATTGTTGTGAGTGAGCGCTGTGAGCGCTGCCTGCGCTATTTAAAGGGATTATAGGGAAGCTCATGCAGTCAAGCCCCAGTTACAGAAGTGACATCACTGGTTCCAGGAAACGACTGACTCTCTACGCCGACTGCAACAGTAAGCTACTTACAGTGCCTTCAGAAAGTATTCACACCCCTTGACTTTTTCCAAATTTTGTTCTGTTACAGCCTGAATTTTAAATGGATTCAATTGTGATTTACAATGTCACTGGCCTACACACAATACCCCATAATGTTAAAGTGGAATTGTGTTTTAGAAAGTTTTACAAATTAATAAAAAATGAAAAGCTGAAACGTCTTGAGTCAATAAGTATTCAACCCCTTTGTTATGGCAAGCCTGAATAAGTTCAGGAGTAAAAATGTGCTTAACCAGTCACATAATAAGATGATAATGACTACCTCCTCTCTGTACCCCGCACATACAATTTTCTGTAAGGTGCCTCAGTCGAGCAGTACATTTCAAACACAGATTCAACCACAAAGACCAGGGAGGTTTTCCAATGCCTTGTAAAAAAAAAAGAAGCAGGCACTGAATATCCCTTTGAGCATGGTGAAGTTATTAATTACACTTTGAATGGTATATCAATACACCCAGTCACTACAAAGATACAGGTGTCCTTCCTAACTCAGTTGCCGGAGAGGAAGGAAACCGCTCAGTAATTTCACCATGATGCCAATGGTGACTTTATTACAATAGTCGCAGAGTTGAATGGCTGTGATAGAAGAAAACTGAGGATGGATCAACAACATTGTAGTTTCTCCACCATACTAACCTAAATAACAGTGAAAAGAAGGGTGCATGTACAAAATAAAAATATTCCAAACCATGCATCCTGTTTGCAATAAGGCACTAAAACTGCAAAAAATATGGAAAATAAGTAAACTTCATGTCCTGAATACACAGTGTTATATTTGGGGCAAATACAACACAACACATCACTGAGTACATCTCTTCATATTTTCAAGCATGGTGGTGGCTGCATCATGTTAAAGGTATGCTTGTTATCGGCAAGGACTAGGGAGTTGTTTAGGATAAAAATTAATGGAATGGAGCTAAGGACAGGCAAAATCCTAGAGGAAAACCTGCTTCACTCTGCTTTCCAACAGATACTAGAAGACAAATTCACCTTTCAGCAGGACAATAACCTAAAACACAAGGCCAAATCTACAGTTGCTTACCAAGATGACATTGAATGTTCCTGTGTGGCCTAGTTACAGTTTTGACTTAAATCGGCTTGAAAATCTATGGCAAGGCTTGAAAATGTCTGAATTTTACTCTTCCTGGGGTCCAAACAGGAAACAACACAACAAATAAAATACAAAATATACATAAATATACATACATAGCACTGCATTTACATTACAATTTAGCCATTCAGCAGACGCTCCCTTCCAGAGCGACCCACAGCTAGTGAATCTTTTTTTTATTATATGCTTTTATTGCTAGTTTGAGTTACCTGGGGTGGCAGAGAGTTCAATTTAGTCATGGCTCTATTTAATATTGTGTGTTTCCCAGCCTTTGTTCTGGACCTAGGAACTGTGTAGAGACCTCTGGTTGCATGTCTTGTGTGATACCGATGAGTGTCCAATCTGTGTGCCAACTGCTTGAACAGACAGTTCGGTACCTTCAGTACATCAACACCTCGCACAAAGACCAAAAGTGATGCAGTCAATCTCTCCCCAACTTTGAGCCAGGAGAGATTGACATGCATGTCATTGACATTCACCCTCCATGTAAATCTATGTGCAATACGTGCTGCTCTGTTTTGGAGCAACTACAATTTGCCTTTGTCCTTCTTTGCTGCAACTGACCACACAACTGGACAGTAGTCCAGGAGCGACAAAACTAGGGCCTGTTGGACTTTTCTGATTGACTGAGATATTAAGAAAGCAGAGCAATGCCTTATCAAGGACAGACCTCTTCCCATTTTAGTAACCATTGAGTCGATATGTTTGGACCATGATAGCTTGCTATCTAGGGTGACACCCAACAGTTCAGTCTCTTCATCTTATTTTTTACCTTCTAAAATATAAAACAGGTTACATTTAAACATCCCAGTTAGTAGCACTATAAACACCCTTCGTTACGTTTTCCAAACCAGGGGGACGTTTTTTTTTGACTGGCAGGTCTGACTGGGAGGAAGGGGAGCATCCTGAGACCCAGCTCCATACTGATGATAACAAAGTGTGCTTCCCAAATGGAACCTTATTCCCAATTGGCCCTGGTCAAAAGTAGTGTAGTATATAGGGAATAGGGTGGCATTTGGGACGGAGCCAGAGAAAGGCGTTCCTCTTAAAAACATTGGAATGTATAAACTCCACATACTACGCAAACGTCCAGGGCATATAGCTTGTAAATACTCACTGTGAATGTTCATTGAGCTTGAAGCCTCAAGCGGCACCCATTCCTTAGCATGTATGCCCTGCCTGGACTGAGGTAAAGTTCCCACTGCCCTTTGTTATGTAGTTCACTCCCCTCATTGATGTATACACTCCCTTATATGGAAACAAAGGTTCGAGACTGTTACCTCTCTCCAATTGTTCTGCTATGTGTCTCTAGAGAAGTTGTTTAGAGAGTTGTGCCAAAGTATGGAATGCTGGTTATTTTGTCATTGTCTGTCTGTGCTGAGTGAAACAATGTACAATACATAACCCCTCACTTAAACTCTGTTTCTGTACTGAGGCCCCAGGGCTGTCTGTACACTGTCTCGCCACAGGATACTTGCCTGTCTCGAGCTGGCATGAGAGTTATGACTGAGGACACAGAATATTAGCCAGCTTCCGGAAAGGTTGAGTCGGCAAAATGGCATATTTATGACCCAAAAGTACTTCAGAGCAGAGACACAGTCATGTGCACAAGTACAGTGAAATGCCTTTCTTGCAAGCTCTAAACCCAACAATGCAGTAATCAATATGAATATAGTACTAAAAATAACATGAGGTAGAACAAAATAGATAGAGGTAGATATGTATGTATAGGGGTAAGGTGACTAGGCATTGGGATATACGATAAACAGAGTAGCAGCAGCGTACATGATGATTGTATGTGAGTGTGTGTGCATGTGTATAAAATCAGTATAAATGTGTGTGCACGTTATGTGTGTGTGAGCAAATGAAGTGTGTGTGTGTGCGTGTGCGTGTGTGTGTGAGCGAGCGAGCGAGCATGTAGAGTTCTGTTAGTGTGCATAGAGACAGTGCCAAAATACAGTATGGTAAACTCAGATAGTCCGTGTAGCCATTTTGTTAGCTATGGCTTGGGGATAGAAGTTGCTCAGCAGCCTGTTGGTATCAGACTTGATGCACCGGTACGCTTGCCATGCGGAAGCAGAAAGAACAGTATATGGCTTGGGTGGCTGGAGTCTTTAACGATTTTCCAGGCCTTCCTTTCACACCGCCTGATATAGAGGTCCTGGATGGCAGGGAGCTTGTCCGCACCACCTTCTGTAGCGCCATGTGATCGAGGGCGTTGCTGTTGCCATATAAAGCAGTGATGCAGCCAGTCAAGATGCTCTCAATGGCGCAGATGTATATTTTTGGGAGGATTTGAGGGCCCATGCCAAACCTTTTCAACCTCCTGAGGGTGAAGAGGCGCTGTCGCACCTTCTTCATGACTGTGCGGGTGAGTGAGGAACATTTTAGACTGTGAGACACAGTCACAGACAGCCAGCGCTGCACAATGAGATCTCTTGGTGCAGCCAGCAGGGAAACGGAAGTAGGGGGGTTCGGGCCATTTACCCCGTTCTCTCATGCAGACAAGTGTTCCCGTATTAATCACAACAAAAGGGCGCTAAATTTAGCGAGGGTCAAAGGTCTTGTCATCATTCTTCCCCTTGGGGTCAACTCTGTGGAGACAGTCTGTGGAGTCTCCTTTTCCAGACATAAACTGTCTCCGCTTGCTTGGCAGAACAGTTTGTTCATGTCTGAATCATAAATGTGTACTAGACCAACAGGGTCAATGTCGTTCTGTAGCTAACTCTATCCCCTATCCCCATGTCTTGGTCTTGTCTGCATCTTGTTTTATGCTGGTATCTAAGATGCACTATATGACAGTATATAGTGCCACTGATAACCACTATCTCCTCTATCACTAATATCAGTCAAATTCAATAATATTGGCGTTATGGCCAGTGTTATGAGCTGGCATTCTAGTGGTTTAAATGAGGTAAACTGATTTTCTTTTAGTTCTTCTCCATCCTGTCTGTGTGTGCATGGCTTACCTAACTCTGTCACAGCTGGAGTTCGAGTTGCACCATTGTCGGATATTCTTGGAACTCTGTCTGGAGTGGATGATTTCATGCATTGTAGTTTGGGATATGATGTCAACCAGCCAGTTAACGTGGCCATGTCTTATATTAATAATGTAGGGTGTGGGTGTTGACATTTCTATCCAGCATTATCTTAGTGAGGCTTTATGACAGACTGAGCAGTCTAGGACCCCTCTGCGTCCCAAATGGCACCCCATTACCTATTTAGTGCAGGTTATTGCGTGTCACTCAGATAACTTTGTCAAATAACGGTCAAATAAGTACGTCAAGCTGTGTGTTGTTTACTCGGCTACTGTCATTCAGACGGGCACAGTTATTGTCACGTTGGTATGAATGATTCGAGAGACAGGCGCAGGAATGCGTAATATGTTTTTTTATTACACCCAAATTAAGGCGTGCCGTGTAAAGGCACGGGGACGAAGACCAAACAAACACGTACACAAAACACAGGGTAGAAACCCAAAACAAAAGAGCGAGGTGTACCTCGAATAAATAACACAAGCGCACAATGATTAACACATGGGACGAGACCCGTAATCATCTGCGCAATCCACAATGGCACGAAAGCCAAAACACACAGCACTGTTACTCACATGCACCAACGGACATTGTAACAATAATCGACAGGACAATGGTAAACCAAGTACACATTTATTCAATTACTAATCACTGGGAAATGGGGCCAGGTGTGTGTGAGACCAGGTTGTTCTGTACTGATTGACACAGTCCTCTTATCATATAGGGTGAGACAATTACAGTTCTGCTGTATTCACTGGGGGAGGGTTGCATTTTCATTATTGGACATAAAAAACTGTACGTAAGAACACCAGGATTTTAATTTTGGAAATCTGTTCCCAGGTATTTCCACGCATAATAGAGAGACACGTGATCATATACAAATGTAAGTAAGGTTTGAAAATATTATGTTTTAGTCAGATATTATATCTGTTTGGGCTTCTTGCAGTAAATGTGCCGTACACAAATTATTAGTAATTATGTTCCGGCCCCCCGACCATCCGCTCAAGAAGAAATCGTCCAGTGGCTGAATCTAGTTGATGATCCGTGCCTTACATGAATCTGTGGTGCTGGCAGAAATCATCCCATATCCATGACCCAATGCCACCTTATTACATAATTCTGAGAAGGGAATTTGGGAGAGTGAATGGGAAGTTTCTTTCCATGGGCCCTGGCTGTGATTATAACAGATCTTACACATGGCACCTCTCCAATGGCAGTGGCAAGCCAGCATCTTTTTATTTGTATTTTTTATTTAACCTTTATTTAACTAGGAAAGTCAGTTATGAACAAATACTTATTTACAATGACGGCCTACCAAAAGGCAAAAGGCATCCTGCGGGGACGGGTGCTGGGATTTTAAAAAAGTATATATTTTTTTAATATAGGACAAAACACACATAACGACAAGAGAGACACCACAACACTACATAAAGAGAGACCTAAGACAACAACATAGCATGGCAGCAACACATCAATTCCAATAGTATGAACCAGGCCAGGCCGGCATACCAGACATATTCCTGCTTCTAACTGGCAGTCTGGCAGGGGCTCAGAGGGATGGAACACGGAACAGGGCACCGGAACACCGAAGCACTGCACTACGGAGGGATATAAACATTATCAGAGTTTAACCAACATTACTGGTGTGTGTGTGTGTGTGTGTCAGGCCTTTATCAGACCTCTTTCAGCATGAACTGACATGTTGTCCACCCAATCAAAGGATCAGAGAACGAATCTAGTATTGACTGCATAAGCTACAGCTAGCTAGCACTGCAGTACATAAAATGTGGTGAGTTGACTCAAAGAGAGAGAAAGACAATAGTTGAACAGTTTTGAAATAATGTATTTCTTAAAAAATGAAGAAGCAAAAGAGAGAGAGCTAGCTGTATTTTCTTGTCTTTTTTTCACTTTCACTTACTTTGCTAGCGAATGCAGCTAGTCAGTTTAGCCTGCTCAAACACCCGGCTCAAACATAGAGGGTTGCCATGTTAGCTAGCTGTCTATGGCTATCCAACACTGGTGCTTTTCCAAGATAAGCTTTTGGTTTTGTTAATTTATTGCTACCGAGGCCCGCCGGCGTAACTGCTAAACTACTTGACTGTACACTGTGCTGCATGATTGTAGCGGGTTTACTAACGCGTTAGTTCTAGTAGCTATGTTGACTATGGCGTTAGCTAATATGATGACAACGATGTAGGCTGTGTGAAGCGGTTACGATGGTTTGGCTTGCAAAGGTTTTTTCACCTGGTCACAGACAGCTGATGTGTTGTGCACTGAAGTCCACAAGCATTGGGGAAAAGGTGAGAGGAGGAGAGCGTATCGATGCGAGTAGGAACACCTAGCGTCGATTTCTGCGGCCCCGTGGAAACCAATTAGCATAATAAAAAATTCACCTGAAAAAAGTGTCAGTTTAAGTTAGAGATATTGTTGTAACACCGCATCCGCCGATGTCTCATTTCCGAATCTGAGGTGAAGGTGACAGAGCTAGAGCGGTGTTTGTCAGACTGTGAGACGAAAATCGATCTTCACACAAAATATATTGTAGCGTCCGAAAAGTTTGGCCTACAAACTATTGTGAACCCTCTATGGAAAGATGAGACTCTCACTAACACGATGGTGTTCTCAGTTCTCCACAAATGTCTTGGGATTGGTCTGAAGTCGGTACAGCCGATCTGCCAACTGTAGCGTCCGAACAGTTTGGGCTACACACTAACCTTTCCACCCCTCTGTGGGAAGGTGAGACTCTCACGAATACATTGGTTGTTTTGCTCTAGGGCGCCCACAGGCCTCACAAGACCCGTATGAAGGTCTCCCCGTACCCGTTGAAAAGATTTATGGAAGTATATATGGAGACTATTTAGTGCCAAAAATAAGGGGTTAAATATATGTAACAAAAAAAATCCTGATCTTTCTTATATCTCTCAGGTATAGATATAGACACTTCCCGAACAAACTTCCTTTCAATTTATTTGGGGGATTTTCTGTTATTCAATGTGTTTTTATGGGTCAAATAAAAAATGTTATCTCAACAACAAAAAATCGGATACTGTAAGGTGTTTTAAAATTCAAAATCAAAAGCTAAATTATCCTGAGTATGACCTTAAAACAATTCCATACAGCTTAGTAGAACCCCCCTCCCCCAGCTTAGACAGGGCGTATACTGTAGAGGGATTTATTAACGAGCAAAGTGATCGTGCTGTTTGTATGTGGCTGCTATGAAGGTTACAGGGTTAGAATTAGCTTTAGGGTTAGGAGCTAGTGTTAGGTTTAGGGTTAAGATTAGGTTTTTGGGTTAAGGTTAGGGTTAGGGTTAGGTTTAGGGGTTCTGGAAAATATAATTTTGAATGGGACTGAATTGTGTGTGTCCACAAGGTTACCTGTACAAGACTATGTGTGTGTGTGTGTGTGTGCATGTGCGTGTGCTTGCGTGCGTGATCGCCTGACGGTAACACAGGTGCATTCATCAGTTCACTCATTGGCCTGTGACTGAAAAACACACAGCAACGCTTGACTGACTTTTAAAGCCTATTATAAAGAGGAGCTCTTCAAGGGGGGTCCGGTCCAGTTTTAGTGTCAATACAAGTCTAATACCTACAGTTATGGGAAATCGGCTTAATAAATCATCCAACGGAGTAGGGTTTACCAGAAAAGCTTTTGTGTTTTTGATGACAAAAATGGAAAAACAAAAACAAATAAGCTTTTTCAGTTTTTCTGGGATGAGTTTCATAACCCTCAGGGAGCCTGGCGCAGAAGGCAGGCAAGAGAGATCGGTCAACTTTTGGCCAGAGATTCTGGAGGCAGCACTGGCACGCACAGAGCAGGCAGAGCTATAGAGCTTGTGTTTCCTCTTTCTCTCTTTCTCCCTTTCTCTTCCTCTCCCCCAGGGACAGGCCTGAACATGCAGATTAAATGACTGTGCATCGCTCCCACACACAGCCTGGGCACACAGAACCGGCTCAAACCGGCCGCCGCCGGCTCGCCTCTACCTCTGATCACGGCTGGTTGCACTAAGATGGCCACGAGTGCCATGGCGCATCTGTCTTCACATCACTATCCAATCAGAGTCTGAACGCCAAAGACACATCAAGGAAACACATGATCAGGTACCTCATTAGGGTCACTGCATGGTCCTGGGGGGTCAAGGTGACATTCCAGACTAGGGCACCATCCCAAATGGCATCCTGTACCCTATATAGTGCACTACTTTGGACCAGAGCACCTGGTCTAAAGTAGTGCACTATGTAGGGAATAGGGTGCCATTTAGGATGCATCCTAGATGCTACTGCCTACTGTAGTGTACTGTACTCTGTACCTTCCTTACTCAAGCTCAACACTCTGTCGAGTGCTCCAACTTCTTTTTACCTCAAGTTAGTCCTTTTGGAAGTTTTTCTTGGTAAGCCATTCTCATGAAATGTGTTAATGTTGTTGAGCAACCCTCCTTTCCTTTGTTTGCTGAAGCGCGAAGACCCACCTGAACTCTGCTAGGCATGTTCTACTTCTCCTTTGGGTCACCTTTCACCTCAATTCTCTTTATCAATCCCTCTTTCAATTGTTTGGGAAAAAAGGGAAGAATTTATATGAATTATACAGATCAGGAACATAAGGGTGTAATCCAGTGAGGAGGCTGAAAATACATGTGCCGATTCCTTTGTCTTACACAGAAGTCTAAACATAAACATGACCCTTGACTTTGTACAGTTGCCACCAGAGGAGGCTGGTGGGAGAAGCTATAGGAGGACAGGCTCATTGTAATGGCTGGAATGGAATAAATGGAACGCATCAAACATATGGAAACCACGTTGGACTCCGTTTCATTTATCCCAATCCAGTCATTACAATGACCCTTCCAGAGGAGGCTCCTCCCACCAGACTCCTCTGGTTGCCACATAACCACTCAACCACGAATTATAGGTGTGAATATTGTAGGACTGTACCAAATCGGGTCAGAAGTTAAAAACAATGTTGCTTTGTCTTGCATGTAACACACAAGAACATAAACAAGTATCAGTCAAACTTAATGTCTCTTGATATCGTACAGTTTCAGTTACAACATAATAACCACTAAAACCAGAACAAAAACTGACACATTGTTGCTGTCTATGTGTATCATTACAGATGTTCTGGTTTTCAGGGGAAATGGAAAGAGAGCCTGTGACGCGACTTTTGCTTATGGATGTTAACAAGGCGACACTCCATCTTAACTTGTCCTCCACATTTACTGGATTGGTTGAACTGTGCAGACGAGAACCTCCCCCAACATTTATTTTCTTCGCGTCAAGACCAGTATGTAGGGGATCTAGTTTCAGGCTTTTCTTTTACACCTGCTAAGTTAGGTTAGGTTACCTGTGACGAACACTGTTGTTGTGTCTTTGAGATCACCTGTGGGTCATGTGCCTTACTTACCATCTCCATGGCAATGCAGGGACACGAACAGGAAAGGTGAGGGGGAAGGGATTTCCAACACTACCTCACGCTGAGGTGACAACAAGATCAGGTGAATGGGGGAGAGGTGAGAGTGGGAGGGGGGAGGGGTGCGAGAGGGAGTAGGAGGGTAGGGTGAATGACATCAGCACGTTCGACTGTGTCACCAATCACCATAGTAATGCAGTCCCACTCACAACTTAGTCAGAATGGTTAGTACATTAGAATGTGGCTTCCTGTCACAGTGGCAAATGGTTTTGGCCATTTTGTCCGACCATATCAGAGGGATATGGCATCTCTTTCTACCCACTTATTATGTAAGTGGTTTTGGATAAGATGTTGGCAAGTGGGCGGTCACGTGTGTTTGAAAGGCAGAGGATCTGAGATCGAGTACCAGTAAGGACCTTTGAGGAAGGAAGCTATACTGTTAGGCACGCACAGGAACACCAGTTACAATAGCAATGGACACATTTACTTGAGTAACAATCAAACTGACAGCATAGGTCCTCCCAAGAACAATTTTATCTTGGATCTGTCCTATTGGCCCTGCCGACCTAACATTGAGCCTACAATCCCATGGGGAGTCGTTTGGACTGGCGCCAGGTGAAGGACAGGAAAGTTCCAGAGGAGAGCGGGAGAGGCTCTGGGAGGGACAGGCTCATTGTTCATCCTGGCTGGAGGACAAGGTCAGAGCAGGCAGACTTGAGGCTGGTGCTCCCTCCCCAGGGCTCAGTCTTGCCAACTCTCCTCTCTCCACCCCATGGCTGGGGCCTCCACACTCTCCACTCCTGGAGCTCCCTCCCCCTGTCCTCACGACTAGAGCCTCCCAACTCCCTATACTCTCCATTTCCCTCTCCCCACGGCTGGGGCCTTTGACTAGCTCCCACCTCACTCAGTGGTGTAAAGTACTTAAGTAAAAATACTTTAAAGTCCTACTTAAGTAGTTTTTGATGGTATCTGTACTTTACTATTTATATTTTGGACAACTTTTACATCACTACATTCCTAAAGAAAATAATGTACTTTTTACTCCATACAGTTTCCCTGACACCCAAAAGTACTCATTGCATTTTGAATGATTAGCAGGACAGAATTTATTTCCAAATTCACACACTTATCAAGAGAACATCCCTGGTCATCCCTGCTTTGTTTGTAAATGATGTCTGAGTGTTGGAGAGTGCCCCTGATTGATTAATGATTAATACTTTTACTTTTAATACTTAAGTATATTTTAACAATTACATTTACTTTTGATACTTAAGTATATTTAAAACCAAATACTTTTAGACTTTTACTCAAGTAGTATTTTACTGGGTGACTTTCACTTTTACGTGAGTAATTTTCTTTTAAGGTATCTTCGCTTTTACTCAAGTATGACTTTTGGGTACTTTTTCCACTACTGGTCATATATGGGGTGGCAGGTAGCCTAGTGGTTAGAGCGTTGGGCCAGTAACTGAAAGGTTTCTAGATCGAATCCCCGAGCTGTCGTTCTGCCCCTAAACAAGGCAGTTAACCCACTGTTCCTAGGCCGTCATTGTAAATAAGAATTTGTTCTTAACTGACTTGCCTAGTTTAAAACAAATACACTAAGTGTTTCGGCTGGGAAGAATGCGGATGCCTTTAATCAGCTGCTCGTGTCTGTGGTAGCCCTTACCTACTGAGAGCAGCAGAGTATGCTGTGTGCCAAAGGACACATTTGGACTGGGAGCATTGGGCCAAGGGCCTTAGAACCAACAGATTGGCTAAGGGACAACATTACAGCACTTATTTACAGTAACTATCTGTCAGACTTTGACGGAAACCCTGGCTAAAGCTTGGGATATCCACATCAGCACTTTCAATGGAAAAGCTAGCGCTTCTGAACTCTAAAGAGTAGGGTTGCCCGGTACTACAAAACAAAACCAATGTGTGGTTTTCATTGGTGGAATGGGAAATTATTATGAATTATTTTCCTGTATGTGATTTACTGTTGATATGGATTGATATGTATTAAACATGAACGTATGTGCGGGAAGACGCAGACAGATGCATTCCCCTTGGGAGAAGGAAACCAGGAGTTAACCATGTATGTTTACGCACCATATTTAATTAAGTAGTTTTCACTTGTTAGTCTACAAAATCTGTTGTAATTAAGTACGGATGTTCTACCTTTGACCTGTTTAATTGCCAGTATCAAATGTCTGCCAGTGTTGAATGTTATGGTTAAAGTTTGACGCCAGACTGGATTCAAGGACACACTGATAATGTATCTGTGACACTGTGTGATTCTGTAGCAGCTGATGTTGTGACTTCCTACAAGCCTCTCGGGCTGGTGTTTACAGAACATTTGGTACTGTGTGTTTAATATATAACGGTCTTCTCAGAGAAGGCTCGTTAGACATTTTCTCTGCTTCTGTTCTGGAGGTGTCTCCCTGTTGCAACTTGCAATAAACCAGATTTGTTATTGATATTATCAACGACTGCTCTCCTTGTCCACCTGAAAATCCCCTTTACAATGATCAAAGTCGAGCAAAGCTAGTGTAGTGGAGGTCAAGTTGCTAGTGTAGTGGAGGGCAAGGTACGTCAGACATTCTACAGCTGTTCTACAGCATAACGGAAAGTGTGACAAATGTTAGTGTCTGTATTGTTTCTATAAAGAACGAATGAATATGACCCACATTTATTACCATTCTCCACACAAAAATGTGATAATTATAGTAAATAGGTCATCCAACCAGACAGTACCTCATATTATACAACCTGCAGTGGGGTGCATTTATTCAAATGCAAATCCTACAAAACACCAATGAGATTTACACATAGTAATACGTAACAATACTCGAATAATAAAAACAGAAGGATTGACCACAACAGAGCTGTCTTGCGACTGGCCCCGCAGGAAACAGTGTGAGCTCAGAGAGGTTTTATTGTGCTTAGCGTGGCTGCTTGGATGAGGAACTGAGAGCCGACAGCTCGGCCAGGCACTAACCAGGGCCTAGTGCAGTCGGTTCTATGCTGGTTCAAACTGGTCAGCCGGAAAAATAAACCAATCTTGCAGATGACTTAACTCACTTACAAGGCAGGGCTTTGGATATCCACCAGCATAGCATCAGCTCTGGGGCCAGATAATGGAGAAAGCAGGTCAGAGAGGTCCAGCAATATCAGTATCAGCAGCTCACCATACAGAGAGAGACAGGCAGGGAATAACATTCAACCATACCAACAATTATTCTCCCGGCATCTCAAGGATGATTAGAAAGTGCACAAGCTCTCCTGGAATTGTATCATAGAATGACGGATGGTGAGGAAAGAGAAGAACAGAATTAGGTCAAACAGACATGACTCTCCAACTCCACAACGAGATGAATTCTATAAAACCATTCACGTGTGTTTTAACTCTTTCTAAATTTAGCCGAGAAGACCGAAATGGTTTATTGTAAGAGATAAGTGTTTTGGAGCAGAATAGACCATGTGTTGTAGTAGGCAACATTATCCCTGCTCTATTTTTTAAGTCCCACACGTGCAGTCGGCTACTCTAGCCCAGTGGATCATTCCAGTCTAGCATGAACTGTCAATCTCTTAGCTGACTTCTGTTGTTTCCTTGTTCTGGAGTTCCTCCTTTTCAGCGATCTTGGTCAAGGCTGCATCTTCCAATCTGGTGACATTAGCAAAACTCCACAGTAACCGCATCTGCAGATCAGTACCACAGACAGACAGACCCGAGCTGTGTTTGATAACATCCATTGTAGAATGGACGGATCGACAAATCACATGAGACTGAATAACATCTACAAAACGCCACCTTGTATCCTCAATAACTCAATCACGTTTTGACAAAAGTCATGCTATCTGACGTAAGACAAAGCACCACAGAGCCTCGTTTTTTTTTTACTGCTCAGCCCACGGCCTCGTGTATTCTTGTTATACAAAAAGAATACAGACAGTGAATACAAATGAAGGCTCTACTGAGCTTCAGTCATATCATTAATAATCATGCAAATTCTGTAGGTTAAATTATAAATCCCCTAGTTTCATAGCTTTAAAAGGATGCTTAATCTAAGTTATTTATATTGAAGCTGTATTCTATTAAGAATTCAACCTGGACCACACATGCAAATGTTTTCTGCAGTGGCAGTTCCTCATTTGTATGGTTCCTCATAGTGACTTTCAGCACCGCAGTCTGCACCAACACGTATTAAACCAAGCAGCAATAAAATACATGCATAGACAGCTCTCGTTTGTCATGATAGCAATAACATAACATGGTAATCCGTTTTACAGGACAGGCTACAGCTTCAAAAGGCAGATTTAACCTCCTTCTGCAGAGCTAGGGAATCATGAATCATGCAACATGGTGCATATTGGAGAAAGAGTTCCACATAAAAAGATCCAATCACAAATTCGAGCATAATCTCCCCGTCTACCAAAATTGTCTGAGATTTGTCTGATTTGTCTTTTTTTATTGGTGACATGCATTCTAAATGGTGCATACAAATCCAATTATAAAACAGTGGTGCACAGTCCTGCCACACACTTTCCCTCTGTCATCAAGGACAAAAAAAAAACAAAGAACAGATTGCCATGTCCCTGGCAAAGCTCCAACCACATAGATGAGCACACAAACCCAGCCAGCTGTCCTCTTTTTGCCCTGTGATCATATCTGCCCCGGGCAGGCAGGCAGAGCAGAGAGACAGGCAGAGAGGTAGGGAAGAAGGGAGGTAGGCAGAACAGAGCAGGCAGAGCAGAGACGACATGCAGAGGCAGGAAGAGCAGAGAGACAGGCAGAGAGGTAGGCAGAGCTACAAACTCTCAGTCTCACGTCAGAATTAGACGTTCATCCATGTTTCTCAAACGTCAAATTTCAAAGTGGTTAAGGTTAAGTTTAGGCATTATCTCCTAATTTGTAAAAGTTAATCATTCACTCTGAATGGTTATGGTAAGGGTTAAGGTTTGGGACAGGCTTAAAGCAAAAATATGAAAACAACTTTCTATCACTGGATTTCAACATGCAACCTTTGCTTACACCCATCCTCCATCCCTGTCCGCAACGCCAAAACCTACTTGAAGGTAATAGCACCCACTGATGCCCCTAGTTGCTGAATTCCACATCAACTTCCGACGTCCTCAGACATGGATGGACGTCGAATACTGACTCGTATCACGGGTGACCTGCCTGGGCAGAGAGGCAGGCAGGGAGGCAGAGCAGGAAGAAAGGCAGGCAAAGCAGGCAGGCAGCTGAGCTGAGCTCCACTGTGGACTGCAGAGATTCACTTGGCTTGAGACCCTGCGGTATAATGAGGAGAGATTGCCCTCTTGTGGTGTTATATTTTATCACAATTTTGTATTTATTTTACTCTCAAAGGTTAGTTTCTCCTAACAGACAAAAACAGCTTACTGGAGGCCAGGACTCACATGAGTAAAATAATATAATAACATCTCAGGCTTTTGCTCTGAAATGAAGATGACTCAGTGATTGGTCAGTGTGATAAGTGGTGAATATTGCTTACAGGTAATTCAAATGTTCTGATTAAATGTGTCCGATGTTTTGAAAAATATATCGAGATAGATACCAAATCAAATGTCATTTGTCATACGTGCCAAATATATATATTCTCATTGTACCCTTAGTCACAACATTACAGAGATTAACTAAGTAAATACATTTGTTCATACAGTACCTTTCACTTTATAGATATAGACACCCTATTCCCTATAAAGTACACTACTTTTGACCAGTAGTGCACTTTATAGGGAATAGGGTGCCATTTGGGAAACACAGACACTGTAGCAAGTCGTGTGTACACTAGCTATGACTAACAGGAAGTGGCCATGAAAACCACTGGGCCATGAAAAACAAACTCCATCACTGACAGGCTGGGGCCGCCCAATAAGGTGTGGCCTGTAGATGGTATCACATGAGCATGCAAACAGGTAACCCATTAAGCCCCTCAGACCATCACTTGTGTTTCAGTAGCTGTCTGCACTTCGACAATGACACATACACTTCTATTGTGGATCTTTACTCTAACTGCATGCCGCAATCTCTCAGGTAAGCCATTTGATACACCCGTCTCCTCACAGCACAATGACACAGGTTAAGCCCTTGTCAGCCATATTCAAAGGGCACTTTATTCAGACTAGTTGCACTAACAGTACAGTGAGTGTATAGATATAGAGAGAAAAATCGCTAAATTGCAATCTGGATTTTTTTTTTACTGCTATATTGATAGTAAATGTTGCAATTGTATAACAAGGGACAAGGGACAACATTCCCACCTTTTCATTGTCAATAATTCAATTTTGCCCATATTCTTGATGTTAATAAGCTCACTGGTTAGAGACCACAAATCAACCAAATCCGCTGAACAGCACTGCAAATAGCTCTATATTCAAAATACTGACTGAAGAAGAATTGTTCAGAGATTCAATTATTTCATCACTTTCTACTGTGTTTTTGTGGTTTAAGTAAAATATTTTTTACTCAGACACCCTCAACCCATTCAAAACCTCCCAATCCACCAGTCAAGAATCACTGATTTATAGTGATAAATCCTTAACTAAGTCTCATTCTCACAGCGACTATTGGGAAACATCCATTTAGTAGTGTTAGTAAGTGTTGACACACCAGGTACAGTATGGATGGAATGACAAGGCAGAGATTATTGCATTATCTGGTAAACTCAAACTGATTGTGGTGGACATCGCCCATATGTCAAAACCTTGTGCTGTGGAAGTGTCTGGAAACGAGATGACCGATTTTAATGACATAATTCCCAATGTTCCTCTACGGCCCAATCATGGCTCAATGGGCCAAGGTCAAGTACAAATCAAACAGGCCTGACAGAGAACAAGAAAGGGTAATAAGGAAAAACAAAAAACATCTATCCATGTGTCAGCCTTTGATATACACTCTCTAACAAAACAGCACCTAGTATAATGATCATATACCAGGGTCAAACAGCCTGTGTTCATCATGTATCTGAGCTATTCATACTGTAGTTTTAATGAATTAATGAAATGCATTGAATATAAGGAAAGCTGGGGTTATACTGCTGCAGTTCAAGGGTAAAACACTGCTATACTGCCATCTGACTGTTCCTTACCAATGGACCAGTCAATGCCTGAAAACAAGGTTCAGGTTATGACACGTTTGGAATAGAATGGAGACAGACAAAGATGGTCCATTCTTGAATTCTCTCTATCCCTCATCGTTCTCTCTCCTTCTCTCCCCACAGTGAGTCATGGTCCTCTTGAAGGGGTGAGGGACTATGAGGTAGTCCGACCCATCAGACTACATACTCTGCAGAAAAGAGAAACCGAGGTAGATTCGTCTCCTGTTCTTCCTTCCTGCACAGGAGCTGTTTTGCTGTGAATTACTCTGTAGACATCAATGCCAACCTATTCTTTGTTAACAATTGTGTTTACTGCTTGTAACAAAGTGGTATAAGAGACCATGTTAATATACTGAGGAGAGATTATATCTATGGTATCAACTAATCCTAATCCTCTCGCTCAGTCATCCAGGCCAGAAACGTTGAAGTATGCAATGAGAGTGGGTGGGAGAGACATTGAGATGCATCTGGAGAAGAATAGGTATGTACTCTGGCAAAAGACTCCTATCTCATTCTCCAAAATGTTAACTTCTCACACAAGTAGGATTATCACATGCTTCTTCTTTCCCCTAAATAAGGAACGGCACTATGTGGAGAACTGTCTTTCCACAGCTTATCTTAGTTCCCATTTGTAGCCACACACTGCATCCTCAAATATATTTAAAAAAATACATGAATTTTGTTATCACCTCATGAATTCCTTTGAACATGTAGGTCAGTCTAAGGAAATGATGTAATAAATAACTTAATAAAAAAAAAAATCCCCTCAGGGAATTACTCACTAAAGACTATAGTGAGACTTACTACACTGAGGATGGCACACCAGTCACCTCTACGCCTCAGGATATGGTAAGTGATTAGAACATACCCTTGATAGGTAGGCTCTTTACAAGTGTCTTGATTAAGGCCCTTTAACCTCGCCTTCTACTTAATTCTCTTCTCCAGGATCACTGCTACTATCACGGGAGTATTGTGGATGACAGTGAGTCTACGGTCAGCATGAGCACCTGCGATGGACTCAGGCAGGCAGCCCTACATTTCTATTAGTCCACAGTGAAACACTATTTCATCCCCCAAATCGATTGTATAATGTCTATTATGTGTTTTTATTTTAGTGGATATTTCAGAACGGCCGCCCAAAGGTACCTGATTGAGCCCCTGTCAGGGGGGGATGATGGTGATCACGCAGTGCTGAAATACGAGGACCAGATCCCCAAGCCTGTGGTGTGTGGAGTCACTAATACTACCTGGAACGAAGACTACCCTTCCATTACTGGCAGGAGCCGTTCTCGAGCCTCAGTAAGACATCCAATCTATGAATACACCTAAAATGTCCCTAGTTAAATATAGTCTGATATTCCCTAACAGGAAATGATGTGTTCTGATGAAGGCCATTGATGGCCGAAACAACACCTTTTTAACTTTGCGCGAATAAAACATCGAGTTTTTAGTGGTGAGCGAGCGTTGAGCCATTTCAATGATGATCCCAATAGTTTTTTGGTTGCACCTCAACTCACGTTGGTTTAGCGCCCTACACTTCTAACCGCAACGTTTTCCTGTTTACTAGGGTCCATCTATACTTCAACAGCAAAAATATGTTGAGCTTGTCCTCGTTGCAGACAACCGTGAGGTAAGAACTGACAATACACCAAAAACACAAGTACCTCACTTCTACCCGAATCAACACAATAAACTTCAACATTTCATTCTTATCATTCTTTCATTCTTATCATTTATTTTATATTATTATATTCAGGAAAGCAACGCAATATCTATAAAATAATGTTAATAATCATATCTAATTAGTGAGTAATGCATTGTGACAAGATGTCCATTGTTCTCGTGCGCACACTAAAACATATTGCATCCATACCGTTTCAGTACAAGAAGATGGAGAGTAATCGGGGAGAGCTGCGTAAGAGGATATTTGAAGTGGTTAACTTTGTCAACATGGTGAGTCAGTCACATGGTGATGCCAGCTTTACATACCTATAAGATCCCCTTACAGCACCATGTCCCTGCTGGCCTGGTATCCGAATATCAAACACCTTCATATTTAATCCGTTTCTCAGAACTCTTTTGTCTTCTGGCTCTGCTTGTACTGTACTTGTTTGCTTCTCTGCCTTAATGAAGGTCATTCAACTCAAACCTCTCTATTTTTTTATTGCTTTCCAATGAACTGTAATGGTTTCCAGGATACCGATTAAGAGTAGTTCTGGTAAACCACCCCTAATTGTTTTAATGCGGAGAGTCTAACCTAACCATGAAACAAATTTGCCTGCAGGTGTATAAGCCTCTCAACACCTTTATTGCCCTGGTTGGTCTGGAGGTGTGGTCAGACAGCGATAAGATATCAGTGACTGCCCCTGCTGGTGCCACCCTGGACGCCTTTACCACGTGGAGGAACAACGACCTGGTCAAGACTAAGCCCCATGACAACGCACACCTCATCAGGTAGGCCATGACGGACACACCTTATTAGGTAGGCCCCAACACAAACCTCATCACGTAAGCCCCAACTCACACCTCATTGGGTAGGCCTGGACATACACACGTCATCAGGTAGGCCACAACGCACATCTAATCAGGTAACTATAGGACTCGGCCAAAGAAATTGAATTGTTTATCTAAATGTCCTCACCTCTATCTCTGACTGGTTGAAGTGTTTCATCTCTGTGAGGCACTCATAGTTGAGTATAAGGTAAACAGTGAATATAAAATAAGAGGCAGATAACATTCACTTTGAACATGAACGCAAGTCCTCCAATGTCTGCCAAACCATGAAATGTTTGGTTTGGGGACACTCTTTTCACGCCACTTCGACACAGCTACGACCGGAAGTGATTTTTGTAGCAGGTTAGGTGATAATTTTTTGCTGACTCTAATTATCCTAACCTGCTACAAAAAAGGTAACTTCTGGTCGTAGCGGTATCGAAGTGGCGTAAAAACAGTTTTTCTCATATAGTGTGTGCTTGTCAGACATCTTTATAGGGTCAGCTGATGGTCACCTGATTAGGCCATCTTGGTTTGGAACATTTTTATTCTTGATAGACTCATATTGAAGAATTCATAACATGGGTATTTGACATCAGAATCAGAATCTTCTTTATTCAACAAGTACATTAAAGCAATAAGGCCTGAAGACGGGTGGTATATGGCCAATATACCACGCCTCAAGGCTGTTCTAATGCACGACACAGTGCCTGCACACAGCTCTTAGCCGTGGTATATTGGCCATATACCACAAACCCCCGAGGTGCCTAATTGCTATTATAAACTGCATACCAACGTAATTAGAACAGTAAAAAAAAAAAAAAATTGTCATACCTGTGGAATACGGTCTGATATACCACAGCTTTCAGCCAATCAGCATTCAGCGCTCGAACCACCCAGTACATATTTACACATACCCAGTCCACAGACATCATACAGATACAATATCAGTATTTCGGTGACTGAGGACAAAAGTTTGTGAACAAAAACAGCTGGCAATGTGTCTCTAATATTCAGTAGCTCATCCTGAGTAAAAGTAATCCGCATTCGTCGCAAATCCATGAGTAAACAAACAAAAACAACGAATACATGGGCAGCACAAAAACACTGTGGCTGACATGTATACATACGTATGTGGGATTGATATGTTTCTTGTTCCCTGTGTTTCAGTGGCATTGACTTTGAGGGATCGACGGTGGGTCTGGCCTTCATCGGGACACTATGTTCAGGTCATTCAGCTGGGGTGGTGCAGGTAAAGTACATTCATTAGGTCTACATTTGCCTACACAATAAGCTGCCATTGTTTGAAATGTGGTAGTAGGATCGTTTTTGCTTGAGGAATTGAAGTAAAATGGGACAATGGAGAGGTTCTACCAAGTTTTCAAACTGTGACGTTTACAAAGCAGAAAGAGTGAAAGTTGAATTGCAAGATTAACTTCTTTAGAAATAGTTGTGAGAAAATTGGCATGGTAATGAAATGTACTTTACGGTCCCGTGTGGCTCAGTTGGTAGAGCATGGTTCTTGGGTTCAATTCCCACAGGAATACAAAAAAAGTAAAAAAAAATGTATGCACTCACTACTTTAAGTCGCTCTGGATAAGAGCATCTACTAAATGACTCATGTGAATTTTTTTTATGAAAAGTGTAATCATTAGCCCCAGAGAAGTCATTAAAGAGTTCTCTGGGGCTAGTTAGGGACCATCAATAAATTACACAATGTAAATGGGACAATATTTTCATGTTGCACACCTTTAGTTGTCTCATTAAATGTTTTCAATAATTGTATATGAATTTCTACAACTTATAGTTGGTTTGAGGTTTTTAAGTCATTGAAATTTGGAGCTATTGACATCATTTTTATTTCCCATGTACATTGTGTAATTTACTGATGGTCCCTAAATAGCCCCATAAGGATATCGAATGTCATTGGGCATTACGATCAGGTTGCATGCAGCTGCGCTATTAATTGATGATTACTTCAGTGCTGTGGGCATTTGGGCAGTATTTAAACAAACCCAATCCAAGGGGGGAAAAAGTACCCTTTATTCTGTGACATACAATTGTTTCATAAATCTCAGTTTTGGACGAGACTGATTATATGAGCAAAAGTATCCTATTTACACTTTGTAGTAAATTTTGACAGTAGAATAAATGTTTCTGACTCATATCAATGCAACGTAGGAATTTTCAAAAGGAGAAGTTGCTTTTTGCTCTTTAACTTATCTAATCAACCATCATTCAGAACAAGATGTCTAAATCAGAAAAAGGAAGCTCGATTAGATCTTAGCACATTTTGAGAGAATGAGACAATGACAGTCATTCTATATCAATTTAATCTCTAACCTATTCATTCAGGTTAGTTTCACTGATAGAACATGTCATCAAACACAGTCAATTCTATTTCATGTTAACTATTTACTTCCTTACAGGATCACAACCCCCGGGCCATAGCTGTGGGGGCAACATTGGCCCATGAGATGGGCCACAATCTGGGCATGAACCACGATGACTCCAGTGCCTGTGCTTGTTCTGGGAATAGCTGTATAATGGCTGGGGCCCTCAGGTAAGGACTGTTATTATGAAACGTTTCAAGATATACAGTATAATGTTGTGACTAGATTGGAATGCTATCAATGATAAACCATATGATTGATTGCGGTTTACAAGCAAGAGGGAACTTGTATTCAAGAATACTTACAGGCATTGTTTTCTCTGCTCATAACACACACAGAGCAGCCATACAGTACTGACCCCTTGGACAGCACAGTGGTTTGTACTACAGTGGTTATATTGAAAGTCAGTATATGACCTTATAGGTAACTTAACAGTTTTTTTCTTTCAGCTGGGATATCCCAAAGTCATTCAGTAGCTGCAGTAGTTTGAGCTATGACCAGTTCCTGAATAATCGTAACCCTGAGTGCCTACTGAACAAGCCAGACTACCGAAATGTGGAATCAACCCCAGTGTGTGGGAATGGCTTTCTGGAGAAAGGAGAGGAGTGTGATTGTGGGTCCCTGGAGGTGAATTAACCTTCTCATTCTATTCCATCTACCCACCATTTAGATCAACAATGTGGCAATCAAATCAGACAAAAGTTGGTTCTCGTGGAGTTAATACAAGTGTGTCAAGTGATTACATTGCATTTCTGGGAATGACATTTAAGTTTTACCTGTGTGGTCTTGCCTGTTTTCCTTAACTAGGGTCAAAATGGAGAATGCCTTTGACAAGCACAGGCCTATCCTGATATATATATATATCCGCCACCACCCGCCTTAGAAAAACGTACATATTTACCCAGTTTGGGAATGTCTCTTCAAATGAGTACTGACATAGCAGTAATGCAATGATAAGATTCACTAGATGACTCACATTTCCAGACTTTGTAGTCTATACATTTCCCCACATAGTATAATAGTCAAGACTATATGTTGATCTGGTGGAGGAAACTTTGAAAGTAACAATCCATGAACATCTGTTTACATTCCAGTCAGAGGGAGTTAGGTGTGCAGTTTAGTCAAGTCAATCTGTCCAGACCTGTTAGTCAGTCGGATAAGATACCATCTTTTTGTGTACCTGTCTTGCTAAACTACACCTCTCCTGCCAAGTCGTGTTTGCATCAGATGCTTGTAATTCCTATTTATAGCCTACTAAGGTACAATGTTTGTTTTACTTAGAGTGTCTTACTGCGGTATAATACTCTAGAGGTAAACATGGAGTGGGGAAACCCCTTGGTATCTAGATAAAGCCTACACATACATAGTGGCTTGACTTTGAGACTTTTACACACTGGTACATTATGTTCTCATTCCTTACTAACTTTCTGATCTCGTCATAGCATTATCATAATGACATGTAGGATGTTGATGTTATAGGAGTGTACAAACCCTTGCTGTAATGCCACCAGCTGCACACTGACCAAAGGCTCCGAGTGTGCTGCAGGAGAGTGCTGTGAAGACTGTAAGGTGAGACCCGACCACATATCAACCATGCCTCTGTCTGCTCTAGATATCCGGATGTGTTCATTTGATACTACAGCCCTCTTGAGAACATGCAGCAGACACGTATAACTATGTCAAAGGGTTTTTATGACTCATGTGCAATGAAGACATTTCACTTGCATTCCTTTGTTTTATAAAACTTAAAAAGGAATGGAATTAGTGGAAGCAGAATATTTTCCATGTCATCACTTGAAAACAAATCCTCTTGAACGCGTATTTTGTTCAGAACTAGTCTGGCAAAAGCAACTTGCGGTGTACACGTGGATCTGCGCGTCAGCCAGGCTAAATTCATCTTCTATTTCGGCAATCGGAGTGGATTCAGAGTACAGATGCAGCATCACACCTCCTTCACCAAGCTAATAGACTATACTGTAACGACCCTGGGTTTATAAGCGCGGAAATCGACTCTGCCGCACGAGCATGCTTTTGCGGAACAGTCGTTAGCGCGCCGGACCTCGGGCTAGAAGGTCGAGGGTTCGAGACCTGCTCCCTGCTGTTTCATTACATTGGTGTCAGAAGTGATCGGACCTTGCATCCACGACGCGCTCTTTGAAAGGAGGGAGTAGTGTAACGACCCTGGGTTTATAAGCGCGGAAATCGACTCTGCGGCACATTCGATCGCGCGCCCGACCTCGGGCTAGAAGGTCGAGCGTTCGAGACCTGCTCCCTGCTGTTTCATTACAATGCATTCTATACTCATGACTGTCGGAACACTAACAAGCTAGTGATAGTGAACATAGCAACTACCACTCTCTCCACAGATCGTGGCCTCGTCCACAGAGTGCAGAAGGAAACATGATGACTGTGACCTAGCGGAGTACTGCACAGGGAATTCAGCCGTCTGTCCTGAGGACGTCTTCTCCGTCAATGGGATCTCCTGTGACAGAGGGAGGGGCTACTGCCGCAACGGCCAGTGTCCACAGCATCACGACCAGTGTGTGAAAATGTATGGCCCATGTAAGTGTGAAAGCATTTCCCTCTGTCTCGTCATCACCTCTCATCAGATCAGGTGATGTAGGTAGCTAGCTCTTCTGGTTCATCTTCTCATGCTGCAAACTTTCTGTTGCTTGTCTTTTTTTTTTAATCCATTTTCTGTCATGAAATGGTCAAGTCAAGTGTATTCTAATGCATGTTTAAAGTGTGGACACAATAGTCACTTTTGTTGTTGCAGCCTTTTTGACACGTGGTGATTCAGCCCAGAAGATAAACACGAGCGTGTGTCGTGTCAGCAGATATTGCACCAATTTCGTGCTCATTGCCTGTAGTTATATTATCATCTTCATATGACGCTTCGCTCTGGCAGATACCCTGAAGGAGCAGAGCCCTAACGCCAAGACTATGCGTTGTAATATTTTCTAATACATGGTTAAAACGTACACGTGGTGTTTCCTTTCTGAACTACTCTAATGCATTGTGTAACATTGGGTGTTATTCCCTCCTCAGCTGCTGAAAAGGCCACAACGTACTGCTATAACCAGAACACCAGAGGACTGTACTACGCCTACTGCAGACGGCCTTCACAGGACCAGTTCATCCCCTGCCAGAGCCAGTGAGGCCGAACAAGCAATACCATGTCATTTCAATAGGCTGCTTTTACTACTCAGATTGTGGTGTTGCTTATTTAAGCGGCATGTCACTGATAGGACTCCCTCCTGTGGCTCTCCTCTGTAGAGATGTGCAGTGTGGGAAACTCTTCTGCAAGAACGGTAACGATAACCCCAACTATGGTCGCATGGTGAAATTCTCCGACTGCAAAGCCACATTCTACGGTGATCACACCAGTGACCTTGGACAGGTGAACACGGGGACCAAGTGTAATGATGGGAAGGTAAGGTTACTTTTTGTCTGTTGCTGCTGGGGCTACCTCTAGTTTTTGGAAATTAAATCAAATTGAATGTGTACCGTGTTATTTTCTCTTTTATTCTTGTGCCCATTCCTGTCTTCTATTCTAAGGTGTGCAGCAAGAACGAGTGTGTGGATCTTGAGACAGCCTACGGACCCAAAGCCACCAACTGCTCAGCCCGGTGCAAAGGACATGCTGTGAGTACAGCACCCCCTGTCTCTGGTTTGGTATTTGTGAGCTCAGGATGAAACACTGCTATAAGGAGCATAGGCCATTGACGAATGTCCTCCATTATCATTCGGTTTGAGGCAAGATTTTCCAGGCCTCACCAGTTGAGGCTGCTTTCTGTCATCTCTGCTTGGACGTCTCCCCTCCAAGTGTTTCTTGGTTGCGCTTTCTTTTTTTTCTCTTGAGGATGAAAACTGGTTAAAAGGCAAACTAATTTTGAATTACATACCTACTGTAGGAAAAAAATGATAATATTTTCTTTCTAATGATGTCAACTTTTTAATTCTCAACTCCAAATATTGAGCAAATTACACTCATTGGAGCCAATTGCACTCACTGGATTATTTGACATAGGCTTTGAAAACGCACCCGTGAATAGGCTACCATTACGGCAATTTGCTGCTGGTAAGCTTTCTTGACTTGGAATTACATTTTTGCCAACACATGGCTAACCTTTGTTTAACCAGCTAAACAACTGCTCTTAGCAAAAATGTGTTTGGTGTCACCTTTCATGCTGATAGGCTATGTTAAAGTTTACACTTCCTCTTCCAATTTGTATGTGGGAAGGTCAAAATAACGAAACTATCTACCAAATCTATTAATTTCAAAATATTGATTACTTCGTCTTCCCATTATCATTCACCTTTTTGTTAATGCATTATGGGGTTGCCGGTTTGCCCGGGAGGGGGTTCCCTAGGCAAGTAAAGGTTGAAGACCCCTGCCTTTATTATAATGTATGCATTTCTGTGTTGTGACACTGCAGGAGTGTAATCACAGAATGGAGTGCCAGTGTGAACCTGGATGGTCACAGCCAGGCTGTGATACAAAGGATGGAAGCTTCACAGGCCTCTCCAGAGGTAAAGACATAAATCAGAAAATCTTGTTTTTAAAAAAAAAAAACGGTTTCAATTGATACAAGGGATAAGCCTTTACTTTATTTACATGTTACTACAATATTGCTAGAGTAATTAGTGATTACTACAGGTATTTGAGCATCGTTATGTAACGTTTTGCCAATAGTTATGGTCTGTGTTTTCATTGTATTCAACTTCTGTATAGACCTTTCCTTAACCTTGCCAACCTCTCTATGTGTGATTGTAGAAGGAGTGATTGGCATTGCAGTGACAGTCTCTCTGCTGCTCCTGGCTGCTATTGCTGGGGCAGTGGCTGTGTTCCTAAAGAAGAGACGACAGTCCCCCACTCTGCCTAGGTTAGTCCACCACGTGGGGCATATATAAACATTCACTGCCAAGATTATTCTTTGATAAATTAAGATGTACTTAATTGTCAGGTCTCCATTGTAAAATACGTATTCTGACATCAATGGGACTTCCTGGATAAAAATACAAATCTGTCTGCTCATCCACCAGCCACCATACCCAGAAGAAAATCCATGAAGTGGACAACCACATCCATAACAAACTGCCAATCCCCAGCCAAAACAAAGCTATGCCACAGCAGGTAATGAAATACCTTTTGATTTATACAGTATCATCTCAATGTTGGTCTTGGTTGATAAGATTCTTGTGTCCGTGGACTGTTGCCTATTTATTAATCGCTTTACTATTTCCAGCCCAAGCGACCAAAAGTAGCTCCGCCCCCACCCCCTCCAGCTGCTAACCAATCACAAGCCCCGGTCTATGACTTCAGGGCCGCACGACAGGTAAGAGACTATTAGCATAATTTTAGATATTACAAATGGCACATAGGTGAATTAATCCATTTAGATATGAACGGGAATAACATTTAGTATTAAGTAAATATTTCTCTCTCTCTCAGGCTCTGAGACCACCACCACCACGTGTCTGATGTCAACATCTAAAGGAGAAGAGTGGAAACAGGAGGATCTCAAACCTTACCAAGACCTCAAATGCAGGGCCACAACTGCCAGGCCAGCCAGAGCACAGTCAGTCCAGAGACCTCACTTCTTTGGGATAATTTTACAGAACCCTAGACTAGAGACAAGTTGGCTCTGCCACCACTTCTGAAAAAGCCTGGTCCCAGATCTCTTTGTTCTCTGGCCAACTCCATTGCTCATTGTTTGGCATGACAATGAGTGACAAGGAATTGGCATGATGGCACAAACAGACTGGCACTCAGGCTACCTATGAAGCTCAAGGAATGTGTTTGTGCCAATGATGTGCATGATGGGTAAACTCAGTATAGTGACAAATATGGAATGGACTGAGGAGTCCTCTTTTTACGAGGAACGTCTTAAAATAATGACACTTTTTAGTATTTATTTGTCACTGCCATGTGAGGGAGTGAGTGTTCAGTATGTGATAATATGCCATTTATTTTTGTACTATTACATTTGTCAATGGTGACTGTTTATTCCCGACTTTGGCTGAGTACTGAGTCTACAGTAAATATTTTTTATTAATTCAAAGTATTACTGAGGACAGCCATTGCTGACTAAAGTTCTGTATAAAAAAAATTACACATGCTCAATACTGATAAAGTTCCTCAATTTTAGATTGAGGAAGTCTAGTGAGCAAGAATTTACATTTTATTTTTAAAAAATTAAAAAATGATTTTCTTTGGGGGGGGGACATTCTTAAATGATGCACAACTAACTGCAACTCTGCAGCCACAGATAATACAACTGCAAAACTATTCAGACCCCTTGGATTTTGTCACAAAGTGGGATTAAAATTGATTTGTCATTTTGGCAATCAACACAAAATACTGTAATCTATGCATAAAGTTAAGGATTTTTAAAAATGTATTTTTTAAGATTAATAAAAATGTAACTAAAATAGTCATTGCATAAGTATTCAGCTCCCTGAGTCAATACATGGTAGAAAGACCTTTGGCATAGATTACAGCTGTCAGTCTTCTTGGGGAAGTCTAAGATATTTACACACCTGGACGACTATGTATCTAGGTGATTTAATACAAAATCCACAGCATTATATTAACCATGTTTAAAGAGATATTCAATGTCTGGTAGATGGGTAACAAACAAATCAATCACTGCCCTTCTTTTAAGCTTTTTAAAAGCTTCCTGGTCTCTGTAGTTGAATCTGTGCTCGAAATTCAATACTTGACTGAGGGACCTTAAATGTATGAATGAGGAAGGAGGAAGGGTTAGTCATTCCAAAATCATGTCAACCCCTATTATTGTAACTTGTGATTTGTTAAGCCAAAATGTACTCCTGAACTAATTTAGGCTTGACTAAACAAAGGGGTTGAATACTTATGCAACAATATTTTAGTACTGAATTTATAAAAAATAAAGTGTTCTGAAATCCAAGGGGTCTGAATACTTTTGCAAGGCACTGTATCTGTGTGTGAAAGTGTCTGATTTGCAATGACAGTATACTATTACTTGAACAGCATTTTCTGTAATCACAATCTCTCGGATTGTAAAAAGATGCCACCTGATTAACATGTCAGGCATATTTTTTTTAAATATTTGACACGACTGTCCTGCTTATGTAGAACTTTGACATTTATAAACAACTATTCGGCGCGCAACATTTAGACACTGAAGTCTACCAGAGTACATGCATCCACCCATTCAACCAGACGTGTAGAGAATATATTAGCAACATGTAGTGTAATTCAGATCAAGAGAGACCTAGAATGCAGGCCTAACACGAGCAATTGAAGCGAGAAAGCATCTGGCACACTATCCTCAATTCTGCAGAGCTAAAAACTCCAGACAGCCACGACAGGGAGAACAAGAAACATTGCATTTAAATTTTATTTTTTAAGTGATACATCTACATAGATTTCATGGCCTCGCATGACAAGCACTGTACTTGACAAAATTCTTTTTCTCACCCTTTTTACAGCTATTAAGAGACTTTAATTACAAATATTTTTGTACATTCGAGATATGTTTAGAAACTGACAAGAGGTGAGAAAAACGGCCCTCCCACGGGGCCTGTACTTGCTCTAACTCGGAGCACAATACATTGAAGAGAAACAAATCACATTTTTAAATACAAACAAAAGCATCTGGGCCATGACACAACTCAGATGAACCTGACCCATGTTGAGTTGAAACAGGCTCCAAGATCTCTCCATGACCACTGCTGAACACAAGAATGGGACATTCTGATTTCCCTTCTCCTCACCAGTCACACACAGGTGTCGGCGTGTGTTTTGGTAGTGGCATGGCACATTGAATGCAACTCGTTTAAAAGCCTTACAATATATATTATAAAAGGGAAAATTCACATGAGAATAAAAATCTTAAAAGCTTTTCTTGAATGATAAAACACAATAGAATAACTACATGTGGCGCGACGGGAGGAGTGTCAGACAAGCAGTTGTAGCCCCCAAAAATCTAGGGCTAAAACTAAGCACCGGTTCATTGAGTCACAAGTCCTAAAGAATCAAGTCAATCCTTAAAGGGTTGAGAGTGGGTGTTATAAAAGTAGTGTCAGTTCCTGCCATGGAGGAACGATTACTATGTACCAAAAAGGTGTTAAGACCATATAATACTCACAATCAAATTCATTCAGAAGAACCATCAGACATTACTACATGATCAATGTAGAGACACTGTAGGTCCACAGCTTTGCTCTACCACAGATAGTGAAAACTGTGTCATAGGGAGCGATAACTCATAGGATGGACAAAGAGCCACTAAAGAGAATGGAAATTCCGATAACATCAAATCTTCACAGCGTCACACTGAAAGACTCAATCCACTCCTCTTCAGGGTACTGCTTTCCTCAAACTGCTAGCAACTAAAACACTGAATTGGAGCCAATTTGGGAGGCCAGCTTTCCCTTACGTTTACAACATTGGAGTCATTCGAACGCATCTGCATCACATCAACAGTAGATGGAGACATTGACACAGCTTTTGTCAAGAAACGCCCCGAATATTCATTTATGTAGCGTTGACAAGAAAAGCAGTATGAAATCAAACCAAGCGTCGTTATTTTTTCAACAGAGAAATCTTATCTAAAACATAAAATAATGAACACGCGGAAGCTTCAGTTCATTTTGGGACATATCTGTGGCGTTACCATTTGCTCCATGGGAAAGATTTCTCCACCATCTTGTCACGGAGGGCATTGAGAAGACGACACCACTGGTTGCTCTTCCCTTGTGTTTAGTATGTTTCTTCACCATGAACCATGATGACTTTCTTCCTTCCACATTCAGCACATCACTCTCAAGAAGAGTAGGCCGCTCCCCGCTCAATGTCCCAGAAAAGCTAACCAAATGGGGGCACCACACACCCAAGGTACTGGTGGCTGTCTTCAATACATACCGTCGGCCTATATCCCTTTTGAATCAGACTTTGGTTTTGCAGAATATCTACACCGAGGGTACAAAACATTAAGAACACCTGCTCTTTCCATTACATAAACTGACCAGGTGAATGCTATGATCCTTTATTGACGTCACTTGTACATCCACTTCAAATTAGTGTAGATGAAGGGGAGGAGACAGGTTAAAGAAGGATCTTTAAGCCTCGAGACAACGGAGACATGGATTGAACGAAGTATGGTAGTGGGTGCCAAGCGCACCGGCTTGAGTGGGTCAAGAACTGCAACACTGCTGGGTTTTTTCAAGCTCAACTGTTTCTCGTGTGTATCAACAATGGTCCACCACCCAAAGGACATCCAGCTAACTTGACAACTGTGGGAAGCATTGGGGTCAACATGGGCCTGCATCCCTGTGGAACGCTTTCAACACCTTGTAGAGTCCATGCCTCGACGAATTGAGGCTGCTTTGAGGGCAAAAGGGGTGCAACTCAATATTAGGAAGGTGTTCCTAATGTTTTGTACACACAGTGTATAAACCCCCCCCCCCCCCCCAACTGACCTCAGTTAAACACACTGGTAGTAACTGTTGGTTAGTGACAGCTTGCAAAACAACTATCAAAACACTATGCAGAACACCTAACACTAGAAAAACTAATCACCGTCCAGTGATACATCACATCAATGATCGTAGCAAACTAGGATCAATTCTTCCATAGTCTTTTTTTACATTCTTTGACAAATCATTTTGAAATTCTGGGCAGTTTGTCAAGGATTGACTAAAGGCTGTCAAATTAAATCCTGTTTAACCTAACTATAAAATATAGGAGCAACAAGTTGACCCAAAGCAGCATAAATAGCATTCAGTGGTTTCAAGGTTTTTACCAAAGAAATTGGACAGAAGAACAAAACAGTTCTACTGAACTTCTGCTGGAGGTATAAAATAATCTTCTGCAATGGTGTCAAATTGTTCCCTTCATTATTTTCTCTCTACTTAACACACATAATATTCTTTAAAAATGGACAAACATGTATGAGAGCACACAAACTGTAGATATCTGTAGATTCAGTCAACTTTCCCTTGCAAAGCACATAAAATAACAATAGAAACACTTTAATTGACTAATAAAGGATAAGGTCTCCTTTACTAGCTACCTCAATCATCAACTCAAATTTACAAAATGGTCTTTATCTTTGACATTTACCATAGTTATATGCTTATTTGAACATCTTAGAAATGTATGCTTTCACTCAAATTGTAGCCTTACATAATATACTTAATATACTTCATTTAATAAATAAAATCGTTTTTTTTTGTTTATTTTCATGGTTGTACTCTGTGGTGGCTGAAACCATTCTCCCAGTGTGATGGCGTCTTCCCTACCTACATGTCCTGTGCTTGTCCAACTATAGGCCAGCTGGGTGAAGAGTCACAATGGGACAGAGAGAGAGAGAGAGAGAAATAAAGAAAGATAGAGGGAGATATAGAGAGAGGGAGAGATAGAGAGAATGAGGGAGATAGAAAACAGAGAGCGAGAGGAGATAGTTTTGGTGTATGAGACAGGGCCATGGCCTGGGTCTGGTGGGGATGAGAGAGGGGTCACTCTCCGGGCCTAGTCTGTGCCATTCTTGGGGGTGTTTGGGTTGACCGGCTGCTGGCCATCCTTGCGTGGGGGCATCCTCTCGTTGACTTTGTCCAGGCTCTGCGCCTCCGCAAAGTCCTTGATCTTCCTCGTGGGAGAGAAGCCTTGAATAGCTGGAAGGAAGAAAAGAGAGGGGAAATTAGAAATCACAGGGGAAAAATAGTTTGAATGCTTCAACTTGAAATGTTTGTGAAAAATAGTTAGCCATCTCTTTTAAGGATCTGCAATAAGGATCTTCAGGTAAAACCTGCAAAATTAACCCATTAGTTTTGCCTTTATTGTGTCAAATTGTATGTCCTTAGTAAACTCAAGTTTCTTATGCTTACAAATGCAGGTAATAGCTGACAGTCCTTAGACAAACAGTGCAGACATACAACAGCTGTACGTACGGTGAATACACAGTCCTAGTACTGTTGACAAAACCACAGAACAAGCTACAGTACAACACCTCACAGTGAATGTGGGACTTACTGTAAAATTCCAAGTGCCAAGTAAAAACCACAAAGAAAACATGGGCAAACGAGAGATATACTGTAAGTAACTATTCAACAACAAAAAAACAATAAGGCAAACATTTAGAATAAGAGGAAAATATGGATGTTTTACAGTTGACAATAGGAGAATGTGATCAATGAAACTGCACTCATAGAAAACAGATCTGCAATTTTAAATAACATCTTAAGTTAGTTGGTTTGTTAATGAGAAATGTATCATTGCAAGGCAAACATTAGTTGTAGTTGAAGGTGCACTACGCAGAAATCTGAAATTGCTAAAATTCTAATAGTCGCCTAATTTCCGTGGCAAAACAAGCAAGTATATTGTAGAGAATCATTGTACCATCTAAACTGTTGTGAAATATCTCTTCCATAAACAAAAATATAGTATTTTCAGCTGATGTACAAAACCGAAGGTAAAACACGCAAAAAAACGAATCTGGAAGCCTAGATATAGGTCACCTAGAACAGATCTACCGCTTCTTAGACTTGCTTTCAATGAGATTGACAGATCCATAACTCACATTTCTATGTGCATTTGGTCAACTTGCCCAAAAAGCTACATATTGCAGCTTTAATAGGTGGCTATAAATCAGGGGTCTTCCCCAATCCGGCCCGCGGGTGGTTTGAGTAAAAAAAATGACAATAATTTAACTACATTCATACAGTTTCTTGACCATGTCCAGCTCGCTAATAATCACCTAAATGAAAGTCAGACAGTCAGGGAGCATCGGAAATTCTAAAATCCATATGGCTAGAGGACTTTCTTCAGAACATGTTGACAGAGAGGAAATAAACTTTCAGTGCGGCCCTCCGGAACCTCGTTGAAGACTGAATGTGGGCCCCGGGCCAAAATGAGTTCGACACCCCTGCTATTAAACATGCTCTGACATCAACAAAATATATTTTGACAGAAACCAAACGACCTATTACTACTCCAAACGTGTATGCGATCAAAGAGGGTATCTGAATGCTAGAACAGTAACATGCCAACAGAAGCAGACAGTGACAGAGTAGCAACAGCCAAGCAGCGTAACAGGATTAGACTCTGAATATATCCCTGGATAGCCAGGAGGAGGAGGGAGGTGCTCCCTAGGCTAGCAGAGTCTTAGCTGGCTTTGCTCAGGGACGAGCTGCCTGCAGCAGTGGCAAGGAATCTAGCTCTCACCCATGTGACCTCTGCCTACAGCTGTTTGTTAACAAGTCTCTGTTTCTCAACATGTCACTGCTAGGCCAAATTCCTGACTCACTGTATCGGTATCTATATCTGTAGCCTATCGGTGAAGACTGTGTTTAGGCTTTGCCCTTATGTTATCATTGTCAACATAGTGTAATTAGGACCCAGGAACCCAGGAATAATGTAACTATACAGTGCATGTTGAGGTTCAAGCTAAAGTCCTTCCTGCCAAATGGAGTGCCCACTGCTTGGGCATTTGAGTCCTATCATGCAAGTACAGTAGTAGCAGGAACTGGTAATGCAAGAGCAGCAATTTTGCAAAGTGAAGTACACCAATCCATGACAAAACTCACAAATCACACACACACAGTGAATGACCAACAAAAACAAAAGGAACATTTAAAAAGGGACAACATGGGTGCATAAAGAATGAGGGCCCTGTTGGAAGGGTTAAAAGTAACAACACACTGAGGGAGGGATCCGGGGACCGCTTGCGTACCTTTTGCCTCCGCTGCCTCAGCGGCGGCTATGTAAATGTGAGTAGTGGTGAGAAGGAGAAAAGTGAGTCATCAATGCAAAGAACCAGAGATCATCAACCACAGAACAGACAGTCCGAATCATCCAAACAACCAATCATAGACGAGATCCCCCATTATCACCATCACAAATCAGAGAAAACAGGCAGGCAGGAGAAAAACATCCCTGACAAACAGAGGACAGGAATAATAATAATAATAATAATAATATAGAATTAGGTCGTGCTTACAGTCTATTCGGAAAGTATTCAGACCCCTTGACTTTTTCCACATTTTGTTACGTTACAGCCTTATTCTAAAATTGATTGAATATTTTTTCCCCCTCATCAATCTACACACACAATACCCCCTAAATGACAAAGCAAAAACAGGTTTTTAGAAAATTTTGCAAAAAACAAAATTATATCCTTTACTCTGTACTTTGTTGAAGCACATTTGGCAGCGATTACAGCCGAGTCTTCTTGAGTATGACGCTGCACCAACCTGTATTTGGTGAGTTTTTCCAATTCTTCTCTGCAGATCCTCTCAAGCTCTGTCAGGTGTTTGATTGGGTTCAAGTCTGGTCTCTGGCTGGGCAATTCAGAGACTTGTCCCGAAGCCACTCCTGCGTAGTCTTGGCTGTGTGCTTTGGGTCATTGTCCTGTTGGAAGTTGAACCTTCGCACCAGTCTGAGGCCCTGAGCGCTCTGGAGCAGGTTTTCATCAAGGATCTCTCTGTACTTTGCTCCATATATATTTTCCTTGATCCTGACTAGTTTCTCAGTCCCTGTAGCTAAAACACATCCCACAGCATGATGCTGCCACCATCATGCTTCACTGTATGGATGGTGCCAGGTTTCCTAAAGACGTGACGCTTGGCATTCAGGACAATCTTGGTTTCATCAGACCAGAGAATCTTGTTTGTCATGGTCTGAGTCTTTAGGTGCCTTTTGGCAAACTCCAAGCGGGCTGTCATGTGCCTTTTACTGAGCAGTAGTTTCCGTCTGGCCACTCTACCATAAAGACCTGATTGGTGGAGTGCTGCAGAGATGGTTGTCCCTCTGAAAGGTTCTCCCATCTCCACAGAGGAACTCTGGAGCTCTGTTAGTGACCATTGGGTTCTTTGTCACCTCCCTGACCAAGGCCCTTCTCCCCTGATTCCTCAGTTTGGCCGAGCATGCAAGCTCTAGGAAGAGTCTTGGTGGTTCCAAATTTCTTCCATTTAAGAATGACGGAGGCCACTGTGTTCTTGGGGACCTTTAATTCTGCAGAAATTTCTGGGAAACCTTCCCCAGATCTGTGCCTCGACACAATCCTGTCTGAGCTCTACGGACAATTCCTTCGACCTCATGGCTTGGTTTTTGCTCTGGCATGCACTATCAACTGTAGTACCTTATATAGACAGGTGTGTGCATGTCCAATCAATTGAATTTACCACAGATGGACTCCAATCTTGTTGTAAAAACATCAAGGATGATCAATGTAAACAGGATGCACCTGAGATCGATTTCAAATCTCATAGCAAATTGTCTGAATACTTATGTAAATAAGATTTCTGTTTTTTATTTGTAATACATTTGCCAAAATGTCTAAACCTGTTTTTGCTTTGTCATTATGGGGTATTGTGCGTAGATTGAGGAGAAGGGAACTGATTTCCTGTGAAGTCAATAAAGGCGCCTCACTACGTCTCACATTGTCATAATGAAGTGTGTTTAGGCTCAGTTTTCAAAGGAACACATACATGTGATGAAGACAGATGAGAACTGTGGTGAGATGACAGCTTTAATCTTTCTATTCGAGTTGTTCTTAATGAGGTGCTTTGTTACTGGTGTCACTCACAGAATAACTGGTGGTGAATCCAGCTATAAGACCGTCTTTCATTTGTTATAGTCATACAGGCAGCAGGTAGCCTAGCGGTTGGAGCTAGGGGGGGCAAAGTACGGCTCGCCGGACACTTCAATCCGGCCCGCGAGACATCATTTTATCCTTTTTTCGCCCCCATTTCGTGGTATCTTATTGGTAGTTACAGTCTTGTCTCATCGCTGCAACTCACGTATGGACTCGGGAGAGGCGAAGCTCGAGAGCGGTGCGTCCCCCGCAAATTGATTTAACAAACAATTAGTCCCTCACAAAATGCTGCCCTCCGTTGAATTTCAAAATCAGTAACCGGAAAGTCGCTGGTTCTAATACCCAAGCTGACAAGGTGAACATTTTAAAAATGAAATACAAATAAATAAAAATCGGTTGATGTGCCCTTGAGCAAGGCATATTTCGATGCAGCTATCCAGTGTGTGTGACAATAAAACATCTTAGAAGGAGTGGAATAGAAATAGCTCGGCTAAGGCATTTCCCTTCTTAATTTGGCACGGCAGGTTTTTAAAGAGCACTGCAGTCAAAACTGGACAGCGTACCCCTAAAATGTCACTAGAGCAGTGCTAAGAAGCAGTGAAGAGAAACAACAAACAGGGGATGTAATGAACCAGAACACACATCTGACTGGAGGGGCTGACAGACACAGGGTGCGTCCCCTAAATGGCACCCTATTCTATATATAATGCAATACCTTTGACCATTGCCTATAGGGCTCTGGTCAAAAGTCGTGCACTCTATTGTGAATAGGATGCCATTTGGGACGCAAACACAGACAATGTCATTCTGGTAAAGGTCATGTCATGTGGTTTCCGTCCGAATGCTTACAGCTCTAACTCTATTCGCTACACCTCTGCCTCGCCTGGGAGGAGACCAGCCCCCAAACCCCAGCATTCCCTTCTCTCCTCCCTGCTGACAGACCAGGTCCTCCTGCGCCGTGTGTGTGTATTCCCCCAGCTGGCTGGGCTGGTTGACCTTTAGATGGGCTGGTTGACCACATCAGTGACAGGCCTCTTCGGTCCAGCCCCCCTCCAACCGCACGCCCACAGCTCAGTCCCCCTCCTCTTCTACCCAACTAGTCTCGAAAACCTGACCCTAGGCAACACAGTGACTAGGGTCTGGTTTCAATGACTCTTTTGGCAAAGAAAAACTACGACACTGCCTTCGTTACTACTTTATCGGCTTTAATAAAATACTAAATAGTAGCTAGCAAGATGGAGAACAAAGAGGTTATTTTTTTACGAGTGCATTAAGTGGCTAGTTCGCATTAAATCAAATTTGTCACATGCGCTGAATACAACAGGTACAACACCTTACAGTGAAACGCTTACTTACAAGCCCTTAACCAACAATGCAGTTTTATGAATATACCCCTAAAAAATAAATAAGAACAACAAATAATTAAAGAACAGCAGTAAATAACAATTGCGGGGCTATATACAGGTGTACTGGTACAGAGGCAATGTGCGGGAGCACCGGTGTCGAGGTAATTGAGGTAATATGTCCATGTAGGTAGAGTTATTAAAGTGACTATGCACAGATAATAACAGAGTAGCAGCAGCGTAGAAGAGGGGGTGGGGGGGCAATGCAATAGTCTGGGTAGCCATTTGACTAGATGGCACATCAGCTACAACTAAAACCACAACAAAGGTTTTGCCTGCAAACTTTGGCTTTGAATCGCGATGTTCTGGCATGTCTGCCTCGTGATTTGTCGGGAAGATTCCCTGTATTTTAGGCAGTGACGTAGTTCCTCTATGCCAAAAGAGTCCGTCATTGAAACCATTCTCTGTTGCCTCGGGTCGGGTTTTCGAGACTACTGGCTTGACACAGAGCCCCAGACAGACAAAGGCTGCGTCCCATATGTAGGCTTCAGTGGCATTGATAGTTTCCCTCTCGACTGCATAATTGAAAACGGAACGCAGAGGAGCAGGGTCTATGATTTTGTTTTCCATAACGAAATGTAAAAATTGCAAAACGTTCAGTGAAGCGTACATCCTTCAGTTTACCGTGCGGTTGGGCTAAGCCTGTGTTAGCGCAGGGAGAACGGCACAGTGTTAAACGGCACCCCAACGCCCTCCTAGGGCATGGGGGACAGGGGGAGAGGGGGGCATCAGAGAGATAGAGAAAGACAGCGACAGCAGGGTGGGGGAGGAGAGGGGAGTTTGAGGGGGTGAGAGACACGTACCGGTATGCAAGGTCTCTTTGCCCCCTGACAACACTCCTAGAGGCAGCGACCCAGTGGGGGTCAGTCCTTTGAGTGTCAGCACACTCTCACTCTCCTCCCTGAAGAAAGAGAGGGGAGAAAGAGGGAACGAGAGACACAAACACCTTAGAGATCTAATAAAGCTTTTAGTAACTAAACTCAGCAAAAAAAGAAACTGCCCTTTTTCAGGACCCTGTCTTTCCAAGACAATTCGTAAAAATCCAAATAACTTCACAGATCTTCATTGTAAAAGGTTTAAACACTGTTTCCCATGCTTGTTCAATGAACCATAAACAATTAATGAACATGCACCTGTGGAACAGTCGTTAAGACACTAACAGCTTACAGACTGTAGGAAATTAAGGTCACCGTTATGAAAACATAGGACACTAAAGACGCCTTCTACTGACTCTGAAAAACACCAAAAGAAAGATGCCCAGGGTCCCTGCTCATCTGCGTGAATGTGCCTTATGCATGCTGTAAGGAGGCATGAGGACTGCAGATGTGGCCAGGGCAATAAATTGCAATGTCCGTACTCTGAGGCGCCTAAGACAGCGCTACAGGGAGACAGGACGGACAGCTGATTGTCCTCGCAGTGGCAGATCACGTGTAACAACACCTGCACAGGATCGGTACATCCGAACATCACACCTGCGGGACAGGTACAGGATGGCAACAACAACTGACCGAGTTACACCAGGAACGCACAATCCCTCCATCAGTGCTCAGACTGTCCGAAATAGGCTGAGAGAGGCTGGACTGAGGGCTTGTAGGCCTGTTGTAAGGCAGGTCCTCACCAGACATCACCGGCAACAAATGGGACTATGGGCACAAACCCACCGTCGCTGGACCAGACAGGATTGGCAAAAAGTACTCTTCACAGATGAGTCTCGGTTTTGTCTCACAAGAGGTGATGGTCGGATTCGCGTTTATCATCGAAGGAATGAGCGTTACACCGAGGCCTGAACTCTGGAGTGGGACCGATTTGGAGGAGGAGGGTCCGTCATGGTCTGGGGCGGTGTGTCACAGCATCATCGGACTGAGCTTGTTGTCATTGCAGGCAATCTCAACGCTGGGCGCTACAGGGAATACATCCTCCTCCCTCATTCTGGTACCCTTCCTGCAGGCTCATCCTGACATGACCCTCCAGCATGACAATGCCACCAGCCATACTGCTCGTTCTATGTGTGATTTCCTGCAAGACAGGAATGTCAGTGTTTTTCCACGGCCACGAAGAGCCCGGATCTCAATCCCATTGAGCACATCTGGGACCTGTTGGATTGGAGGGTGAAGGCTAGGGCCATTCCCCCCAGAAATGTCCGGGAACTTGCAGGTGCCTTGGTGGAAGAGTGGGGTAACATCTCACAGCAAGAACTGGCAAATCTGGTGCAGTCCATGAGGAGATGCACTGCAGTACTTAACGCAGCTGGTGGCCACACCAGATAGTGACTGTTACTTTTGATTTTGACCCCCCCTTTGTTCAGGGACACATTATTCCATTTCTGTTAGTCACATGTCTGTGGAACTTGTTCAGTTTATGTCTCAGTTGTTGAATCTTATGTTTATACAAATATTTACACATGTTAAGTTTGCTGAAAATAAACGCAGTTGACAGTGAGAGGACGTTTATTTTTTTGCTGAGTTTACATATGTTAAAACACTCATAATTTCTGCTCATACAGAGCTGTAGCAGCTGCAGCATCCCATGATATCTCTGTATATGGGCCACTGTGAAAGACAGCCTGCTCTATAAAGAAATAGGCCTACTTCTAGAACAGACTTGAATTATAGGATCTCTGTGCTGATCTACATATCTCCCTCTCCCCATTGCAGTTGTGTGGCAGGCTAATCACATAGACAGCATTAATCTGGAATCATGTCTAATGGCATTATGCAGCCTCACCGTGTGCTGCCCCATGACTCACTGTTGCCTGTTCATTCATCCTTATCGAAAAGCAGCACTGTGTTTTCAAACATGAAGTCATTGTGCACTTTCAAACTGACTTCACTCATTTCATAAACTAGACTCATTCTAGTCTCAACTAAAAATAGAGACTCCAGTCTATTCCCATCCCTCTCTGCTCCATTCACTCCAAGTCTGACTTTCCCTTTTCAGTATGGTTGCGTCCAAAATGGCAACCAATTCCCTGTATAGTGCACAACTTTTGACCAGAGCCCTATGGACCCTGGTCAAAAACAGTGCACTATATAGGGAATAGTGTGCCGTTTAGTTCAGCCTTTATGCTGTCGTGTGTGATGACGAGACAGAGAGAGCGAAAGGCTTTTTCACCTGAGAACAGAGAAGACTCTGGCCATTTTCCCGATGGCTCGGATCTTGTTCCGAATCACCTCCTTGCGCACTGCTGGGATTCCACCGTCTTCTCATAAAACACAACAATAAAATATTCTAAGCATTTGGTTGGGCATTATAATGCTTTCTACTGCTTGAAATAGTCTGTGAACATCATAGAGCAGAGGAAGGTGGGAAAAAATGAGAAAAGTAAGGGAACAGAGGGAAGAAAGGAGAGTAAAGAGGAGAAAAGGAATGAAGTAGAGGGGAACAGAGGAGGAGGAGGAGGCGGAGGAGGGAGCGGAGGACAGGGAGCGGAGGGGAGAGGAGTAAAGGAGAGGAGCGTACAGTGGAATGTCGTGTTGAGCTCCGTCAGATCTCTAGTGACTCCTGAGATGTTCTAGATGATCTCCAGACATGAGACTGCGTGTGTTTGTCTGACAGAGCTGTTATGACACGCTGATGAACCAGCTGTAATGAAAAATGAAGCTACCAGCTTTACCTTCTTAACACTCGTGATAATGTGGAGTTAGGAGGGGTGCGGGGGACTTAAACGTGCCTCATTAAATCCTGGCTGTTCCTCTTACCTCCACACAGGTCGTCTCCTTCTGACATGAGTTCATCATCTGAGCAGATGTTCAGCACGTTCACCAGCATCTCTGTCACTGTGCGGAGAAGGGAGGTACCGCCACAACTCAGTTAGCACCACCACCAAAACACTCTTTGCTACATCTTTAAGGGTGCAGACCTAGTACTGTTTTTTTTTTGTAGTTGCATTTTTAGCACCAAAACACACCCCTCTCTCATGCTAGAATGTTCCAATGCTCATTCCTGGAATTCTACTGGCACGTTCTTAACTCTGACAAAAACACTGATTATGGACAGGGAGCACATTACATACCTTTCTCTCCAACAAAGGGCAGAGACCAGGTGAAGACGTCCATGAAGTTGGGCAGCCAGTAGGGGTGGGGGGAGCAGTTGAACTGCCGAATGTTCATCACATTGTTCTCATACTTTAACACAGCAGCTGGAAGTTGGAGTGAGATGTAAAGAACAAAAGAATGATCAAGTTAGCCATTCTGACTAACAGACTAAATGTGTCACAGGAAACAATACGAGCCAAGTGTTGTCATATTTTGGGGACAGCCCAAGTGGACCTGGAGGGGCGGAAAGGTCAGAGAAGGGACGGGAATCAAAATCACAGACTTGTGAAACCTGACCCTGTGGTTGTATGCCAGCCAGCAGACAACAGCTATAGACCCATTTCCCGGCCCCGTCATGAATAGTTGGCCACACGTGTGCATCAGAAAGTTTGTTTACGTGGAAGAGGATACGATCACATGCAACTTCAAATTCAGTTCGCGCAAGTTAACAAACATGTAATCAGATAGTTATCATCTACAACATCGCAGATGTCGTCAAAAGGGTTGATTACCTAGCAAGCCAGCAACGCAAAGTAAACTATCACAAATAGAGCTAGATAAAGCCAGAAGAGTAATATACTTGTTGAACATAGCTATAGCCACCAGTCTTGCATGTTTTCATTGTCTTCACTCACTCACTGGAAGTTTGTCAAGGTCCCGACATCAACGTTAGCTATCCTGTTACAGAGATTTTTGATGTAGGGATAGGCGCCTCACTCGAACGTGACGTTTGATGGTAAACAGAAATTGTCTCTTTACAACAGCAGAAAGGCACGTACCACACTATGCATATAACACATCACAGTCTTGATATAAAGAGTACACAAACCTTTGTTGTTGTATACATCTAGGTAATTTGGTGCTGAGAAGATTGTAATTAATGAAGGAAAGCCTGTAGTCTGGCTTTTTCTGTACATCCGATACCTGGGATGAGAGACAAAATTACCTTAGTTTGAGAAATAAAATGGTGAAGAGAGAGCAATTCTTTTTTTGTAAGGCCATACAAATGTAATGCACTGTACAACAGATGTTTCACATTTCTCAAAATAGTAAAAAAAAAATATATATATATATATATAAAATTGAGCGAATCATTTAATTAATATGAATCGATTCTTTTTAACAATTCTTTTTGAGAAATCGAATGATTCGCTTTGCCATTGTAATAGTTAGGGTTCTGTTCAATCGAGGTGAATCAAATAATTTGTGAATCGCAAACGGTAAAAGGAAAACATGTTAGCTGTAGCCTTACAGATTGTTGTCGCTGCAAAAAACGTATTTTGTAGATACTTTAAGTTGATTTGGACATTTATGGAACATTGCACCAATAGATGCCAGAAGTCAGCCTGAGGTAAACACTTCTTAAGGTAAGATACAGTATATATAGGGCTCTATAAAATCTGCAATATGGAAAAGCATGCCAAAACAGTAAATTCTAAAGGTTATCCTTAAAAAGAACATGCCAATTAAATGTAGGCCTACCTTGCAGAATGATATCATGATGCTTGGTATCAAAATCGGGTGCGTAATAGTCTTTATTTCTGCTAATAGTAACACAATGGCCTCTTGCGAGGAGGCAGTTCAATTATTTTTTATTTAACCTTTATTTAACTAGGCAAGTCAGTTTAAGAACAAATTCTTATTTACAATGACGGCCTAGGAACGGTGGGTTAACTGCCTTGTTCAGGGGCAGAACGACGGATTTTTACCTTGTCAGCGCGGGGATTCGATCTAGCAACCTTTCAGTTACTGGCCCAACCCTCTAACCACTAGGCTACCTGCGTGGTTAGGGGAACTACTACAGAATAACTACATTCGCTGAAGAAAAGGTGCGCGCTTGCTTCAGCCGTCTTATTTGTACGGTAGTGGGAGACGTGTCGAATTCAAGCTAAATAGTTCAAGCAGAAACTGAAGCAGCTCAGTATAGTAAGAATAAGTCTGATTAGTTTAGTAGACTGCTATCAGCAGCACATCAACTATTAAAAATGGTCGATCTATGCACCTGTGACTAAAACTGGGTTAGTGGATCTAGTGGATCTGTCATTCCAAAACCATTATACTATCATGATCCTCGCTATATGAGCAGCGTTACAATTGCCACCAAGAGGGTTTACCCTCTGGCCTTTCACACCAGTGACCCGGTTTTGATTCCCTGCCACGCCGTTTGCTACACTGGTGGCAGAAGTGGGAAGACGGCCGTGAGGGTATCGGAACGAAGGCACGGCCAGGACGTACTAGGGTGCCGAGTAGTCACAGCGCAGGGACGTGCCTCCCGTTCGGAAAGGGCACTGTAGCGATGCTCGCTATATGAGCCACTTTATAATTCCCACCAAGTAGATTTACCCTATTGGTGCGATGTGTAGGGTGTTGGCCTTTCACAGCAGCAACCCATGTTCTAGGTCGCTAGGTGTTGTCCTAAGATTGTTTAATATTATTACTATTACAATGGGTACAACTTATACATTTTTTATATTATTATTATTTTTATTTTTTTGCCCTTTTTCGCCTTAATTTAAAAAAAATCTGTTATACGGTTAAATGTATTACTCTGTAAACAGTGAAACTTACCCTGCATCCTGTGCTTCGTGTGCTCTTATTACCGACAGCAAGTTATTATTTATCAAAAAGTCACATACTGCCGGGTAACTGCAAGGCAAGAGAGAGAGAAAAACAGCCAATTTATAACAGCCAGTGGAGTGAGGTTAAAGCTGGACCTCACAGAGTCAGTCTGGCAACCATGTAGTGTGAGATATGACCAACATTCTTTGAGGAACAGCGTGTGGCCATTAGAAGCATTTTTCTGGCTGTTCTTTACTTTTGGAAATAGATTTGGAATTCCTGTCAGTCTCTTGCCCTCTGGCCTGGGAGGTAGGGAGTGTTTAATTGAACCACTGAGGCCAGAGCAGAACAGTGCCAAGGAGGGCTGTGGTATTTATGGACTCTTATAGCTGCTCCAGAGGCAGCCAGTAGGGCACAGCCACAGGAGAGCAGACTTGGTGTGAATCCCAAATGGCACCCTATTCCCTAAACAGTGCACTTCCTTAATCAGCGCTCTATGGGCCATAGCCGAAGGTAGTGCACTATATAGGCAATAAGGTGCCATTTGGGAAGCAGCCCATCTATGTGGCTGACCGGCTTTTACTTGGGTTTCTACAATGATCCCACCAGCCTACTCCACCTCTCATCAAAGACTGCTCGGGCAATTAGCCGGACACCTGCATTTAGTTAGCGTGGCAAAAACCCATCAACAGCGGAAAGAGATATACAGTGCATTCGGAAAGTATTCAGACCCATTCACTTTTGTTACATTACAACCTTATTCTAAAATGGACTAAATACTATTTTTCCCTCATCAATCTACACACAATACCGCATAATGACAAACCAAAAAGGTTGAAAAAACTGAAACACCTTCTTTACATAAGTATTCAGACCCTTGCTATGAGACTGGAAATTGAGTTCAGGTGCATCCTGTTTCCAATGATCATCCTTGAGATGTTTCTACAACTTGATTGGAGTCCACCTGTGATAAATTCAATTGATTGGACAAGATTTGGAAAGGCACACACCTGTCTATATAAAGTCCCACACTTGACAGACAGTGCACGTCAAAGCAAAAACCAAGCCATGAGGTCGAAGGAATTGTCTGTAGAGCTTTGAGACAGGATTGTGTCGAGGCACAGATCTGGGGAATGGCACAAAAACATTTCTGCAGCATTGAAGGTCCCCAAGAACATAGAGGCCTCCATCATTCTTAAATTGAAGAAGCTTGGAACCTTCAAGACTCTTCCTAGAGCTGGACGCCAGGCTAAACTGAGCAATTGGGGAAGAAGGGCCTTGGTCAGGGAGGTGACCAAGAACCCTATGGTCACTCTGACAGAGCTCCTTCCAGAAGGACAACCATCTCTGCAGCACTCCACCAATCAGGCCTTTATGGTAGAGTGGCCAGACGGAAGCCACTCCTCAGTAAAAGGCACGACAGCTGACTTGGAGTTTGCCAAAAGGCACCTACATGACTCAGACCGTGGAAAACAAGATTATTTGGTCTGATGAAACCAAGCGTCATGTCTGGAGGAAACCAGGCACCGCTCATCACCTGACCAATACCATCCCTACGGTGAAGCATGGTCGTGGCAGCATCATGCTGTGGGGATGTTTTACAGCGACAGGGACTGGGAGACTAATCAGGATCAAGGGAAAGATGAACAAGGCAGAGTACAGAGAGAACCTTGATGAAAACCTGTTCCAGAGCGCTCAGGACCTCAGACTGGGGCGAAGGTTTACCTTCCAACAGGACAACGACCCTAAGCACACAGTCAAGACAACGCAGGAGTGGCTTCGGGACAAGTCTCTGAATGTCCTTGAGTGGCCCAGCCAGAGCCCGGACTTGAACCCAATCAAACATCTCTGGAGAGACCTGAAAATAGCTGTGCAGTGACGCTCCCCCTCCAACCTGACAGAGCTTGAGAGGATCTGCAGAGATGAATGGGAGAAACTCTCCAAATACGGGTGTGACAAGCTTGTAGCGTCATACCCAAGAAGACTTGAGGCTGTAATCGTTGCCAAAGGTGCTTCAACAAAGTACTGAGTAAAAGGTCTGAATACTTATGTAAATTGTGATATCAGTTTTTATTTTTAATACACTTGAAAAAAAATCTAAAAACCTGTTTTTGCTTTGTCATTATGGGGTATTGTGCGTAGATTAATGATGATTTAAAAAAAAAAATTTTTTTAGAATAAGGCTGTAACATAAAATGTGGAAAAACTTTCTGAATGCTAGTACAGCTAGGAAGGCAATGGACTAGCGCTTCCTAGGGTCAATACCTTACAGTACACTCCCAAACTGGACAGTGCAGGGGCCTATACTTCAACTAACTAAAACACAGATCTATCCCTGGTGGGTTTTCTGTAGCTCTTCAAGTAGCAAACCATATTATCTTCAACTTATGGCCAGTATTATTGGCCATATAAGTTTCTTATGTAGCTGAACCTTGAAATAGAGCAAGTAGCATACCTGAAAAAGTAGGAGCAGCCTCGAACAGAGTTGTGGTTGAAGTGTTCTGCTGTCTTCTCACTGCCGTAGTCCTCTCCTGGGTCAGCCCAGATCAGGTCACACATAGGGCCGAATGCTGGAGGCTCCTTAAACCTGTCTAACTGTGGAGCGCAGACACACACGCACAGCACCGTGAGTCAAAGAAAGTTGATTGATCACAGATTTTTTAAATCTACTAAACTCAGCAAATAAAGAAACGTCCTCTCACTGTCAACTGCATTTATTTTCAGCAAACTTAACATGTGTAAATATTTGTATGAACATAAGATTCAACAACAGACATAAAACTGAACAAGTTCCACAGACATGTGACTAACAGACATGGAATAATGTGTCCCTGAACAAAGGGGGGAGGGGTGTCAAAATCAAAAGTAACAGTCAGTATCTGGTGTGGCCACCAGCTGCATTAAGTACTGCAGTGCATCTCCTCCTCATGGACTGCACCAGATTTGCCAGTTCTTGCTGTGAGATGTTACCCCACTCTTCCACCAAGGCACCTGCAAGTTCCCGGACATTTCTGGGGGGGGGGGGGGGAATGGCCCTGGCCCAAGCCCTCACCCTCCGATCCAACAGGTCCCAGACGTGCTCAATGGGATTGAGATCCGGGCTCCTCGCTGGCCATGGCAGAACACTGACATTCCTGTCTTGCAGGAAATCACGCACAGAAAGAGCAGTATGGCATTGTCATGCTGGAGGGTCATGTCAGGATGAGCCTGCAGGAAGGGTACCATATGAGGGAGAACGATGTCTTCCCTGTAATGCACAGCGTTGTGATTGCCTGCAATGATAAGCTCAGTCCGATGATGCTGTGACACACCGCCCCAGACCATGATGGACCCTCCACGACGTTGTTGCCGGTAATGACTGGTGAGGACCTGCCTTACAACAGGCCTACAAGCCCTCAGTCCAGCCTCTCTCAGCCTATTGCAGACAGTCTGAGCACTGATGGAGGGATTGTGCGTTCCTGGTGTAACTCGGGCAGTTGTTGCCATCCTGTACCTGTCCCACATGTGTGATGTTCGGATGTACCGATCCTGTGTAGGTGTTGTTACATGTGGCCTGCCACTACGAGGATGATCAGCTGTCCATCCTGTCTCTCTGTAGAGCTGTCTTAGGTGCTTCACAGTACAGACATTGCAATTTATTGCCCTGGCCACATCTGCAGTCCTCATGCCTCCTTGCAGCATGCCTAAGGCACGTTCACGCAGATGAACAGGGACCCTGGGCATCTTTCATTTGGCGTTTTTCAGAGTCAGTAGAAAGGCTTCTTCAGTGTCCTAAGTTTTCACAACGGTTACCTTAATTTCCTACAGTCTGTAAGCTGCTAGTGTCTTAACGACGTCCCACAGGTGCATGTTCATTAATGGTGGTGTATGGTTCATTGAACAAGCATGGGAAACAGTGTTTAAACCCTTTACAATGAAGATCTATGAAGTTATTTGGATTTTTACGAATTATCTTTGAAAGACAGGATCCTGAAAAAGGGCAGTTTCTTTTTTTGCTGAGTTTAAATTCATCCAAACTTAGTTTGTAGTCAAACACGGACTTACTTTCCTAATGTCGTCTAGGCAGTTGATTTCTGGTGAGAGCCCACCATGTACACACAGGAACTGTTGGTTGAGGAGAGCAGCGAGTGGCAGGCAGTCAAAGGCTTCCATGCAGGCATCGTACACGCGCTCTGAGTACTTGATCTTACCTAAACATGGAACAGGGGATTCACATAAGATATGGTTCACTATCGCTTTCAGAGAGCATCTACTTGCGCTTGCTAAACTCTTGATTAAATGAGGCAGTACCACTTCAATTGTAACCAAGGTCAAGCTAAGCTTCACTACATGCCAGGTTCTGCATAGTGAAAGTGTAAAAAATATATATATCATTTTTAATATATTTTCGGGATTGGAAAACAATTTCAGTGTAAACTTCATGACCAAAATCATATATAAAGTATGTAGAAAAGATAATGGACCTAGATACATAGTGTACAAAATATTAGGAACACCTTCCTAATATTACGATTTTTTTTGCCCTAAGAACAGCCTCAATTCGTCGGGCATGGACTCTACAAGGTGTCGAAAGCGTTCCACAGGGATGCTGGCCCCGACTCCAATGCTTTCCACAGATGTGTCAAGTTGGCTGGATGTCCTTTGGCTGGTGGACCATTCTTGACACACACAGGAAACTGTTGAGCGTAAAAAACACAGCAGCGTTGAGGTTCTTCACAAACTCAAACCGGTGCGCCTGAATTCAGGAGATTGATTTTGTTATAATGTTTAAGCATTGAATTGCAGAAAACAATTGCTTTAAAACTGCAACATTTTCTCTCAGCTCCATGGCAAAATGTGTAGAATTGCAAAAAGTTTGCTTTAAAAACACAGAAATTCTCTCCATAGCCAAGATGGGGGCCTCAATAATTGGGGCTGACCATTGCCTCCACCCACCACCTAAGCCACTTTTTGATCCAGAAAAACCATGCATGCCAAAATAACTGCTAGGGAATCATCTCAATTAGCTATAGCCTGGGTTTTCAGAGGGTGTTGTTGTTTTGGTTTGTGGCTCCCACATCCGTAATTTGGGCCTGGTAACCTATATGTTTTCAACCACTACCTCCACAGTTACTAGCTACTCCGCAGGGGATGTCGTGTCCTCCTAGGTGATTGCTTAAGCTTCTTTTACTTCAGGCCTAATAGACAAGTTTTATCAGATTGAGTGTAACTTGTCTTTCACAACACTGACCAGATGAAAGCCCCACCCGAGAAATCAGGAGCGCGATAAGTTCTCTTGGGCCCAAAACCACAGCCCGCCTTGGAGCATGGAACGTCCGCACCATGTTTGAAACTTCAAAATACAATACAATCCATCCACCTGACAGGTGTGGCATATCAATAAACTGAATAAACAACATGATCATTACACAGGTGCACCTTGTGCTAAGGACAATAAAAGGCCACTCCGAGATGTGCAGTTTTGTCACACAACACAATGCCACAGATTGACATACTGACTGCAGGAATGTCCACAAGAGCGGTTGCCAGAGAATTGAATGTTAATTTCTTTACCAAAAGTCGCCTCCAAAGTCATTTTAGAGCATTTGGACCAACCCGCCTCACAACCGCAGACCACGTGTAACCCCGCCAGCCCAGGACCTCCACATCCGTCTTTCTTCACCTGCGGGATCGTCTGAGACCAGTCACCCGGAGAGCCGATGAAACTGAGGAGTATTTCTGTCTGTAATAAAGCCCTTTTGTGAGGGAAAAAAACGTATTCTGATTGGCTGTGCCGGGCTCCCACCCATGGCTGCACCCCTGCCCAGTCGTGTGAAATCCATAGATTAGGGCCTAATGAATTTATTTAAATTAATTGATTTCCTTATATGAACTGTAACTCAGTAAAATCATAGAAATTGTTGCATTTATATTTTTATTCTTGTATAGATGAGAAGGCTGGGCAAACAACTGCTGAGCGAAAAATCCCCCAGGCTGATTGTGCGAGCACAGCAAGAATACAAGACCATGGACAAAGACATAAAATGAGTGCTTGAAGGGATAAGAGAGCCTTTGTCCAGGAATTGGCCTGTAAGGCAGAACAAGCTGCAGCAAGAGGAGAACTAAGCACTGTATATAAGATCAAAAGACAGCTCTGTGGCCAAGTTAGCAACCACACAATGCCAGTCAAAGACAAGGTAAAATGTTAACAACCAAAGAGGAACAAACTGCAAGATTGAGAGGTCCTCAACTGGCCTCAAGAGGTCCTCAACTGGCCAAAGCCTAATGATCCAGCAGACCCACCACCCTCGGATGAGATTGATGGTATAGACACCGACCCACCAGTTGAAGCAGAGGTCCAAGCAGCCATCAAGGCTATGAAGAGTGGCAAAGCACCAGGGATTCTCTCAGCAGGCTGAGCTACTTAAAGCTGATGACAACACAGCTACCAAGGTGCTGACTGATCTCTTTAGCAAGATCTGGGCCAAAGATCGGAAACCTCAGCGAATGTGACAACTGGCGAGTTATAACACTTGTTTCCACCCACAGCAAAATCTTTGGTGGACATTCCTGCAGTCAGCATGCCAATTGCATGCTCCCTCAAAACTTGAGACATCTGTGGCATTGTGCTGTGTGACCAAACTGCACATTTTAGAGTGGCCTATTGTCCCCAGTACAAGGTGCACCTGTGAAATGATCATGCAGTTTAATCAGCTTCTTGATATGCCACACCTGTCAAGTGGATGGATTATCTTGGCAAAGGGGAAATTCTCACTCACAGGGATGTAAACAAATTTGTGCGCAACATTTGAGAGATAAGCTTCTTGTGTGTATCGAAGATTTATTTTTATTTCAGCTCATGAAACGAACACTACAGGTTGTGTTTATATTTTTGTTCAGCATAAAATGCTTAGTGCTGGACAGGGGCCATTCTCAATGAGAGCTCAAGGAAAGCAAGATAATCTGTGAGTCCCCGGGGTGAGAGAGAGTAGCATTCAAACTATTCCAAGGTAGGGAAGGGAGAGAGCACGGCACCGCACTCCCTTCATTTGGCCTTCAGGGTTTGAAGTCAGTTCGTATGGAACTCGTGCTTCCTGATATGGTTCAAACTCTCAGAGGCCTTTCTAGCAACACAGAAGTTCATTTATCAGTCTTGCAATAGCCTTGCACAAACCCAAAGGCTGAAGAACCAACCAAAACAACAACAGTCAAACAGCAAGTCTCTTTGAAATACTCGGGCTAGACAATAGCCCAGCTAATTTAATCTACAGCTAACGATGTAACCGATCAAGTGAAAAAGCCATGCATCTCCCCAAGGTGCATAAAGGACCCAGAGCTAAACTGTTGTCAGTTACATTAACTCCTGGCTGCGTAAGAAGGACATCCGGAGAGGAGAAATAATAAGGTCCTGACAGATGGGGCTGGACCAGGGTGGATCAGTGCTGCTGTTACGAGACCAGGCTTTAGTAACAACAGACAGACACGCACTGACTGGGCTCAACGGTTAGGCGCACTCTGTGTCCCAACTGGCACCCGTAGGGCTCGGGTCAGAAGCAGTGCACTACATAAGGAATAGGGTGCCATTTAGAACACGCCCTGTGTCTTAGACCTGTCGCTTCTCAAAACGCCTGAGAGACATACAGGCACATAACACTCTCTCCGGTGGTGTTCCAGGTCATCTTTTCTCAGATGATCCGATCTCACAGCCGATGATCCGATCTCGCAACACCTGGAGAAACCACATTAACATGATCTAGAAATCTTCGGGTGTGCAGCGTGACTGCTAAACGACGACCTGGAACGCCACCTAAATCTAAAGCAGGAGGGCAGCAGTCTATTTTTACAGTATGTTGACTTTCATCCTGAAGAAAAGAGCAACACTTATCAGTGGTGCCATCTGCTGCTTAATGCTAACTGCCTCTGTCAGCCCAGCGCTTGTCAATTAGTTTAAACGCATGCTAATGAATGCATTCATTAGAAACTAATTAGACTGAAGCATCTTTCTTTCCAATAGGTTCTTCCCATTCAAATGCTGTTGACCAATGTTGTTGCTGCCTCTCCTGTCCTGTCCACCAAAGTAAGGTTTGTTTCTTTGATGAGGTTTGCATACTAATGCCTCACACCTGTGCAGCCACTTGAATGCACAGCGATAATTGTTCACGCACACATACCCATACGCGTGCACAAAACACACACCTTGTGGGTGTGTCAGCTCTCTTTCATTGTGTGTAACTGTCTGAATAACGTCATCTGCATGGCTGGCTGCTCTCCATGCCTCAGCAGCTCGCCGCCTGGCTGCACCATGAAGAGGAGACGTGGTCTCTATGCACGATGGATAAAGACATCTGAACAAATGAGATGTTACTATTGGGAACTGTGACTGACAGGCTTCCTGATCCTGATGTGTCATTCTAGAGGGAGGCTGTTCAAATCAGGGAGACAGCCATCGGGCACAGGCAGGGAGGGGTCTGTCTGTCTCTTTGTGCCCGTGTGCGTGCGTGTGTCTGTCTCTGTGAACGACTCCGTCTCTCTGTCTGAGTGTCTGTTTATCGCTTGGTTTGTCTCTTTTGTCTGTCACTGAACGTTTGCTAAACTCACCAGCCACAAATAATACTGCACTATAATAAGAGCATCAATAAGCCATAGAGCTAGGGGGAAGAATGTCCCCTTCAAGTATGTACTTTATGTCTGTTTGCAGAGTAGGGCCAAGTCTGCTTCTCTCGGTTGGAGAGGGCCTTTGATCTCTAAGTAGTACCCTACGGTGTTGCGTCACATTGGGCTTGCCCTCATTGGTGTGACATATCATGCTGCAGTGACAGTATACTTACATTCCTGTTTGAAGGTGAAGTACTCTGTGAGGTGCCGGCACTCGTGGTTCCCTCGCAGGAGGAAGAGTGTGGTCGGGTGATTGATCTTGAGTGACCAGAGGTACAGCACACACTGTGAGAGGAGAGAGAGAGCGAGAGAACGAGTGAGGGACACAAGGCAACCAGGGCATGTAAGTCAAGCACACAACCCCAGCATAGATCCTGAATGCCCAACATGAATTATAAATCACAAATCGCTATACAAAATACACGTTTACATTCTGTTGAGGGTGAGAAGGTCAAAAAACACAAAATGATAGAAGAAGCACAGGACCAGGCCCTCCAGATTGTAAGGACGAGGAGAATTGTCAACTGCAACAGGTGGTTTCAAACGGATACGCTCCAGCCAAAGGTTTGCCTACACCTCTTCAACCAACCAGACGGGCTGTGTCTACAGTCCAGTGCAAAAATAAAAACAGCGCATTAAAACTGGGGTCGTATCCACAAAGTGCCTAAGAGTAGAAATTGGTTGTAAGTGTTGAGAATAAAGACTTTACACCTATCCTTATGGGTAAAAATAAAAGCTATACATTAAGCCTCTTTAGTCATAAGAGTCCCACCTAGGCGACAGATACTGTATTTAGGACACCTCACGAGCAGTTAAGAGTTACTGTACCAGCAGGTGTCTTGAAAATAGAAAAATGCAGTGAGTCAGTGGTTTGTGTGCCACACACAATTGCTTTGGAGTTGTTAAAGGGCCAATTTAGCAATTTTTATCTCAAAATCAAATAATTAGTGAGTGTTATTTTTTAAAATATTAAAATGGTTAAAAACAGCTTCTTAGCAAATAGCAATTTCTTAAGCAAGAATTTTGCTACAAGCGGGAAGAGGACTCTTGCGGGTTCTCATTTGGTTGTTATCAGTTGTGTACAGGCAACTGTCTCGTGAGCGCTGAGCAGCAGCCAAAACGAGCAGTTGCTCAGCTACTCACACGCAGAGCGCCTGTATCACATTAGTGGAAACAAAGACTTCAGGGAATATCTTCCGGTTTTGACTATAAGAAGTGACTTTTCGTAGCAGGTTAGGAGAATTAACGTGGTAGGTTGGGATAATTAGGTTAAGGTTAAGAAAAGGTTAGGGTTAGCTCAAATTGTCTCCAACGCGACTCGAAAGTATCTAGCTACAAACAGGCTGCGCATAAAAATTTGCATGGGTCGGAAGTGATTTTTATCGGGATGGGACAGACAAGTACGTGAAAAAGTTTGACAGGACAAGATGGAAATAATTAATAATAATATTATAATTAATTTTCACTCCTGGGAGTGGTCTGAGATATGGGCCTAATTGGTCAAGCCTAATGAGAGGGATATGTAACCAGGAAACTCTGATATTGGCAGAGGTTTGAAACGCTTTGTTATTGGTATATTAACTTATACCGCCTGGTGATGTCGCCAGACAGGCCAAAACTCCATCCCACCAAAACAGGCTGAAATTTCAGGTATTTTCAAACAGCTCTTACACTAAAACGTCATTATCAAAATTTTTACAATTTCACTGTATTACTCCAACCTCAGTGTGGAAATGTACACAGAGTACACCAAACATTAGGAAAACCTTCCTAATATTGAGCCTGTGGATGTCGGGCCCTCATACCACCCTCATGGAGTCTGTTTCTGACCGTTTGAGCAGACACATGCACATTTGTGGCATGCTGGAGGTCATTTTGCAGGGCTCTGGCAGTGCTCCTCCTTGCACAAAGGCGGAGGTAGCGGTCCTGCTGCTGGGTTGTTGCCCTCCTACGGCCTCCTCCACGTCTCCTGATGTACTGGCCTGTCTCCTGGTAGCGCCTCCATGCTCTGGACACTACGCTGACAGACACAGCAAACCTTCTTGCCACAGCTCGCATTGATGTGCCATGCTGGATGAGCTGCACTACCTGAGCCACTTGTGTGGGTTGTAGACTCCGTCTCATGCTAACACTAGAGTGAAAGCACCGCCAGCATTCAAAAGTGACCAAAACATCAGCCAGGAAGCATAGGAACTGAGAAGTGGTCTGTGGTCACCACCTGCAGAACCACTCCTTTATTGGGGTTGTCTTGCTAATTGCCTATAATTTCCACCTTTTGTCTATTCCATTTGCACAACAGCATGTGGAATTTATTGTCAATCAGTGTTGCTTCCTAAGTGGACAGTTTGATTTCACAGAAGTGTGATTGACTTGGAGTTACATTGTGTTGTTTAAGTGTTCCCTTTATTTTTTTGAGCAGTGTATATTTCCACACTGAGGTTGGACTAGTACTGTGAAATTATGAAAATTATGATAATGCCCTTTTAGTGTAAGAACTGTTTATTTGAAAAGACCGCCTGAAACAGCAGCCTGTTTTGGTGGGATGGAGTTTTGGCCTGCTAGTGACATCACCAGGCAGTAAAATGAGTTAATAGACCGATATGAAAGAGTTCCAAATCGCTCTGCCAATAACAGCTAGTTTCCCCCTCCCCACCCAGACCACTACCAGACAGTCCTAGCAAAAATTTTGCTTGAGAAATTGGTCTTTGCTAAGAAGCTATTTTGTTTATTTTTTACCATTTCAATTGAAAACAAATCACAGTAAGGTACATAATTGTTACCCAAAAATGATTTGATATTGAGATAAAAACAACTGCATTGGACCTTTAACCATTGCAAAATTTGATGTAGTCACATTTACCGTGGTTGTCTGAAGCGTGCTATAGAGTTCCCAGCTGGCGATGCCTCATCACAATTGGTTATTCCCCATAATTTGCAACAATGCCAATGAGCATCATCACAATCTTTCCTTTGCCTCAAACTACAGTGACTACCATCTGAGATACACTTTTATGAGTTGATTTTACTCCTGGCTCAGAGTTTGTCTGGGCAGTGTCTTAGCATCACCCTAAAACCTACTCTGAGATGTTTTTATTTTTTTTGTCAAAACAGGTTTTAACAGGATTCCAAGGACCTTTTTTGCGCTGATTTGTGGCTACGGGCCCAGGTCTCCTCTGAAAAGCAACAACAGACTAGTCATTCTCTCCCCGTTTAGGGCTCTCAATGGGAGAGGATAAAAAAACACCAGATTCAATCAAAATTAATTTATCCTCAGACACTCTTTGATGCAGTACCCAAATAGAGTTCGGGCCGTATTTAATGTGTGACGACAATATGAAAAGCGGGCTACATTTACAATCCAAATGAGATTGCTTCCCCTTCCACTTTCCAGCCTCAGACGACAGACAAACAAGGTAGCAGCACTCATTAGTCTCCACTTGGCTTGCCACTCTCAGTCTCCCTCTATCTCAGCCCCCTCACTCTTCATCCTCTACTTTAAAATACAGCCAGGCAGGAACACAACCAGAGCCCTACATTAAGTCCTGAGAACAGGATGCCAAGGCAACCAAGGCCAGCAGGTGTCCATTCAAATAATACACAATAGAGAAGTGGGCATTGCGCTACCCACAATTCCGGAGTTTCTAGGAAGGCTGGGATGTTACAAAGCTGAGAAGTGCAGGTAGGGACTTGGGATTGTTTGTGTCATCATCATGCCAACTCCTTGTCATTCTTTGGCATGTCAAACATGGGTTAACAATGACTAGGGGACTGGTTGACCATGGGGAGAGGTTCAGGCCAGGGAGGGAGCCAGGGTGAGGAGAGGGGCAGTTTAGAGTCAGTGAAAGGACCTATAGTCTGAGTGAGGGGCTTTGAGTGGAGTGCCTTAGGCTGAAGGGCGATTTAATGAGTCTCTCCCCCCCTCTCTCCCTCCCTCCCTGCCTGCGTGCGTTGAGCGGGGGAGGCAGACAAAGGCAGCAGAACAGCACGTTGTGTGTCAGACACAAGTGGCTGCTACCTCCCTCACCTCGAAACACACATACTTCACTTCAGCCTGAGACAGCAGTGTGCTGCCTGGGGGTGGCTGGAGGCTGGGAGGGGTCCATAGGTTAGAGCACTTTCCTGCATCAAAGAGGGAGAAAGGAATGAGGAGGCGGTGAGGCAAAGGAGGGCCAACAGGAGAATCAAATGGATGGCTCACACATCCTGAATTTAGACCGAGCAAATGTCTGGCCTGAAATGGTAATGCTACCTACCTTCTACAAAAGGATAAGGTCAATCTTTCCATTCTTGGCCTTCATATGGAACTACAACACAGGTTTCTGAGCCCATTTCCACTAAATCAAAATCAATCTGGGTGTACAGATACAAGTAACTGCCAAAATAAAGAACATACCAACAAGTGCCTTAACAGGGCGTTGGGGCACCACGAGTCAGAACAGCTTCAATGCACCTTGGCATAGATTCTACAAGTGTCTTGAACTCCGTGCGACACCATTCTTCCATGAGAAATTCCATCATTTGGTGTTTGGTTGATGGAAAATGATGTCTCAGGCGCCGCTCCAGAATCGCCTATGTGTTTAATTGAGTTGAGATCTGGTGACAGACGGCCATGGCATACGGTTTACATCGTTTTCACGCTCATCAAACCATTCAGTGACCATTCATGCCCTGTGGATGGGGGCATAGCCTGGTAGCCAAAATAATGACTCTAAGCATGATGGGATGTTAACTGCTTAATTAACTCAGGAACCACACCTGTATGGAAGGACCTGCTTTCAATATACTTTGTATCCTTTATTTACTCAAGTATCCATTATTCTGGCAATTACGTGTAGAGCTCACCATGTGTCTCTCTATTCCATATGTAGTGCACTACTTTTGACCAGAGCCCTATGAGTCCTGGTGAAAAGTAGTGGACTACATAGGGGAAAAGGGTGCCATTTGGGACACATCCACCCATAAATCCAGTGAGTTATGCTGTGGTCCAACTCTGGCCCACGTCCAATGGTAGATCTCATTACTGGCCTAGTCAACACACTGGTTTAATTTACGCAGCACATCAAAGAGAGCTTCTCTTTGCCAGTCCTTCTAGGAGGGCAAGGCACTGGCAGTACCCTCCTCCTTACCCCTAGACTAAGGCACAGTCGGTCATTATACTAGCAGATATTTGATGTGTAACAGAAAGCACATGGAGTCATTTCATTCTTGTCATTTTAACCAGGATAGTCAACTAAGTAACACTTGCCACTGTTAGGGCCCTACAAAATCTGTGTTGCAGAGAATGTGGACAGAATCAAGACATTAAAACAGAATTTTAATTCATACATTTCCCCAAGTTTATCATAAGACATGAACAAAATACATTGTATTTTACTTCAACTTTGTGAAGAGGCAACAGCACATAAATACCCCAGTCTGTTTGTCTACTACTTTGTGTAGCCTATAGCGATGATGCAAATTTAATGACAATCGTCTTCTGGTAAAGGTTCCCAAAAACATTTTCAATTAAATGATAACTACGAAGTAGCCTATGCCTACCTGGCAGAATGATATCATGATTATTTGCATCAATCCAGTGGCCATTTGTTTTGCAAACTCTGCAATCACAAGCGCTACAGAAACACTGCTAACCAAACAGTCTCTGGCTGGTGCTCAGCTGCATTAAAGGTTAACACCTAAAATAAAAAGTCTGATTTTTCACAGACCTCAAAAGTGGTCTCCTGATGGTTTAAGCATTGTTGTGGACTTGAACATCCACTTTTGGTGTTTTTCTATTAAAATGTGATTTTGGAAATTTGGTAAAAACAGAACGAAGTCGGCAAAATAAAATCGATTTTAATAGGGCCTTACACTGTTTTCCCGGGAGTAAAGTGAAAATCAAGTGAACACCAAACAACGCAGGCTTAACTACACAATAAGCGTTTCAAAAACTTTTTGGGTGAGTGAAATGAGCCTTGATTTTTACAGGCACATAACTCCATTGTGCTTCCAGAGGAGTCATGGATGGACATTCGCCTACCTATTTCCTGTGAGTCCAGTCTGGTTATGAGGGGAAGAGAACATTTCATCTAGAATAGCTGATCAATGGCCCAGGAGTCACCTGTCATTCCCTATGCTCTTTCACCGACCCCTTTTCATCTGTGACATTTCACCTACTGCCTCCCATCAAAAGCCCCCCAGAACCACAGACAAAGCAGGTCGATGCTTAGCCCAGTTAGCCGTCCAGGCCCTATGGCCCTGTTGACTCTCCCATTCAACCCCCCTCAGCCCTATAGCCCCGTCGACTCTTCCATTCAACACCCACAGGTCATAACTCAGCCAGCCCAGCTCTGCACCCTGAGGACCAGTCAAACTCTGCAGAATGTTGTATTCGATACCAGGTTTAGTATCACGATACTCAATACCATTACAATACTCAAAAACAAAAAAAGCAGGCTTATTAGACAAAGTTACAGAATGGTGCTTGAGCCAGACAGATCTTTTGAGTTGAATATCATTACATTTGAAATGTTTATTTTTATGTATGCCTTAATTAATCAATTACACAATAATAAAATCAATATGACTTTGTTGTTTACCAATCTGACTACATAATGGTAATCACTTATTTGAATAGTACATCTCTAATGATAAACTCAGTAAATCAAGCTGTAGGCCAGCTTAGGCCTATTCACAATACAGGTGGGAGTACATGGATTGAGTTATTGAGCTCGTTTTGGCTGATTTCATGGGCTATAGATGAAACACAATCCGTTTCCTTTCCATTGGGGACTTATTTATTATACTGATCAACAATATTTGCATAGAAGAAGCAATCTCTTATTTTATGAAAGTGTGCACGGTCTCATTCACACATGCAGTCAGTTCGAGGCTCGGACAAAGATCATCTTGAAAAGGTAGAGACGCGAGGCGGGGGAGACTAAGTGAATGAATAACGTTTTTGGTGACAATCAGCTTTAAAATCAGCAATATTTTGCTGATACTAGGATAGTGAATTGATGTTAGCTTCAGCTGTATGCAAGCAAGGAAAGTTAGCCTACAAAGCTGGATGCTACCTGCATCCTATTGCATTAAGTGTTCTAGCCTGTAATGGATATGCTTGTGTGAACAGTAATTCCGTTAAAAAAAAGAAGAAAAGACATGCAGCGTTACATTATGCTGCAGTTAACACACTTGAATAAGTGTTGCATGTGAATCAGCCCAGACTCCCAGTGAGTGCAGTGGTTCATCAGGACAGGCTAGAGCTAGGAACGACTAAGAGGAGCAGGCACGGTGCACTCGCTAGGGTTGAATATTTTCCCGGTATTTTACAAATGTTCCGTCCCGACAATAAAAATCACTTTTCTCCCGGGTAACCCTCTATTCCTGCCAAAACCCGAAGTGTCATTCTAAAGCATATAAATAGGCTTGTCTGGATTTGATTAGAGCTTTGATAGAAAATTCAAGCCTGATGTTAAGAGCCTGATGAGCCATACAATAAATACGTTTTATGAGCCCTACATTAAAATACATTTAATGAGCCCAAGCCCAAATGTTTGTGCCGTTATCCAATACATATACATTACCAGTCAAAAGTTTTATAATACCTACTCATTCAAGGGTTTTTCTTTATTTTTACTATTTTCTACATCGTAGAATAATAGTGAAGACATCAAAACAATTAAATAACACATATGGAATTACGTAGTAACCAAAAAAGTGTTAAACAATTCAAAATATATATTATATTTGTGATTCTTCAAATAACCACCCTTTGCCTTGATGACAGCTTGGCATTCTCTCAACCAGCTTCATGAGGTAGTCACCTGGAATGCATTTCAATTCAACAGGTGTGCTTTCTTCAAATTTTATTTGTGTATTTTCTTTCCTTCTTAATGCATTTGAGCCAATCAGTTGTGCTGTGACAAGGTGGGGGGGTATACAGAAGATGCTATTTTACCAAATAGTTCTAAGTCCATATTATGGCAAGAACAGCTCAAATAAGCAAAGAGAAACAACAGTGCATCATTACTTGAAGACATGAAGGTCAGTCAATACGGAACATTTCAAGAACTTTCTTCTAGTGCAGTTGCAATAACCATCAAGCACTATGATGAAACGGGCTCTCATGAGGACCACCACAGGAATGGTCGACCCAGAGTTACCTCTGCTGCAGAGGATCAGTTCATTAGGAGTTACCAGCCTCAGAAATTGCAGCCCAAATAAATGCTTCACTGAGTTCAAGTAACAGACACATCTCAACATCAACTGTTCAGAGGAGACAGTGTGAATCAGGCCTTCATGGTCGAATTGCTGCAAAGATACCACTACTAAAGGACACCAATAATAATAACAGACTTGCTTGGGCCAAGAAACACGAGCAATGGATGTTAGACCGGTGGAAATCTGTCCTTAGGTCTGGAGTTCAAATTGGCGACTTTTGGTTCCAACCGCCGTTGTCTGAGACGCGGTGTGGGTGAATGGATGATCTCTGCATGTGTATTTCCCACTGTAAAGCATGAAGGTGGTGGTGTTATGGTGTGGGGGTGCTTTGCTGGTGACACCGTCTGTGATTTATTTAGAATTCAAAGTGCACGTAACCAGCATGGCTACCACAGCATTCTGCAGCAATACACCATCCCATCTGGTTTGGGCTTAGTGGGACTATCATTTGTTTTTCTACAGGACAATGAGCCAACACACCTCCAGGCTGTGCAAGGGCTATTTTACCCAGAAGGAGAATGATGGAGTGCTGCATCAGATGACCTGGCCTCCACAATCCACCAGCCTTAACCAAATTGAGATGGTTCAGGATGAGTCGGACCGCAAAGTGAAGGAAAAGCAGTGCTCAGCATTGGTGGGAACTCCTTCAAGACTGTTGGAAACGCATTCCAGGTGAAGCTGGTTGAGAAAATGCCAAGCATGTGCAAAGCTGTCAAGGCAAAGGGTGGCTATTTGAAGAATGTTGAAGAATGTTGTTTAACACTTTTTCGGTTACTACATGATTCCATGAGTGTTATTTCATAGTTTTGATGTCTTCACTATTATTCGACAATGTAGAAAAGAAAAGAAAAACCCTTGAGTAAGTAGGTATTTAAAACTTTTCACCAGTAGTGTATGATATAGGCTACTGCACATTACACACACAACAGAATAACATAAAAGTCCATAGATGTAGCTAGATATACATTCGTGGCCAAAAGTTTTGAGAATGACACAAATATTAATTTTCACAAAGTCTGCTGCCTCAGTTTGTATGATGGCAATTTGCATATACACCAGAATGTTATGAAGAGTGATCAGATGAATTGCAATTAATTTCAAAGTCCCTATTTGCCATGCAAATTAACTGAATCCCCAAAAAACATTTCCACTGTATTTCAGCCCTGCCACAAAAGGACCAGCTGACATCATGTCAGTGATTCTCTCATTAACACAGGTGTGAGCGTTGACGAGGACAAGGCTGGAGATCACTCTGTCGTGCTGATTGAGTTCGAATAACAGACTGGAAGCTTCAAAAGGAGGGTGGTGCTTGGAATCATTGTTCTTCCTCTGTCAACCACGGTTACCTGCAAGGAAACATGTACTGTCATCATTGCTTTGCACAAAAAGGGCTTCACAGGCAAGGATATTGCTGCCAGTAAGATTGCACCTAAATCAACCATTTATCGGATCATCAAGAACTTCAAGGAGAGCGGTTCAATTGTTGTGAAGAAGGCTTCAGGGCGCCCAAGAAAGTCCAGCAAGGGCCAGGACCGTCTCCCAAAGTTGATTAAGCTGCGGGATCGGGGCACCACCAGTACAGAGCTTGCTCAGGAAGTGCATCTGTGAGTGCATCTGCACGCAAAGTGAGGCGAAGACTTTTGGAGGATGGCCTGGTGTCAAGAAGGGCAGCAAAGAAGCCACTTCTCTCCAGGAAAAACATCAGGGACAGACTGATATTCTGCAAAAGGTACAGGGATTGGACTGCTGATGACTGGGGTAAAGTCATTTTCTCTGATGAATCCCCTTTCCAATTGTTTGGGGCATCCGGAAAAAAGCTTGTCCGGAGAAGACAAAGTGAGCACTAGCATCAGTCCTGTGTCATGCCAAAAGTAAAGCATCCTGAGACCATTGATGTGTGGGGTTGCTTCTCCGCCAAGGGAGTGGGCTCACTCACAATTTTGTCTAAGAATACAGCCATGAATAAAGAATGGTACCAACACATCCTCCGAGAGCAACTTCTCTCAACCATCCAGGAACAGTTTGGTGACGAACAATGCCTTCTCCAGCATGATGGAGCACCTTGTTATAAGGCAAAAGTGATAACTAAGTGGCTCGGGGAACAAAACATTGATATTTTGGGTCCATCGCCAGGAAACCCAGACCTTAATCCCATTGAGAACTTGTGATCAAACCTCAAGAAGAGGGTGGACAAACAAAACCCCACAAATTCTGACAAACTCCAAGCATTGATTATGCAAGAATGGGCTGCCATCAGTCAGAATGTGGCCCAGAAGTTAATTGACAGCATGCCAGGGCAGATTGCAGAGGTCTTGAAAAAGAAGGGACAAGACTGCAAATATTGACTCTTTGCATCAACTTCATGTAATTGTCAATAAAAGCCTTTGACACTTATGAAATGCTTGTAATTCTACTTCAGTATTCTATAGTAACATCTGACAAAAATATCTAAAGACACTGAAGCATCAAACTTTGTGGAAATTAATATGTGTCATTTCCGAAACTTTTGGCCACGACTGTATACTCTCTTGGGTAAATGGATTATACTAGCTGTAGTAGGCTAATATTTTGAGCGTAAACTGTATTATACTGCATTATATGGACTGAAATTACACACATTGTTCAAACCATTCTAAAACAAAGAGAGAACATGGGATTCTGGTGCAGCACATGGCCTACAAAGGTATAGGCGTGCGAATTTGATTGAAAAGGGCCTATTTGTATAATTAGTAGGATGACACCTTTCATAATGGGGTAACCGAGTGGCGCACCGGTCTAAGGCACTGCATCTCAGTGATAGAGGCAACACTACAACAGACCCTGGTTCAATTCCAGGCTGTATCACAACCGGCCGTGATTGTGCACCGCCCTATGGGACTCCCAATTGGCCCACCATTGTCTGGGTTTGGCTGTCATTGTAAATAAGAATTTGTTCTTAACTGACTTACCAAGTTAAATAAAATAAAATATTTTTTAAATAATATTTCCCCTAATGTTATTAGCCTAGTAGGCTCTTTTGATCTCTATTGTTGCTTCATTCCTTCCTCTCTTTCAACAGTTAAATGAAATATGTTTTGTTGTCCTGATCATCATTCTAATGACATCCTTAAATATTATAGGACTAGAATCAGATGCAGAAGTCTTTCCCTTCTCACGAAGATTGAATGGTTATGGGTCTGAAATAATAACTGCTATAGCCTTTCTCCATCACGCGTTCACTCTTTCAAACTACCCGTGATTTCTAGTGGCTGCTGTATTTAACATAAAGCAAACGAGCTTGCGTACCTCTGAGTCTATTGGTATAAGAAATGCTAAAACATTATGTCCAACAAGGTCTAGCTTTTCCTGCATGGGACTTCATGTTAATGACAAGATGGCACCAATAGAGATGGCAGCTTCGCTTCTAGTCCTTAGGAAACTGTGCAGTATTTTTTTTTTTTTATGTATTATTCCTTACATTGTTAGCCAAGAAAACCTTAAGTGTTTTTACATACAGCCGGGAAGAACTATTGGATATCAGAGAGACGTCAACGTAACAGCACAACCAGCACTAGGACCAAGAACACGACTTTCCCAAAGCAGATCCTTTGTCTGCACCGCCCAAGGCATTTGAACTGATTCCAGAGGCCGACCCAAAACAACATCGCCGGAGGAGGGGGTCCCGGAGCGGTCTTCTAGTGAGGCTTCCGAGTATATTACTCGCTAATGTCCAGTCCCTGGTTAACAAAGTCAACGAAATCAGGGCAAGAGTGGCTTTCCAAAGAGATATCTGGGATTGTAACATACTCCGTGTCATGGAAACATGGTTAGCTGAGGACATGCTGTTGGAGTCCATACAGCCAAAAGGATTTTCAGTGCATCGCGCCGACAGGAATAAACATCTCTCTGGTAAGAAGGGCGGGGGTGTATGTTTCATGATTAACGAGTCATGGTGTAATTATAACACCATACAGGAACTCAAGTCCTTTTGTTCACCTGACCTAGAATTCCTCAATCATATGCCGACTCAATCATATGCCGACATATGCTTATCTGCCAAGAGAACTCTCCTCGGTTATCACAGCCGCGTACATCCACCCACAAGCGGAAACCAAGACGGCCATCAAGGAACTTCACTGGACTTTATGCAAACTGGAAACCATATATCCTGAGGCTGCATTTATTGTAGCTGGGGATTTTAACAAAGCTAATTTGAGAACAAGGCTACCTAAATTCTATCAGCATATCGATTGCTCTACCGAGCAAGTAACACGCTCGACCATTGCTACTCTAACTTCCGTGATGCATACAATGCCCTCCCCCGCCCTCCTTTTGGCAAATCTGACCATGACTCCATCCTGCTGCTCCCCTCCTAAAGGCAGAAACTAAAACAGGAAGCGTCTGTGCTTAGGTCTATCCAACGCTGGTCTGACCAATCGGATTCCACGCTTCAAGATTGCTTAGATCACGTGGACTGGGATATGTTCCGGGTAGCCTCAGATAATAACATTGACGTATACGCTGAATCGGTGAGCGAGTTTGTAAGGTAGTGTATAGGAGATGCTGTACCCACTGACTATTAAAACCTTCCCTAACCAGAAACTGTGGATTGATGGCTGCATTCGCGCAAAACTGAAAGCACATACTACCGCATTTAGTCATGGCAAGGCGACTGGAAATATGGCCGAATACAAACAGTGTAGTTATTCCCTCTGTAAGGCAATCAAACAAGCAAGTGTCAGTATAAAGACAAAGTGCAGTCGCAATTCAACGGCTCAAGCACGAGACGTATGTAGGAGGGTCTACAGACAATCACAGATTTCAAAAGGAAAACCAGCCCCGTTGCGGACATCAATGTCTTGCTTCCAGACAAATTAAACAACTTCTTTGCGCGCTTTGAGGACAATACAGTGCCATCGACGCGGCCCACTACCAAAGACTGTGGGCTCTCCTTCTCCGTGGCCGATGTGAGTAAAACATTTAAAACGTCTTAACCCTTGCAAGGCTGCCAGCCCAGACAGCATCCCTAGCCGCATCCTCAGAGCATGCGCAGACCAGCTGGCTAGTGTGTTCACGGACATATTCAAACAATCTCTATCCCAGTCTGCTGTCCCCACATGCTTCAAGATGGGCACCATTGTTCCTGTTCCCAAAAAAGCTAAGGTAACTGAACTAAATGACTATCGCCACATAGCACTCACTTCTGTCATCATGAAGTGCTTTGAGAGACTAGTCAAGGGTCATATCACCTCCACCTTACCGGTCCCCCTAGACCCATTTTAATTTGCTTACCGCCCCAATAGGTCCACATACAATGCAATCGTCATCACACTGTCCTATCCCATCTGGAAAAGAGGAATACCTATGTAAGAATGCTGTTCATTGACTACAGCTCAGCATTCAACACCATAGCACCCTCCAAGCTCATCATTAAGCTTGAGACCCTGGGTCTCAACCCCGCCCTTTGCAATTGGCTCCTGGACTTCCTGACGGGCCGCCCCCAGGTGGTGAAGGTAGGAAACAACATCTCCACTCCGCTGATCCTCAACACTGGGGCCCCGCAAGGGTGCGTTCTCAGCCCCCTCCTGTACTCCTTGTTCACCCACGACTGAGTGGCCATGCACATCTCCAACTAAATAATCAAGTTCGCAGACGACACACCAGTGGTAGGCTTGTTGATTACCACCAACGACGAGACAGCCTACAGGGAGGAGGTGAGGGCCCTCGGAGTGTGGTGTCAGGAAAATAACCGCTCACTCAATGTCAGCAAAAGAAAAGAGATGATCGTGGACTTCAGGAAACAGTAAAGGGTGCACACACCCTATCCACATCGACGGGACAGCAGTGGAGAAAGTGGAAAGTTTTAAGTTCCTCGGTGTACATATCACCGACAAACTGAAATGGTCCATGCTCTCAGACAGCGTGTGGTGAAGGCGGCGCAACAGCGCCTCTTCAACCTTTTGGCTTGTCATCACCTGCCCTCCGTGACACCTACAGCACCCGATGTCACAGGAAAGCAAAAAAGATTGTCAAGGACAATAACCACCCGAGCCACTGCCTGTTCACCCCGCTTCCATCCAGAAGGCGAGGTCAGTACAGGTGCAGCAAAGCTGGGACAGAGAGATTGAAAAACAGCTTCTATCTCAAGGTCATCAGATAGCACACAGAGGTGACTGCTTATCTACAGACTTGATAACATTGGGCACTTTAATGAATGGAACACTAGTCACTTTAAGAATGTTTACATATCTCGCATTACTCATCTCATATGTATATAATGTATACTGTATCCTTCACTATCTATTCTTTATAGTCTATTGCATCTTAGCCACTCTGTCACTGCTCATCCATATATTTTATACTTATATATTCTCATCCCATTCCTTTACTAGATTGTGTGTATTCGTTTTGTTGTGTTATTTGTTAGATATTACCTGTTAGATACTGCTGCACTGTCGGATCTAGAAGCATAAGCATTTAGCTACACTTGTAATAACATCTGCTAACCATGTGTATGTGCCCAATAAAATGTGATTTGACTTCAAGAGCTAAGGAGAGTGTAAGGAGAGGCCAGTTGAGCACATGTGCATGCATATTGTGCAAGAGACAGAGGCTCTAAGTTAGAAGCTTATTATGCATAACCCATCATTAATTAGCTAACAATGGATTACCTGGAAGAGGTAAGCTGGGACATCTGTATATAGGGTTATACAGTATATCAACTAGAACAGAATTATCTATTTCTGATGCAATTTGAATGGAATTGATGAGAGCACAAGACTGCGAGAGAGTGATTGTGTGTGCACTGGTTTAAAGCAACGATATTCGAGTGATGAGCTGTTTTAAAATAATGCTTTAAAAAAAAATCTTTACAATAAACAAATTAGGTGACCCCCAAAAGCCAGATGGAGATGGGTAAATTAGACACACATTCAATCTTTATATTATAGACTATGCTGCAACAAATGTAGGCCTACCTGCCACAAGAAAAAAAGTTACCATGATGAGATGATCGATCTACACATTATGAACTGCGCTCCAATCTGAGATGGGCTGTCTGTCCCCACCCTGAGCATTGATGATTCATCATGCGGAGGCCGTAGAGAAGCCCGATTTAGTGGTTTTGAGCAGTAAATCCCGGTAAATCTCAGTTACAGCGTTCCCGCCATTCAACCCTAGTGCTTGCGTTATAAAAAGGGAACATTGGCTGCGCTGGTAGACAGACTTGATCCTCTCTCAATTAGTAGACGACGTGAAACATTTGACATAAGTATCAAAGTAACAAAAATTCTAGTACCAAACTGTTTTTCATGTTCTAGTATCGAAACAGTTAAGACGTTTCGGCATACAGTGCAACACTACTCTGCTGTGAGGATCCAGGTTTCCACTCTAGGGGTCAAGTCTACCAGTTTCTGCTCTTCTCATTAGTGGCTGCAAAATCCATTATTTAAATCCTCTATCAACGTAATAATGAAAATGCTTTAATCCACTTTACATGACAACGGCTCCTGGACAGAAATGTTCGTTTAACACTCTAATTTCAAACTGACAGAAACGCTAAATCATGCAGTTACCATGATGACCATTCAGAGAGCACAGGAAAGCAGCAGAAAGAAAACCCATTAAAAAAAAATCTAACAGCCGTCTCATTTTCGTTTTTTTCTAGTTTCAGCAGACCCAATTTCAGGAGGCCACAAAAGCTATATGGGGATACAAAAATGGGTCTGATCTACATTAACCAAATCTGTCACGGCAAAACATGTCAAAATCAGCACTCAATAGTAAGCTTGGGCTGTAAGAGCATGCATCCTAAATGGCACCCTATGCCCTATAGTGCTGGAATTCGTTTCCTAAAGCGGCATATTACCCATTACTCGTTACTTTGTAACGTGCTACGTTACAAAATTACTTTCTGTGCAGATTAATGAGTTATTAATTGTTATATTACTTATAGTAAAATATAACCGAATATAACTGAATAAAATTGAAATAATATATTTTTCAACTTGAGGAAAGCATGGAATCGCAGTTATTCTACAAAGAAATTATATTTTTAAAATAGAGCCAATCAGATCATTTTGTTGTTGTTGTTTAGAAAATGTACGCAGGACTCCAGACTAGGGCTGTGGCGGTCATGAAATTTCGTCTGCTGGTGATTGTCAAGCAAATAACGGTCAGTATCACGGTAATTGACCGTTAATTAACAAACACATTTAGCATCTCCTGGCTTCCACAAATAGCCCACAAGCCATTTTAAAAAGTCAAATAAATCCATGTAATATAGCCTACACCTTCACAAACAATCCATTATTTATTTTAGACAAGTCTAAAGAAACATGATATGAAAAAAAATGTAGTCTATTTCAGGAGAAAAGAATAGCATACTATGAGCTGTCCTTATGTTAGGTCCTGATGTGGCTATGCCAAATGACTGTGGGCTACACCAGTTGCTTTAGCATACAATATTTGCTTATAATCTGTGGCATTATAGTATGAATACAATTAAACAATTTTAAATATATATTTTTCTCCAAACGATGAGGGAGTACGCACATGCGGCGATTCTGTGTTGAGCGGCTAACAAATAAAAATGTACTCCTATATGCTTAATTTAGAGTTATTAATGTAACTTTAGTTGTTCTCCAGAAATTGGGCTATATGTTTTGATTTTTAATACATTGTAAGGCTGCATGATGAGACGAAAGATTATTTGAAAAAAGTTGCTTGAAAGACATGAGCTTTGTATATACAGTGCCTTCGGAAAGTATTCAGACCCCTTGACTTTTTCCACATTCGGTTATGTTACAGCCTTATTCTAAAATTGCTTAAATTGTTTTCCCCCCCTCATTAATCTACACACAATACCACATAATAACAAAGCAAAAACAGGTTTATAGAAATGTTTGTTAATTAATAAAAAAAAATAAGACAAATATGGCATTTACATAAGTATTCAGACCCTTTACTCAGTACTTTGTTGAAGCACCGTTGGCAGCGATTACAGCCTTGAGACGTTTGGGGTATGACGCTACAAACTTGGCACACCTGTATTTGGGGAGGTTCTTCCATTCTTCTCTGCAGATCCTCTCAAGCTCTGTCAGGTTGGATGGGGAGCGTCGCTGCTACTTTCAGGTCTCTCCAGAGATGCTTGATTGGGCTCTGGCTGGGCCACTCAAGGACATTCAGAGACTTGTCCCGAAGCCACTCCTGCGTTGTCTTGGCTGTGTGCTTAGGGTTGTTGTCCTGTTGGAAGGTGAACCTTCACCCCAGTCTGACGTCCTGGAGCAGGTTTTCATCAAGGATCTCTGTACTTTGCTCCGTTCATCTTTGCTTCGATCCTGACTAAACACCCAGTCCTTGCTGCTGAAAAACATCCTCACGGCATGATGCCGTCACCACCACGCTTCTACGTAGGGATGGTGCCAGGTTTCTTCCAGACATGACGCTTGACATTCAAGCCAAAGAGTTCAAGCTTGGTTTCATCAGACCAGAATCTTGTTTCTCATGGTCAGAGCCTTGAGGTGCCTTTTGGCGAACTCCAAGCGGGCTTTCATGTGCCTTTTACTGAGGATTGGCTTCCGTCAGCCACTCTACCATAAATACCTGATTGGTGGAGGGCTGCAGAGATGGTTATCCCTTCTGGAAGGTTCTCCCATCTCCAGAGGAACTCTGGAGCTCTGTCAGAGTGATCATAGGGTTCTTGGTCACCTCTCTGAATTTAGGCCCTTCTCCCCCGATTCCTCAGTTGACCGGGCGGCCAGCTCTAGGAAGAGTCTTGGTGGTTCCAAACTTCTTCTATTTAAGAAGGATGGAGGCCACTCTGTTCTTGGGGACCTTCAATGCTGCAGACAGTTTTTGGTACTCTCCCCCAGATCTGTGCCTCGACACAATCCTGTCTCGGAGCCCTAGAGACAATTCCTTCAACCTCATGGCTTGGTTTTTGCTCTGTCAACTGTGGGACCTTATATAGACAGGTGTGTGCCTTAACAAATCCTGTCCAAACAATTGAATTTACCACAGGTTGACGCCAATCAAGTTGTAGGAACATCAAGGATGGTCAATGGAAACAGGATGCACCTAGGCTCAATTTCGAGTCTCAAAGCAAAAGGGTCTGAATACTTATGTAAATTGTCCAAAATTTCTATAAACATGTTTTCGCTTTGTCATTATGGAGTATTATGCGACAATGGTGCGACAAACAAGAAAAATCCAGTCAGCGGCAGTCCTGTGGCCGAAAACAGCTCGATGATGAGAGGATGAAGGAGAAGCTAACACAAATGTCCACAAATGGACAAGTAACGGCACAGTACAACAGTGGTGTGCAGAACGGCATCTCGGAATGCACAACTCGTCAGCCCTTGTAACAGATTGGCTATTGCAGCAGGAGACCACACAGTGTTCCATTTCTATAAGCTAAAAACAAGAAGCGGCTCCAGTGGGCACGCGATCACCAACACTGGACAATTGAGGAGTGGAAAAACATTGCCTGGTCCGTCGAGTCCCGGCTTTGGTTGTGTCATGCTGATGGCAGAGTCAGGATTTGGTGTAAGCAGCATGATTGGTACAGGTACAGGCTGGTGGCGGTGGTGTAATGTTTTCCTGGCACACGTTAGGTCCCTTGATACCAACTTTAAATCCACAGAATAATTCAGGTTGTTCCAGAGGCAAAGGGGGGGGTTCAACCTAGTACTAGATGAGTGTACCTAAAACTGGCCACTGAGGGTATATAACACACTGGCAGAGATATGATTCTGAAATTGAAAAAGTAACTAATTATATTATCCAATTTTAAAAAGTGACACGTTATATTACTGTTTTAAAGTAATCTGATTACTGTAATGCGTTACACTCAACATGGATGCCATATATAGTGCACTACTTTTGACCAGAGCCTAAATGGTCCTGTAGTGGTCAGCAGGGCTGTCTAAGAAGTGCTAAAGCTCATTAGGGTCAAAACCCACCACTATCTTGCTCTCTCACCACTGATGCACTAGATTCCAGACACACAGGCAGGCTTGAGTGGATAGTCTGTGTGTCTGTCACGGAGGTGGAGGCCTGATTATACAAAGACAGCTGGTTCAGTGAGAGGCAGCCAAGGGCCTCAGACTTAGCTATATGAAACTCTCTTTTAATGCACGCACAGCCAGTCTCCTCGCACACAGACAGACACACAACCATTGAACCCTACTTAGAAGCAAACACAAAAATAAAAAAACAGTGGCAGACCTGCCAACCCTGTCCAACTTTTTAGAGTACCAGACACGGGCGGGGAAATAGGAGATGTAACACTCGCTGAATTGGGGTTCTTTACCCCCGCAGATCACAAACTGGCAACACAAAGCTTAAGTAGGCTACCGCAAAGGGAATCTGAACTCTGAACACTGTTCGCTAGAACAGTCCGGTGTTTCAGCCGATGTAAAGGTGCCTATTGTATTTCTTTGCAGCGCATACATTTCAGATTTTCGGAAATTGATAACATCTCAAAAACAAGTGCAAAGGCATTTTAGAAGCATTGCCTCTATAGCTAATACCGGACACTCATTCATTCATTCCTTACAGCGCAGTCTTCGAAACTCCCGACTCCATTTAAAGCCAAGATGTTTATATTTATTTTTGATTATACTTTTGTAATGCTTTTTGTGACATGGATCATAATTACAGTTACAGTCTATCGATCCTCGTAATGTTACGTGGAAAATACAACTAATGGGACACAGAATTAAAATGAATATCACACCAGTTATTTTTCGTATTTGGATTTCATTTCTTTCACGAGCAAATGCAAGTGAACTGCTGGCAATTTAGAGCCCACTGAATGTCCATCTTACGTTCGATAACGTTAACTTGAAACAATTAGTGTTTACCTTTCCACAACATACGGGGTTGAAAAGGGATTTGTCCACGTGTTTACGTACAGCTGACAGTCGGCAAACTAGGCATCACAACAAACAGGAGACACGGGGTAGCTACGCCGAATAATGATATATTAATCTCCATATACGTTAACACAAATCAAACTTTATTTGCCACATGCACCGAATACAACAAGAGTAGACTTTACCGTGAAATGCTTACTTACAAGCCCTGTACCAACAGTGCAGTTCAAGAAGTAGAAAATATTTACCAAGTAGGCTAAAATAAAAAGTTATAATAAAAAGTAACACAATAAGACTAACAATAACAAAGCTATATACAGGGGGCACCGGTACCGAGTCAGTGTGCAGGGGTACAGGCTAGTTGAGGTAATCTGTACATGTAGGTGAGGGGCGAAGTGACTACGCATAGGTAACAAACAAACAACGAGTAGCAGCAGTGTACAAGAGCGAGGGGGGTGTCAATGTAAATTGTCCAGTGGCAATTTTCATGACCTGTTCAGCAGTCTAATGGCTTGGGGGTAGAAGCTGTTGAGGAGCCTTTTGGTTCTAGACTTGGCGCTCCGGTACTCCTTGCCGTGCAGTAGCAGAGAAAACAGTCTATTACTCGTGTGGCTGGAGTCTCTGACAATTTTATGGGCTTTCCTCTGACACCGCCTAGCGTATAGGTCCTGGATGGCAGGAAGCTTGGTCCCAGTGATGTACTGGGCCATTCGCACTACCCTCTGTAGCACCTCACGGTCGGGTGCTGAGCAGTTGCCAAACCAGGCGGTGATGCAACCAGTCAGGATGCTCTCGATGGTGCAGCTGTAGAATCTTTTGAGGATCTGGGGACCCATATTTTCAGTCTCCTGAGGGAGAAAAGGTTTTGTCGTGCCCTCTTCACGACTGTCTTGGTATGTTTGGACCACAGACCAACTCTCGACCTGCTCCACTACAGCCCCGTCGATGTTAATGGGGGCCTGTTCAGCCCGCCTTTTCCTGTAGTCCACGATCAGCTCATTTGTCTTGCTCACATTGAGGGAGAGGTTGTTGTCCTGGCACCACACTGCCAGTTCTCTCACCTCCTCCCTATAGGCTGTCTCATCGTTGTCGGTGATCATGCCTACCATTGTTGTGTCGTCAGCAAACTTAATGATAGGGTTGGAGTCGTGTTTGGTCACGCAGCAGTGGGTGAACAGGGAATACAGGAAGGGACTAAGTACACACCCCTGAGGGGCCCCAGTGTTAAGGATCAGCGTGGCAGACATATTGTTGCCTACTCTTACCCCCTGGGGGCGGCCCATCAGGAAGTCCAGGATCCAGTTGCAGAGGGAGGTGTTTGGTCCCAGAGTCCTTAGCTTAGTGACAAACTCCGTACATGTCTGTGTGTTACAGCTTGAGAATCGGGATGTTAGACTTACTCAGTGGATTTCCTTTTGATTAAAATGTAATGTATATAAAAATAATAAAAAATCAAAATCAGGCCCTATTCATTTATGCGTACTTTTAACTCGGATCTCGTACATCGACAGAGAATCGTGTAGTTGTTACGCAAAATGCGTGCATGTTGGCAGGTCTGCAGTGGTTCCCAAACAGTGGGGCTAAGAACTCAGTCTGGCTTTCAACTTACTCTTGAAGGTTGTAATAGCAGAATACAAAGTGCAATTTGAAATTGGGTAGTGCATCGTTTTTCTCGTCATGTCAGTCATTGCATACCGTAGAGCTATTTATAACTTGTCAGAAATGTCCAGACTAGCCCATGTCAGCTAACGTTTCTTTAGTCCATAGATGTTGTAATAATGTTTGAGTCGCTTAAACATCACATGAATACACAGACATGGCAAAATGTATAGAATTTCAATTTAATTTGCTTTAAAACTGCAACATTTTCTCCATCAACAAGAGGGGTGTGAACAGTTTGTGTAATCAACAGTGTTCGTGCCCATAGAAATAGACGTGGCGCTCGCAGGAGGGGACCTGAGTGAAAACGTTTGAGAACCCCTGGTCTATACCATAGAAATATAATCTACAGTGCCATCAGAAAGTATTCACACCCCTTGACTTTTTCCATATTTTGTTGTGTTACAGCTTTAATTTAAAATGGATCACTGGCCTGCCTACACACACACACACACACACACACAAACCCATAATGTCAAAGTGGAATTATGTTTTTACAAATTGCATTTTTTTAAGGATGTAATGTCTTGAGTCAACCCCTTTGTTATGGCAAGCCTAAATAAGTTCAGGAGTAAACATTTGCATAACAAGTCACATAAGTTAAATGGTCTATAAATGACATAATAAGATAGTGTTTAAAATGATTTAATGTTAAAACATCTCTGTACCCCACACATACAATGCATTCAGAAAGTATTCAGACCCCTTGACTTTTTACACATTTTGTTACGTTATAGCCTTGTTCTAAAATGTATTAAAATACAAATTTCTCAATCTACACACAATACCCCATTATGACAAAGCAAAAACAGGTTTAGACATTTTTGCAAATGTATTACAAATTTAAAAAACAGAAATATCTTATTTACATAAGTATTCAGACCCTTTGCTATGAGACTCAAAATTGATCTCAGATGCACCCGGTTTCCATTGATCATCCTTGAGATGCTTCTACAACTTGGAGTCCACCTGTGGTAAATTCAATTGATTGGACAAGATTTGGAAACGCACACACACGTCTATATAAGGTCCCGCAGTTGACAGTGCCTATCAGCACAAAAACAAGCCTTGAGGCCGAAGGAATTGTCAGTAGAGCTCAGAGACAGGATTGTGTCGAGGCACAGATCTGGGGAATTGTACCAAAACATTTCTGCAGCATTGAAGGTCCCCAAGAACAGTGTCATCCATCATTCTTAAATGGAAGAAGTTTGGAACAACCAAGACTCTTCCTAGAGCTAGCCGCCTGGCCAAACTGAGCAATCGGGGGAGAAGGACCTTGGTCAGGGAGGTGACCAAGAACCCGATAGTCACTGACAGAGCTCATCTGTGGAGATGGAAGAACTTCCCAGACGTACAACAATCTCTGCAGACCTCCCCCAATCAAGGTAAGGTATGATAAAGGTATACCTTACAGTCAAGGTAAGGTATGATACAAAAATTGTGGGAGCTTTTTTATTAGACTTCAATGCATTTTTTGACATCATTGATCATAATTTGCTGCTGGAAAAACTTATTGGCTTTATTGGCCCGTCTGAACAGAACACATAAGGTGTTCTTTAATGGAAGCCTCTCCAACACAATCCAGGTAGAGCCAGGTATTCCCTAGGGCAGCTGTCTAGGCCCCTTAATATTTTCCATCTTTACTAATGACCTTGCTCGGATTAAAGCACGTGTGTCCATGTATGATGATGACTCAACATGTCAGCTGCCACAGCATGTGAAATCATTGCAACAGTTAAGAACGAGCTGCAGTCAGTTTCAGAATGGGTGGCAAGAAATAAGTTTGTCCTAAACATTTCATAAATGAAAAGCATTGTATTTGGGACAAATCATTCACTAAACCCTAAACCTCATCTAAATCTTTTAACGAATAATGTGGAAATTTAGCAAGTTGAGGATACTAAACTGCTTGGAGTAACCCTGGATTTTAAACTGTCATGGACAAAACATATTGATGCAACATTAGCTAAGATGGGGAGAGGTCAGTCCATAATAAAATGCTGCTCTACCTTTATAACACTATCAACAAGACAGGTCCTACAGGCCGTTGTTCTGTCGCATCTGGACTAATGTCCAGTCGTGTGGTCAGGTGCCATAAAGAGGGACTTAGGAAAATAACAATTGCCCCAGAACAGGGCATCATGGCTGGCCTTTTAATGTACACAGAGAGCTAACATTGATATTATTAATGTCAATATCTCCTGGCTCAAAGTAGAGGAGAGACTGACTTCATCACTACTTGTATTTGTGAGAGGTATTGCCATGTTGAACGCACCGAGCTGTCTGTTTAAACTACTAGCACACAGCTCAGCCACCCATGCATACCTCACAAGACATGCCACCAGAGGTCTCCTCACAGTTCCGAAGACCAGAACAGAATATGAGAGGTGCACAGTACTACATAGAGCCACGACTACATGGAACTCTATTCCACATCAAGTAACTCATGGAAGCAGTAAACACAGCAACAACAACTAAAAATACACCTTATCGAACAGTAAGGCTCCCGAGTGGTGCAGCATTTTAAGGCACTGCATCTCAGTGCTAGAGGCCTCACCACAGACCCTGGTTCAATTCCAGGATGTATCACAACCGGCCGTGATTGGGATTCCCATAGGGCGGTGCACAATTGGCCAAACGTCATCCGGGTTAGAGTTAGGCCGTCATTATAAATAAGAATTGGTTCTTAACTGACTTACCAAGTTAAATAAAATAAAAATGTAAAAATGAAATAGGGACTGTGTAGAGAGACACACAGGCACACAACAGCATAGATTATGTGTTGTAGATATGTGGTAGAAGGGTAGTGGCCTGAGGGCACACACCTAATCTATTGTGAAATGTAATGTAATGTTTTTTTTATTGTATTTAACTGCCTTAATATTGCTGGACCCCAGGAAGAGTATGGGGATCCATAATAAATAAATACAAATACAAAATGGCTGTCTAGTAATGATCAACAACCAACTTGACAGAGCTTGAAGAATATTTTCTTTTTTAAATTACAAATATTGTACAATCCAGGTGTGCAAAGCTCTTAGAGACTTACCCAGAAAGACTCACAGCTGTAAATCACTGCCAAAGGTGATTCTAAGATGTACTGATTGACTAAATGTACAAATAAATGTTAATCAATCATTGCACCCACACTGCTCGCGCACGTGAACAAGCGTCTGCGTAGCCAGGCACTAAAATAGAACTTGGTTATATTTGTGAAGCAAGAACCGCTGCAAGTCCCACCTCCTCATTGGTTTGTAGAAGCATATACCCACGTGGGTGATTGAAAGATGAACTGAGGTCCACACTCCAGTCCAGTTAGTAGTGCACCTTAATGTTGGTTGTCAACTGCCATATAAAGTCCAAAGAAGAAACAGCCTGAAGGAGGAGAGATTACTAGAAATGAACTCTGTTTACCCTTTTATCTGTGGATTAATTGTCCGAGTAGAGGACCTTGTTCCTTTCAGGTAAAATAACAACCCAATGTTTATATCCCAGGACAAATTATCTAACAGCAAGCTAGCTAGCTAAATTGCTATAAATGTTTAATGCTTTTCGACCTGTCCCCAAATTAATATAGTTGGATCAGAGTTCGTTTTGATATTTCAACCTGTGTGTCCTGATCGCGCCTGGTGTGGGTGGACAAAATCAACATGCGCTCGATGGTGGACACACGCGCGCGAGCGAGCGGTCTGGTAAGCATGATAGTGTGTTTTTATATATATATATATTACAAACGTTATAATTTTTCTTCCAGTTTCAAATGAGTATTTGGTGTAATCGTTGACAAAAAAAAAAACTATTAAATCCATTTTAATCCCACTTTAACAACAAAATGTCAATGGGTGTGAATACTTAAGGCACTGTAGGCCATTTCTGTGGTCTACACACCCAGTTTACCCAGATTAATCAAGCTAACTAACTAGAGGACACTGACCCCAATTCACGTGCTCTGCCTTGAGAAGAGCAACAAACGTATGACCATGACCCAAAATGGCAGCTATTATTAAGGTTTTGACTATGTGATGTAACAAAAGACTTAGCAAACTTGACCCTGAGCCACGTTCAGACATGACATAATAACACGTGAGAGCACCGCAGAGTGGGTGTCCCTCAATGGGCTTGAGAGGTAAATACAGAGAGCGAGAGATGTCTAAATTAAACATGGCACACTAGTCCAGCAGGGCCAGACACACATCACCTTGTTATACAGTTGAAGTCGGAAGTTTACATACACTTAGGTTGGAGTCATTAAAACTAATTTTTAAACCACTCCACAAATTTCTTGTTAACAAACTATAGTTTTGGCAAGTCGGTTAAGACATCTTCTTTGTGCATGACAAGTCATATTTCCAAAAATTGTTTACAGACAGATTATTTCACTTATAATTCCCTGTATCACAATTCCAGTGGGTCAGAAGTTTATATATACTAAGTTGACTGTGCCTTTAAACAGCTTGGAAAATTCCAGAAAATGATGTCATGGATTTAGAAGCTTCTGATAGGCTAATTGACATCATTTGAGTCAGTTGGAGGTGTACCTGTGGATGTATTTCAAGACCTACCTTCAAACTCAGTGCCTCTTTGCTTGACATTGTGGGAAAATCGAAAGAAATCAGCCAAGACCCCAGAAAAATAAATTGTAGACCTCCACAAGTCTGGTTCATCCTTGGGAGCAATTTCCAAATGCCTGAAGGTACCACGTTCATCTGTACAAACAATAGTACGCAAGTATAAACACCATGGGACCATGCAGCCGTCATACCGCTCAGGAAGGAGACGCGTTCTGTCTCCTGTTCTGTGAAGGGAGTAGTACACAGCATTGTAGCAGATCTTCAGTTTCTTGGCAATTTCTCACATGGAATAGCCTTCATTTCTCAGAACAAGAATTGACTGACGAGTTTCAGAAGAAAGTCTTTGTTTCAGGCCATTTTGAGCCTATAATCGAACCCACAAATGCTGATGCTCCAGATACTCAACTAGTCTAAAGAAGGGCAGTTTTATTGTTTCTTTAATCACAACCACAGTTTTCAGCTGTGCTAACATAATTGCAAACGTGTTTTCTAATGATCAATTAGGCTTTTAAAATGATAAACTTGGATTAGCTAACACAACGTGCCATTGGAACACAGGAGTGATGGTTGCTGATAATGGCCCTCTGTACGCCTATGTAGATATTCCATAAAAAATCTGTCGTTTCCAGCTACAATAGTCATTTACAACATCAACAATGTCTACTGTATTTCTGATCAATTTGATGTTATTTTAAATGGACAATTTTTTTTTGCTTTTCTTCCAAAACAAGGACATTTCTAAGTGACCCCAAACTTTTGAACGGTAGTGTACCTCTGCCGCTCTGCTCGCCTTCAAACACAACACAGGGAATTTCCTCCTGTAGCAGAATCTAAATAAGGCCAATCATATTTATCCTCTCCTTTTGAGTGCTCTGGAATAGACTAACCAAGCAGTCGCCAAACCTGATCCAACTTTTTATTCACTCCTCCCCCTTCACCCCAATTCAGATTCTCCTTTTTCATTGGCAGACTCAAGGAGAGGGGGAATTGGGTCAGTAGGGTATAATCACCTCAATACTGAAGTAGCCTCGGTCTACGTAGTCTCCCAGGAACAGATAACGTGTGTTGCTGGGCGAGCCTCCCACTTCAAACAGCTTCATTAGGTCAAAGAACTGGCCGTGGACATCTCCACACACTAAGGACAAACAAACAACACTGTTAGGGAAGGAAACAATAGGTTATTATCCTCTAGTACAGGAGAGACATGGTCTGATATGACAATACTTTGATATGCACAAGAGTGAGAGTAATTTCAGAGTTACCCAATTCTGTCTATGACAAAGTAATCTATTCATATGCAGCGAGGACATGTAGGCCTATTTGCATGTGATTGAGGCTGTGTGTGAGCACTAGCAGGGTGCAGAACAGATATACTAAGCTGGACCAGGACAGCGAGGACAACTGTGTGAAACTGGGAGTTCAATTCAAAGGCATTTGATGACACCCATAACTCAGGCCAGCAAAATGGGTCCACTCCAATATACCTTCTGTCAACAGATGCAGTTAACAGTTGTGTGGTACCATGGCATAGTGCCCAGTCATGTGCTGTGTTTACTCTGGGCCTGGTTGGGCACTATTCCATGGCACTGTATGAATGTCTGTCTGCTGGGTGCCAGAGAAAGAGAGTCGTGCATGTATTATCCTCACTCACTCACTCAGCATGTGTAGGCCAGAGGGAGCAGGCTAGCCAGCAGCATACCACCCTGCATCCCAATGCTGGCTTCCTTCTGAAGCTAAGCAGTGTTTGTTCTGGATGGGAGACCAGATGCTGCTAGAAGTGGTGTTGGAGGGCCAGTAGGAGGCACCCTTTCCACTGGTCAAAAAAAAATATCCCAATTCCCCCGAGCAGTGATTAGGGACAATGCCCTGTGTAGGGTGCCTTCTTTCGGATGGGACGTTAAACGGGTGTCCTGACTCTCTGTGGTCACTAAAGATCCCATGGCACTTATCGTAAGAGTAGGGGTGTTTACCCGGTGTCCTGGCAAAATTCCCAATCTGGCCCTCATACCATCCCGGTCACCTAATCATCCCCCCTCCTCTCCCCGATAACTATTCCCTAGGCCGTTGCTGTAGATGAGAATGTGTTCCCAGTCAACTCACCTGGTAAAATAAATAAAAAATAAAACCCTGATGGAACCAGTCTAATCCCTGCATTCTATTTCACTTGTGCAGTAAAACAATGGAGAGATCAGGCTGGTTCCACCAGCCGAGGAGAGTTTTATGAGTTGTATGTACGGGATACACATGGTATACACTGTCCAATGAAATGCTTACTTGTGGGGTTCCTTCTCAACAATGAAACAACAATAAGAAATTTGAAGTCGGAAGTTTACATACATCTTAAACAAATACATTTAAACTCAGTTTTTCACAATTCCTGACATTTAATCCAAGCAAAAATTATCTGTCTTAGGTCAGTTAGGATCACCACTTTGTTAAGAATGTGAAATGTCAGAATAATAGGAGAGAGAATGATTTATTTCATCTTTTATTTCTTTCATCACATTCCCAGTGGGTCAGAAGTTTACATACACTCAATTAGTATTTGGTAGCATTGCCTTTAAATTGTTTAACATGGGGTCAAACGTTTCAGGTAGCCTTCCACAAGCTTCCCACAATAAGTTGGGTGAATTTTGGCCCATTCCTCCTGACAGAGCTGGTGTAACTGAGTCAGGTTTGTAGGCCTCCTTGCTCGCACACGCTTTTTCAGTTCTGCCCACAAATTCTCAATAGGATTGAGGTAAGGGCTTTGTGATGGCCACTCCAATACCTTGACTTTGATGTCCTTAAGCCATTTTGCCACAACTTTGGAAGTATGGTTGGGGTCATTGTCCATTTGGAAGACCCATTTGAGACCAAGCTTTAACTTCCTGACTGATGTCTTGATGTTGCTTCAATATATCCACATAATTTCCCCTTCCTCATGATGCCATCTAGTTTGTGAAGTTCACCAGTCCCTCCTGCAGCAAAGCACCCCCACATGATGCTACAACCCCCGTGCTTCACGGATGGGATGGTGTTCTTCGGCTTGCAAGCCTCCCCCTTTTTCCTCCAAACATAACAATGGTCATTATGGCCAAACAGTTCTATTTTTGTTTAATCAGACCAGAGGACATTTCTCCAAAAGTACGATCTCTGTCCCCATGTGCAGTGGCAATCTGTAGTCTGACTTTTTTATGGCGGTTTTGGAGCAGTGGCTTCTTCCTTGCTGAGCGGCCTTTCAGGTTATGTCGATATAGGACACGTTTTACTGTGGAAGTAGATACTTTTGTACCTGTTTCCTTCAGCATCTTCATAACGTCCTTTGCTGTTGTTCTGGGATTGATTTGCACTTTTCACACCAAAGTACGTTCATCTCTAGGAGACAGAACGCGTCTCCTTCCTGAGCGGTATGACGGCTGCGTGTTCCCATGGTGTTTATACTTGCATACTATTGTTTCTACAGATGAATGTGGTACCTTCAGGCATTTGGAAATTACTCCCAAGGATGAACCAGACTTGTGGATTTTTTTTCTGAGGTCTTGGCTGATTTCTTTAGATTTTCCCACAATGTCAAGCAAAGAGGCACTGAGTTTGAAGGTAGGCCTTGAAATACATCCACAGGTACACCTCCAATTGACTCAAATGATACCAATTAGCCTATCAGAAGCTTCTAAAGCCATGACATTATTTTCTGGAATTTTCCAAGCTATTTAAAGGCAGTCAACTTAGTGTATGTAAAGGTCTGACCCACTGGAATTGTGATATAATTCACTGTAAGTGACAATCTGTCTGCAAACAATTGTTGGAAAAATTACTTGTGTCATGCACAAAGAAGATGTCCTAACCGACTTGCCAAAACTATAGTTTAACAAGAAATTTGTGGAGTAGTTGAAAAACGAGATTTAATGACTCCGAGCTAAGTGTGTGAACTTCCGACTTCAACTGTACATTTTCGTGCATAAGTATAATACAGGAAGGCACAATTTATAGTCCAATATTTACATGTCTTTTGGGGAAGGGGGAATTGGGGAAATTATTTAAATTGTGCAGTATTTAGCAATCATAAGTCTAGTAGCAGCAGTTGATGTGTGTGTAGGATGAATGAGTGTGTGTGCGTGCTAACGTGTGGAGAATCAGAGCAGGTGGTCAGTCCAGTTCAAGTGTTCAGCAGTCTTATGGCTTGTAGATCAAAACTGTCTCTGAGACTGTTGGTATCAGACCTCATGCTTCAATACCGTCTGCCTGACTAAGGGAGTGAACAGCTCGTGTGTGGGGTCCTTGATGCTCGAGGCCTTCCCCAGGCACCACCTCGAGTAGATGTCCTGGATGGGTGGGAGTACGGTCCCAGTGATGTACTGGGCTGTCTTCACCACCTGCTGGAGGGCCTTGCGGTCGTGGACGAAGCAATTCCTGTACCAGGCTGTGATGCAACCAGTCAGGATGCTCTCAATGGCGCAGCGGTAGTATTTGGAGAGGAGTGGCGGTGGTGTTGGTCCATGTCAAGTCCTCTGATGTAGACGCCGAGGAACTTAAAGCCGCTGCCTCTCTACTGCAGTCCCATTGATGTGGATCGGGGCATGTTCCCCTCTCTGCTTCCTGAAGTCAACAATCAACTCCTGACATTGAGGGAGAAGTTGTTGTCTTGGCACCACAAAGCCAGTTCACATACCTCCCTCCCTATAAGCCAACTCGTCATTATTGGTTATCAGGCCTACAACCGTGGTTTCGTCAGCAAAATAATTATATCCAAATCCATATGAACTAGATGACATCTACATTTGAGTTATTTTGCAAACATTCTTATCCAGAGCAACTTACAGGAGGAGCAAATAGCCTTGCTTAAGGGCACAGAGGTTTTTCACCTAGTCAGCTAGGGGATCCGAACCAGCGACCTTTCAGTTAATGGCCAAACGCTCTTAACTGCTAGGCTACCTGCCTCCCCAAATGGCACGAAGTATATGTAGCCTAAATCCAAGACCTGGGTGTTAAAACTAACTTCCTGAAGACGGATGTTGCTTCAGGCAAAATGCAAAGGTCAGGCTTCACAAGCTAAACAACTAATGACGGGCTAAACGTTCCCATTTGCATTTGATCTCTTTGAAGCAGTTAGTGGAGGCCAGGCGACTGACTGCCTTTGGAGAAGCAGGTAAGTTCCTTCTCCTCAAGCAAAGGAAGGGAGGATACACAACGGTGTTGTATACTCAACACTATCCTCTTGTGTGAAACCGTGAAAGAAAGGGTGTTTCAAGTCAACAGCCGGTCACATACAGCAACACCAAAAAAGGAGACCAAGTTCCATCTTTCCAACCTAATGTTTGTTTGTGTGTAGGTTGTGTGTATATTGGAGGGGTTGGGTATAGCAGAAGGCACATATGTCTCAAACGGATTAATAAAGTGCTATTCTTCCCTTACCTGTGATGGGTGCCTCTACCTCCAGCATGCATTTCTCCTGTCTCAGGATGTTGGCGCCGTCGTTGATGACCCGGAGGGCCACCTCTTCCTCCAGCCGGCCCTCCTTCACTAGGTGGGTGCGGAGCGTCTCTGTGTTGGGCTTGCCATCCTCAAACAGCTCCTTCATAGAGAGACGCTGCTGGGGAGGGTACGGCACGGCTTGACAGGGGAAAAGAGGGGAAACAATATTAAGGATGTGTCCCAAAAAGGCACCCTTTTCCTATTTAGTGCACTACTTTTGAGCAGGGCTTTGGTACAACTTAGGTCCACTGGGTCCCACCCACAGAGATTTCTCTTGCATTTAGCTTTAATACCTCCATGAGTCAGTCAGAGTGCAGTGATCTACAATGCATTATGTCTGACAGTGTTCTACAGATTGCTCATTTGTGCTGGCAAACTGCATACTATCTAAACTCAGCAAAAAAAAGAAACATCCCTTTTTCAGGAATCGGTCTTTCAAAGATAATTTGTAAAAAGCCAAATAACTTCACAGCTCTTCATTGTAAAAGGGTTTAAACACTGTTTCCTATGCTTGTTCAATGAACCATAAAAAAAATGTATGAACGTCCACCTGTGGAACAATCGTTAAGACACTAACAGCTTACAGACGGTACGCAATTAAGGTCACCGCTATGAAAACTAAGGACACTAAAAGAGGCCTTTCTACTGACTCTGAAAAACACCAATAGAAAAATGCCCAGGATCCCTGCTCATCTGCGTGAATGTGCCTTAGGCATGCTGCAAGGAGGCATGAGGACTGCAGATGTGGCCAGGGCAATAAATTGCAATGTCCATACTGTGAGACGCTTAAGACAGCGCTACAGAGAGACAGGACGGACAGCTGATCGTCCTCGCAGTGGCAGACCAAGTGTAACAAAACCTGCACTAGATCAGTACATCCGAACATCACACCTGCGGGACAGGTACAGGATGGCAACAACAACTGCCGAGTTAAACCAGGAACGCATATTCCCTATATCAGTGCTCAGACTGTCCGCAATAGGCTGAGAGAGGCTTGACTGAGGGCTTGTAGGCCTGTTGTAAGGCAGGTCCTCACCAGACATCACCGGCAACAATGGGACTATGGGCACAAACCCACCGTCACTGGACCAGACAGGACTGGCAAAAAGTGCTCTTCACAGATGAGTCTCGGTTTTGTCTCACAAGAGGTGACGGTCGGATTCACGTTTATCGTCGAAGGAATGAGCATTACACCGAGGCCTGTACTCTGGAGCGGGATTGATTTGGAGGTGGAGGGTCCGTCATGGTCTGGGGCGGTGTGTCACAGCATCATCGGACTGAGCTTGTTGTCATTGCAGGCAATTTCAATGCTGTGCGTTACAGTGAAGACATCCCCCTCCTCCTTTGACCCCCTTTTGTTCAGCGACACATTATTCCATTTCTGTTAGTCACATGTCTGTGGAACTTGTTCAGTTTATGTCTCAGTTGTAGATTCTTGTTATGTTCATACAAATATTTACACATTAAGTTTCCTGAAAATAAACGCAGTTGACAGTATCCTTTTTTGCTGAGTTTACATACGTTAACACAAATTCTCCTAGAGAGCCCACATCTTAGGCAATAAAACACTACAATAACCCATCGAGTAGTAATTTAAGACAAACTGATGGAAAACCTTTCCCATCTGCATCCAGTGTCTACCCCAGCCATTAATAGATCCTATGGCAGTAGGCAGCCGTATCCCGTGGTAGGCTAGTCAGTCAGTGTCAAATTGCCCGCCTGGCCGGGCGGTAATCTGTTCCACAGTCCATCAATCCTTTGCAGAGTGCAAAAGGTTGCTATAGTGTAAAACCCTTTATTGTTTTAGATACTGGACTCTCAGCTGTCAAAACAATTATAAGAGAGAAATGTCCATCTTTTGTTAAAAAAAACGAGGGTAAATTGTAGTGACGAGGGAAAAAAATATACAGTTACATCACAATATTATTTTGGACGATATTATATAGATACTTTGACTATCGATAGCATTAGCTAGAGCTAGTCGACTGTACCTGCGCCAATACACCGCTATTTTTCATCCTATAGCTTGTTCTCTTTAAATAGTGAGCCAACATGTTTTCAGCACTTATTTCCATGACTGATAGAAAACTCGTTTTAATTATGGCTCTCTCGTCTCTCGGCAGCTGACATACACAGAGTATACAAAACATTAAGAGCACCTGTTCTTTCCATGACAGAATGGCCAGGTGAAAGCTATGATCTCTTATTTATGTCACTTGTTAAATCCACTTTAAAATCAGTGTCGATTAAGGGGAGGAGACAGGTTTAAGGGATGATTTTTAAGCTTCGAGACAATTGGGACATGGATTGGGTATATGTGCCATTCAGAGAGTGAATGGGCCAGACAAAAGATTTAAGTGCCTTTGAACGGGGTATGGTAGTTGGTTTTTTCACGCTCAACAGTTTCCCATGGTCCACCACCCAAAGTACATCCATCCAACTTGACAACTGTGGGAAGCATTAGTCAAAATGGGCCAGCATCCCAGTGGAACGCTTTCGACATCTTGTAGAGTCCATGCCCCGACGAATTGCAATACATATTGTATTGCCACCTAAGTATCATGATAATATCGAATTGTGAAGTCCCTGGCAATCCCCAGCCCTACTAAACTGCGTAGCAACACCGGCAAGCAATTAGAAAAGATTATGACAATGATGCTGCTTTTAGGTGTAGACTATCCTACTACTATACGTATGGAACTTGGAGGTGGGTCGGCAGTTGGAATACAGGAAACAACCATCTCCATTCATTAAACAGAAAAGCACTGCGTTTTCATTTTAGAATTCAACAGCCAGCCACCCAGACAGACAGGGTAGTGATAAGGCATTTGCCACATATTTGTACCCAGGCTATTATTTCCAGTGTGGCATGTACTGTAGGTAGGGCCTAACATTCCCTTCGTCCTGGTTGTTCCATTGGTAGCAGGTGAATTGACCTGGAAGCTTTCATAGAGCCACAGTCTCTTCATCTAACCCACTACTAGCTCAGTGGAGTAAAGACTAGAGACACTGGTCTTCTTTAGAAAACAAATGACCAAATCAGACACAGCGAATCAATCTTCGATCTTCTGTCTCTCAACTCTAGCCTGCAGGTGAATGGAAATATTGTATTGCTATCCCTCCTAGTATGACAAAGCATGAGCATACAATGCATCAACAATGAGCTTAACATGGATCGATACTAACTTTTTCCAACAAAAGGTTCAGTTGATGGCACCAGCACATGATATGGTCGCACCAATTTTTCACCGCTGCAAAGTGATTAAGACCAAATCAAATCAAATGTTATTTGTCACATACACATGGTTAGCAGATTTTAATGCGAGTGTTGGGAAATGCTTGTGCTTCTAGTTCTGACCATGCAGTAACATCTAACAAGTAATCTAACAATTTCAAAGAATTGATTAAGAATATGTACAAAGAATACATACAAATTTATGGATGAGCGATGGCCGAACTGCATAGGCAAGATGCAGTAGATGGTATAGAGTACAGTATTTACATATGAGATGAGTAATGTAGGGTATGTAGACATTATATAAAGTGGCATTGTTTAAAGTGACTAGGGATACATTTCTTACATCAAATTTTTAATTATTAAAGTGGCTCGAGATTTGAGTCAGTATGTTGGCAGCGGCCACTAAATGTTAGTGGTAGCTGTTTAACAGTCTGATGGCCTTGAGATAGAAGCTGTTTTTCAGTCTCTCGGTCCCAGCTTTGATGCACTTGTACTGACCTCGCCTTCTGGACGATAGCGGGGTGAACAGGCAGTGGCTCGGGTGGTTGTTGTCCTTGATGATCTTTTTGGCCTTCCTGTGACATCGGATGGTGTAGGTGTCCTGGGGGCAGGTAGTTTGCCCCCGGTGATGCGTTCTGCAGACCTCACTACCCTCTGGAGAGCCTTACGGTTGTGGGCGGAGCAGTTGCCGTACCAGGCGGTGATACAGCCCGACAGGATGCTCTCGCTTACAAACTGTAAAAGTTTGTAAGCGTTTTTGGTGACAAGCCAAATTTCTTCAGCCTCCTGAGGTTGAAGAGGCACTGTTGCGCCTTCTTCACCACGCTGTCTGTGTGGGTGGACCATTTCAGTTTGTCCGTGATGTGTACGCCGAGGAACTTAAAACTTACTACCCTCTCCACTACTGTCCCGTCGATGTGGATAGGGGGGTGCTCCCTCTGCTGTTTCCTGAAGTCCACGATCATCTCCTTTGTTTTGTTGACGTTGAGTGTGAGGTTATTTTCCTGACACCACACTCCGAGGGCCCTCACGTTCTCCCTGTAGGCAGTCTCGTCGTTGTTGGTAATCAAGCCTACCACTGTAGTGTCATCTGCAAACTTGATGATTGAGTTGGAGGCGTGCATGGCCACGCAGTCATGGGTGAACAGGGAGTACAGGAGAGGGCTGAGAACACACCCTTGTGGGTCCCCAGTGTTGAGGATCAGCGGGGTGGAGACCAGACACCTGTGTCCCATAATGTGCCTGCATTCCATACAGAACCAGGCTAATAACGACAAGCCATATTTGAAATTAGCATGCCCTTGCAGGGCTTGACATTCAGGTAAATTTGCCAGTGGCAACCCAGGCCAGTGCCAACTGAAAGCTATTGCCCCGAATGAAAGAAATACTGCCCTGTTTGGCTAGCAGTGTTCTTGTACTGTACAATGTACAGTGTAGACTAGAGGTCGACCGATTAATCGGAATGGCCGATTAATTAGGGCCGATTTCAAGTTTTCATAACAATCTGTAATCGGCATTTTTGGACACCGATTGTGGCCGATTACATTGCACTCCACGAGGAGACTGCGTGGCAGGCTGACTACCTGTTACGCGAATGCAGCAAGAAGCCAAGGTAAGTTGCTAGCTAGCATTAAACTTATAAAAAACTGTCAATCTTAACATAAACACTAGTTAACTAAATATGGTTAATGATATTACTAGTTTATCTAGCTTGTCCTGCGTTGCATATAAATCGATGCGGTGCCTGTCAATTTCTCATTGAATCACAGCCTACTTCGCCAAACGGGTGATGATTTAACAAGCGCATTCTTGAAAAAAAGCACTTTCATTGCACCAATGCGTACCTAACCATAAACATCAATGCCTTTCTTTAAAATCAATACACATGTATATATTTTTAAACCTGCATACTTAGTTAATTGCCTGCTAACATGAATTTCTTTTAACTAGGGAAATTGTGTCACTTCTCTTGCGTTCCGTGCAAGCAGTCAGGGTATATATTCCCAATCTGGCCCTCAAACCATCATGGTCACCTAATAATCCCCAGTTTACAATTGGCTCATTCATCCCCCTCCTCTCCCCTGTAACTATTCCCCAGGTCGTTGCTGCAAATGAGAACGTGTTCTCAGTCAACTTACCTGGTAAAATAACGGTAAAATAAATAAAAATATGCAGCCGTTTGGGCCTCCTGGCTCGTTGCGAACTGTGTGAAGACCATTTACTCCTAACAAAGACCGTAATTAATTTGCCAGAATTGCACATAATTATGACATAACATTGAAGGTTGTGCAATGTAACAGCAATAGTTAGACTTAGGGATGCCACCCGTTAGATAAAATACGGAACAGTTTCGTATTTCACTGAAAGAAAAAACGTTTTGTTTTCGAAATGATAGTTTACGGATTTGATCATATTAATGAGCTAAGGCTCGTATTTCTGTGTGTTATTATGTTATAATTAAGTTGATGATTTCATAGAGCAGTCTGAGCGATGGTAAGCAGCAGCAGGCTCGTAAGCATTCATTCAAACAGCACTTTCGTGCGTTTGCGAACAGCTCTTCGCTGTGCTTCAAGCATTGAGCTGTTTATGACTTCAAGCCTATCAACTCCCTAGATTAGGCTGGTGTAACTGATGTGAAATGGCTAGTTAGTTAGCGGGGTGCGCGCTAATAGCGTTTCAATCGGTGACGTCACTCGCTCTGAGACCTTGAAGTAGTTGTTCCCCTTGCTCTGCAAGGGCCGCGGCTTTTGTGGAGCGATGGGTAACGATGCTTCGAGGGTGGCTGTTGTTGATGTGTTCCTGGTTCGAGCCCAGGTAGGGGCGAGGAGCGGGACGGAAGCTATACTGTTACACTGGCAATACTATAGTTCCTATAAGAACATCCAACAGTCAAAAGGTATATGAAATACAAACGGTAGAGAGAAATAGTCCTATAATTCCTATAATAACTACAACCTAAAACTTCTTACCTGGGAATATTGAAGACGCATGTTAAAAGGAACCACCAGCTTTCATATGTTCTCATGTTCTGAGCAAGGAACTTAAACGTTAGCTTTTTTACATGGAGAAGAAAGTAAAAGTGCAATATGTGCCAACACTTTGTTTTTGCATTATTTAAACCAAATTGAACATGTTTCATTATTTGAGACTAAATTGATTTTATTTATGTGAGTTAAAATAAGTGTTCATTCAGTATTGTTGTAATTGTCATTACAAATAAATAAATAAATAAAAATTGTCCGATTAATCGGTATCGGCTTTTATTGGTCCTCCAATAATCGGTATCGGTATCGGCGTTGAAAAATCATAATCGGTCGACCTCTAGTGTAGACTACATGCGATGGCAGAGTTTGATAAACAAATGCCCCGCGATTGATACAAATCATCATGATATCATTCTGCCAGGTACCCCTACTTTTTAGAAAACATTTAATTGGGAAGGTTTTTGGGAAAGCCTTTAGAAATGTTCATTCAAACAGCACATGATGACAATCGCACATCGCAAAGATTCAACCAAGACTTCGGACCAAACTTCTTTAATAAGCTACCTGGTCTGCATACAAATTGTGGCATACACATTTCAGCTTCAATAAATCTTGATAATAAAATAAAGCTAATTGTGAATCAAAAACTAACGTGACCAGCAAAAAAAATGTAAATCACTGGCAACCAATAAAAAAGATTGGTGTTGCACTGCCAAGTCAAAAGGACGCTAATGTGTTTTGTTCGCAGTTTTGAACCCTGCTTAACACACTTACTAGAAACTGGAACCAGCCACGCTGGCACCCAGCGTGGCTGGTTCCAGTTTCTAGTAAGTGTGTTAAGCAGTTTCTAGTAAGTGTGTTGAGCATTGCAAAATAAATGTACACAGGGGCATTTCCATCAAAGGACCGATGAGCATAAACATGTGAAGTTCATAGGGGCATGTACAAATTGGGTGTCAAACTAAAGCAAAGAGTCTATATTTTGGGAGAATGAAGGCATGGATACATTTTTCAACCATTTTCCATCTTAAAAATTAGGCATAAGTAAAGGCTTTGGTTTCTGGATAAACAGATGGAAAAGGGATCTTTGAAAACATTTACCAGAAAATGTCTTAAAAAGGTATCAGAAATACACCAAAACACAATGTTGACAGAAGGAACCCTGCCAGCTAATAACACTTATTTTGTTTTGGATACATTGTTTATCTTCAGTAAATTTAAGAAATATTTCATTGTAATTCAATTACCAAAAACCCACAAGATATTTTCTAATTTATCTCCCTCATGAGGGAGAATAATGAAAGTTCCCAGAAGTAACAAGTAACGGTAGAGCTACCAAATAGTGATTTTACTGATAATAATTCATAAACAAGTGATAAAAATGTGCAATTCCGTTACCAATTACCATTCCGTTACCAATTACCAAACAAATCAGTAATGGAATTAATGCAACAATTGGCTACAATGGGAAATAATAAGTCACAAACCACATACTGTTACAGTGCAGTCGGAAAGTATTCAGACCCCTTGACTTTTTCCACATTATTTTAAAATTGATTAAATTGTTTTCCACACAGCATGCTGTTGCCACTACTGTGCTTCACTGTAGGGATGGTGCCAGGTTTCCTCCTGACGTGACGCTTGGCATTCAGGCCAAAGAGTTCAATCTTGGTTTCATCAGAGCAGAGAATCTGGTTTCTCATGGTCTGAGAGTCCTTTAAGTGCCTTTTAGCAAACTCCAAGCGGGCTGTTGTGCCTTTTACTGAGGAGTTGCTTCCGTCTGGCCACTCTACCATAAAGGCCTGATTGGTGGAGTGCTGCAGAGATGGCTGTCGTTCTGGAAGGTTCTGCCACCTCCACAGAGAAACTCTGGAGCTCTGTCAGAGTGACCACCTCCCTGACCAAGACCCTTCTCCCCCGATTCCTCAGTTTGGCCAGGCGGACAGCTCTGGAAAGATTCTTGGTGTTTCCGAACCTCTTCCATTTAAGAATGATGGAGGCCACTGTGTTCTTGGGGACCTTCAATGCTGCAGACATTTTTTGGCACCTTTCTCCAGATCTGTGCCTGTACACAATCCTGTCTCGGAGCTCTACGGACAATTCCTTCGACCTCATGGCTTCGTTTTTGCTCTGACATGGACTGTCAACTGTGGAACCTTATATAGACAAGTGTGTGCCTTTCCAAATCATGTCCAATCAATTGAAATTACCACAGGTGGACTCCAATCAAGTTGTAGAAACGTCTCAAGGATTTTCAATGGAAACAGGATGCACCTGAACTCAATTTCAAGTCTCATAGCAAAGGGTCTGAATACTTATGTAAATAAAGTCTCTCTATTTTTTTAAACACATTTGCAAAAAATACAAAATAACTTTTCGCTTTGTTATTATGGGGTATTGTCTGTAGATTGTGGAAACGTTTTTATTTAAACCATTTTAGAATAAGGCTGTAATGTAACAATGTGGAAAAAGTCAAGGGGTCTGAATACTTTCCAAATGCACTGTATTTTCAACTCATAACTGTTTTCTTTGTCTTTCTGTTGTCTGGTGGTCAAACCAAGAGTGTTAAAACAGTCTTGAGTATGGACAACCCCCCCCCCCCCTCTCTCTCTCCAGTTAATGCCACCTCTCCCAGCTCTTTCTGACACCTACCCATGAGTCCCCTTGCTTTCCATGTACTGTTACCAGCATCCTCACCCACTGAGCACTGACCGACACCGTATGTCCATGGACGTTGAAATCTGGTCAGTCCACCCTGGCCTTGATAATGTCCACAGACGGACCGGACCAAATCTGAACCTATCATAGTTGTATGTTTGGATAATACAGTACTCTACGGTGACTAGAGAACAGTAGAGACCAGTGCAGCACTGTACAGTGAGTAGAGCACAGTAGAGTACATTCTAATACAATAACACAGTACAATACAGTACAGAAAAGTAAGGTATATTGTACTGTACTCAACTACACTAAACTCTACCATACTCTGCTGTATTGTACTGCACTTTTCTCTACTGTGCTGTCCAAACTTGTGAAACATGAGGAGATATGCATTTGCATTTCTGTGTAGTACAGATCAGGGACCCATAATGTAATTCCTTTATCGTAATTCCGTTTCCGGGTGTAAATCCACTTCCCTTCAATAACCAAAAGAGATTTTTTCAAACTCAAGGTGCCATGTCATTGTTGACACATTCTTTCTGCAGACAAAAAAAATATTTTTTATTATTAACCATAATTCTGTTACCAAAGTTGGTATCTGCACAGTTCTTGCACTAAATACGTTTTAGACTTTTTGTCTGTGGAAATTGTTAAAAGTAGTCCTTGTGCATAGTTAAACTTGAAATCAATGATTTTTGTTTGGCATACATTTTAAAGTGAAAAAAACTGAGTCAAAGCTCCCGAGTGGCGCGTCACTGCAGTACCTGGTTCGAATCCAGGCTGCATCACATCCGGCCGTGATTGAGAGTCCCATAGAGCAGCGCACAATTGGCCCTGCGTCGTCTGGGTTTGGCCGGTGTAGGCCGACATTGTAACAAAAAGCCACGCCTCTTTACTCCACTGGCATCTTTGACAGGTTTTGGAGCAACAAATCAGTCCATCCTATTCCCTACATAGTGCACTACCTTTGACCAGAGCCTTATGGATAGCCTACTAGGAGTCCAGCAGCATTGTTTTGGTGTGCAGCACAGGACAGGTAGGGTGCAGGCTGGTTGTGTGATGAGCTGGCTTGGAATGGGGAATGGGGGAGGGGGATTACTGGCACGGACCTGGCCGGCCTGCAGTGGGATTGCACCAGCAGAACAAACAGTGAGCTCCCACTTGGTCAGCCTATGATCAATACAAGCTGTCATGCTCTGACAAGTGTGGTATAAATAAACAGTAAGCGTTCCTGGACCTACAAGGCAGGCAACGAAAGGAACTGTAAGCTGGGTACAAGCGTTAAGAGATTAGGCAAAGCCTCTATTAGCAGGGGATTCGAAGTTCAGAGTCTGTTTATTTAGAAGCCTAGCTAGCTAGCCCCACTGATGGCAAGATCCTGGCCGCAAGGATCCAAGAAAATATGGATGGATGGCAACTCAGTGAGGGGCGAAGGCAAGGCAGGCAGTAGCTAGCATGTGTCAAGGGCTAGGCCTATTGGCCAGTTATTGGGATCAACAACACCATCTCAGTGAAACTGACTGGAGCAAGAGGGCTGGATCACACGTCGCACAGATCAGCCATAGTATTCTAGGGTCACCTGCACATGATCCCAGTCTACAGTGGTGGTGACTAAATCCACTGCAAAATGAGTGTTGGAGACAAGATTCAAACTGCTATTGGTCAGGAGGACCAAGAGTTTGGAAACAAAATCATAGGTTAGGATAGGCCTACACTGTTTATATACACTACATGACCAAAGGTATGTGGACACCTGCTTGTTGAACATCTCATTCCAAAATGGACATTAACATGGACTTGGTCCCCCCTTTGCTGCTATAACATCCTCCATCCACTCTTCTGGGAAGGCTTTCCACTAGATGCTGGAACATTGGTGCGGGAACTTGCTTCCATTCAGCCACAAGAGCATTAGAGAGGTCAGGCACTGATGTTGGGCGATTAGGCCTGGCTCGCAGTCGGCGTTCCAATTCATCCCAGAGATGTTCGACGGGGTTGAGGTCAGGGCTCTGTGCCGGCCAGTCAAATTCTTCCACACCGATCTCAACAAACCATTTCTGTATGGACCTTGCTTTGTGCATTGGGGCATTGTCATTCTGAAACAGGAAATGCCCTTCCCCAACTGTTGCCACAAAGTTGGAAGCACAGAATTGTCTACAATGTCATTGTATGCTGTAGCGTTAAAATTTCCCTTCACTGGAAATAAGAGGCCTAGCCTGTAACATGAAAAACAGCCTCAGACCATTATTTCTCCTCCACCAAACTTTACAGTTGGCACTATGCATTCGGGCAGGTAGCGTTCTCCTGGCATCCACCAAACCCAGATTAGTCCATTGGACTGCCAGATGGTGAAGTGTGATTTCATCACTCCAGAGAACGTGTTTGTTTGCACTGCTCCAGAGTCCAATGTCGGTGAGCTTTACAACACTCCAGCCGACGCTTGGCATTGTGCATGGTGATCTTAGGCTTGTGTGCAGCTGCTCGGCCATGGAAACCCATTTCATTAAGCTCCCGACGAACAGTTCTTGTGCTGACGTTGCTTGCAGTTTGGAACTTGGGAGTGAGTGTTGCAACCGAGGACTGACGATTTTTACACACTCTGCGGTCCCTTTCTGTGGGCTTGTGTGGCCTACCATTTCGCGGCTGAGACATTATTGCTCCTAGACATTTAAACTTCACAATAACAGCACTTACAGTTGACCGGGGCAGCTCTAGCAGGGCAGAAATTTGACTAACTGATTTATTGGAAAGGTGGCATCCTATGACAGCGGCACATTGAAAGTCATTGAGCTCTTCAGTGAGGCCATTCTACTGTCGATGCTTGCCTATGAAGATTACATGGCTGTGTGCTCGATTTTATACACCAGTCAGCAACAGGTGTTACTGAAATAGCCGATTCTCCTAATTTGAAGGGGTGTCCACATACACTATGTTTATAAAAGTATGTCCTTAAGATTAGTTGACTAATTAGCATGGACGTTCAATGGCCTCTTCATGACAAACGAGACAGACGACTTAATGACAAATAAGACCTACATCTCACCCAAATTGGCATGCCAACAAACAGGACAAAGGGCCAATATTTATTCAATCTTTGTTTCAGATTTGGATCCTGCTGGTATAGAAATAGTCCTTCTATTATTGTATCATCAAACACTCACAAAAGGGGACAATGGCACACTGAATGATTAGGCTACAGAATCAGGATGCCAGCAGCATTCTACCCTGCATCCCACTGCTGGCTTGCTTCTGAAGCTAAGCAGGGTTGGTCCTGGTCAGTCCCTGGATGGGAGACTAGATGCTGCTGGAAAAGATATTGGAGGGCCAGTAGGAGACACTATTTCCTTTGGTCTAAAAAAAAAAAAGATATTCCACCCTGTGTAGGTGGATGTTAAAAGGGTGTCCTGACTCTCTGAGGTCATTAAAGATCCCATGGCACTTATCTTAAGAGTAGGGGTGTTATCCCTGGTGTCCTGCTAAATTCCCAAGCTGTCCCTCATATGGTCACCTAATCACCCCCAACTTACAATTGGCTCATTCATCCCCATCCTCTCCCCTGTAACTATTCCCCAGGTCGTTGCTGTAAATGAGAACGTGTTCTCAGTCAACTTACCTGGTTAAAAATATGGCTCAGGTAGCTGTGGGGGGAGTTCGACATTATGTTGTCCTCCCATCCAAATTGCCCTGAACACATTACTCAGCCAAATTAGATAATTACAGTGTAGATATGGACAAAAATCCATATTACTATAAATTGCCAGAATTGATGAGTTAATGGCTTTTATAGGGCCCTAAAATATCCTTTAAAATTACTACTACTAGTTTGATGGTTGTAGACATTGATTGTCCCATTAACAATAACCCATATTAGGATACTTCTTTCATTTTGAACTTCACATCTCTCTAGTATAGGCTACGTATAGTAATAAATTATATGAGCAAAATGCCTGCGATAAGTGATCAGTGTCCATCATTTTTGGCTTATCGTCCCAGCTCTAACACAGAGTGGTGGTCCTCTCTGCCACTGAGTCAGTGACATCACATGCTCTGTACACGGCACAGGACTCAGCTGGGCCTCTCCCTTTCAGGCAGGCAGACATGATTAGCATACACTCTGGTTCAGTCTGGTTCAATTACCAAATGACAGATTTTTGAGGCTACCTCTAAACCACATAAATGAAGTGAAGCGCAAAATATCAACTCACCAATAAAGAAAAAAAAGATGCATATCTGTCATTTTCCATCTGGACTGCAGCTGTGGTGCAAGTAGAGCACTTGTACAACACATCCCATCCAATCCACCTCTTTAATATTGTAGGCTATCCACAAAGGAGAGGATTTCATATTGAAAACAGAAAGTGTCAGTTTTAGTGTGAGACAAAAAAAAAAGTGGATAGTACCACTATCGGAAGATTAGCAGCATCATTCTACTCATCAAGCCGCTCCTTAGCCTTGGTACAGTTAAAACTGCCATGCCGGGACCCCTCTGGTCCTGACTGGATGTACAAACAAATCTCTTCCTCCCACTCTTCCTCCCTACTTTGCACTTTCTCCCACAATCTCACACCCTGTGGCTAGACCATGTTGGGCACGTTACTGGGGAGATTCTTTCCGCAAATAACTCACCCTCTCCCTACTGGCATACATATACATTTTGATCCCCTGCCAGGCCATTCTCTTGCTCCTGGCCCTCTCACCCTGAATTGGTGGGTAGCGCTGGGCTGGCCGAGGGGGAGAACTGGCTTGTGCTCAGTTGAACAGACCCTTCAGGCCATGCAGTGCTAACAAGGTCCACAACAGCTGAGTTAAGAAATCCACCTTGCCAGCCTAATCACAGCAATAGCAAACCTCTCACAGCCCGCTCTCCCTCAGTGGCCCTTGTGTTGCACACTGCACACAGTCACTACATTTCTCATGATGAGATATCATTAGCCTATCTAGACCACCCCACTGAAACCTGCCTAATGATACCAAGTACCTTACATCACTTTCCATGACCATAGACTAAGTAGACCTCCTGGAAGAACGTGTCAGACCGCAACCACAAAGCTATGCCCTGGTGATTTAGATTTAGGTGCCTCTTGATTCACCTCTGGTCACAGTAAAGCTTCATGGCAGGCCTGCTATAAACCATGTCTTGAAAATATACTGGCCACTATCAATCCTTTCTCAAACCATTCTGTGTATATCATCGTGCCTGTTGACTTCTACATGTGGGGAGTGAGTTATACTAAATATATATTAGCAAGTTAACTTGTGTCCTACTGTTAATAAGCGAAATTGAACATTGTGACAGAACTAAGTTAAACTAAGCTAGTTACTGCAGCCAAGTAGATACAGTTCTGGTTCGTTCAATATAACTAGTTAATTACTGTACCATGTTCTTGCAGCTTCGTTTGGTGTAACTACAGTAACGTTACCTAACTTGTTAACTAGCTAACTGGCTAATATTTGGAATGTTAAAACAGAACGCTAGGTAATTTAACGTTACATAGCTAGCTAACGGTACAGTAGTTAGCTACGTTTGCAAAATCGACTCACCTTTTACGAGCCGCTCAGTTGTAGATTGTTTTTCTCCGGCGTTCTCCTTGTCTTTGTCTTTTCCAGACATGTTAGTTCCGTCTGGCCTCCACTCAGGACCAAGTTTGATGAGCTAGTTTTACTAGCTAGTTTGTAGCGCCAGCTGGTTACTCCGTCTTGAAGTTATGAGAATGAATAGAGATTTGTATTCTTCCCGAGAGGTTTGATTTGATTAGGTTCGATTGCTAACACTAACAGCGTTAATCCGTGTCAAAATGTCACAAATTGATATGGACCATAGAAAACGGAGAAGTGGTGACTGTCCCGTGTAGCAAAAATCTTGACTATTTACTTAGTGGATAAAGTTAATGCGATTTTCGACTTTAAGAGTTAGCTAGCAAACTAGCTGGGTATCAGATTGACAAATCACTTGCAATCCATTTGAATGCTAATGTTAACGTTAGTCAGTAACCTCATTATCAAATTGCTTGGATTACTTAGATGATTCATCCATAAAACCTGTCGCTTTCAAACCAGCGTTTCCTCGCGGTAATCGAGCCCTGTTCCAGGTGTAACTAGCTATTGTTCCCGTTCTGACCGTAACCCCACGGATTAAACTCTAATCTGACAGCGCACACAGACGGTCGTCACTATTTACCACAACCACAAGTAATAAACCCCTCCTATTTCTAAAATGTATCTTCTTAAAATCTGATTTTAATCCTAACCATAACCCAATGCTAACTTTATGCCTAAACTTAAATTAAGACAAAAAAGCAACACAATAATAATAATACATTTTTACGATTATAGGAAATGTTGCCTTTGTGACTGTGGTAACTAGTGGCAACCCATAGACGGATTTCCTACAATATGGCGGAGGCGGAATTGACTCCCTAACGAAATGACGTAGCTATGGTAACGTAATGCGTACACATCAAATCCAATTGTATTTGTCACATGCGCCGAAAACAACAGGTTTGGACCTTACCGTGAAATGCTTACTTACAAGCCCTTAACCAACAATGCAGTTTTAAGAAAAATAAGAGTTTAGAAAATATTTACTGAATAAACTAAAGTTAAAAAAACAAAAGAGCAACAATAAAATAACAATAACGAGGCTATATACAGGCCGTACCGAGTCAATGTGCGGGGTACAGGTTAGTCAATGTAATTGAGGTAATATGTACAGTACCAGTCAAAGTTTGGACACACCTACTCATTGAAGGGTTTTTCCTTATTTTTTTACTATTTTCTACATTGTAGAATAATAGTGAAGACATCAAAACTATGAAATAACACACATGGAGTCATGTAGTAACCCCAAAATTTTTTAAACAAATCTAAATATATTTTAGATTCTTCAAAGTAGCAACCCTTTGCCTTGATGACAGCTTTGCACATTCTTGGCATTATCTCAACCAGCTTCACCTGGAATGCTTTTCCAACAGTCTTGAAGGAGTTCCCACATATGCTGAGCACTTGTTGGCTGATTTTCCTTCACTCTGCGGTCCAACTCATCCCAAACCATCTCAATTGGGTTGAGGTCGGGTGATTGTGGAGGCCAGGTCATCTGATGCAGCACTCCATCACTCTCCTTGGTTAAATAACCCTTACACAGCCTGGAGGTGTGTTTTGGGTCATTGTCCTGTTGAAAAACAAATGATAGTCCCACTAAGCGCAAACCAGATGGGATGGCATATCGCTGCAGAATGCTGTGGTAGCCATGCTAGTGAAGTGTGCCTTGAATTCTAAATTAATCACTGACAGTGTCACCAGCAAAGCACCCCTACACGATCACACCTCCTCCTCCATGTGTCACGGTGGGAACCACACATGCGGAGATCATCCGCTCACCTACTCTGCATCTCACAAAGACATGACGGTTGGAACCAAACATCTAAAATTTGGACTCTTCAGTCCAAAGGACCGATTTCCACTGGTCTAATGTCCATTGCTCGTGTTTCTTGGCCCAAGCAAGTCTCTTCTTCTTATTGGTGTCCTTTAGTAGTGGTTTCTTTGCAGCAATTTGACCATGAAGGCCTGATTCACACAGTCTCCTCTGAACAGCTGATGTTGAGATGTGTCTGTTACTTGAACTCTGTGAAGCATTTATTTGGGCTGCAATCTGAGGTGCAGTTATTCAAATGACCTTATCCTCTGCAGCAGAGGTAACTCTGGGTCTTCCTTTCTTGTGGCGGTCCTCATGAGAGTCAGTTTCATCATAGCGCTTGATGGTTTTTGCGACTGCACTTCAAGAAACTTTAAAAGTTCTTGAAATTTTCCGCATTGACTGACCTTCATGTCTTAAAGTAATGATGGACTGTCGTTTCTCTTTGCTTATTTGAGCTGTTCTTGCCATAATATGGACTTGGTCTTTAACCAAATAGTGCTATCTTCTGTATACCAACCCTACCTTGTCACAACACAACTGATTGGCTCAAATGCATTAAGAAGGAAAGAAATTCCACAAATGACCTTTAACAAGGCACCCCTGTTAATTGAAATGCATTCCAGGTGACTACCTCATGTAGCTGGTTGAGAGAATTCCAAGAGTGTGCAAAGCATCAAGGCAAAGGGTGGCTACTGTGAAGAATCTCAAATATAAAATACATTTTGATTTGTTTATAACTTTTTGGATTACTACATGATTCCACATTCTACATGTGTTATTTCATAGTTTTGATGTCTTCACTATTATTCTACAATGTAGAAAATAGTAAAATAAAGAAAAACCCTTGAATGAGCAGGTGTTTCCAAAGTTTTGACTGGTACTGTACATGTAGGCAGTTTTATGGCTTGGGGGTGGAAGCTGTTCGGAAGCCTTTTTTGTATGCTGTTCTTTGTATGCCATTTTTATATTTGAGAATTAACTAATGATATTAGGCCACACTTGGCCATGATTACAGACACCTGTGTGTCTTTTGACACTATATAAACGAGTCATCCCGCAGTGTTTGTGATTATACCCTGATGAAGACAGCTTGGCTGTCAAAACGTTGGATATTACATGTTTGCATCTGAGCTCCTAGAGTGTGCAGCTCTCCTTTATTTTCAAGGAAGCCTTTTAGACCTAGACTTGGCCGCTCCGGTACCACTTGCCATGCGGTAGCCAAGAGAACAGTCTGTGACTAGGGTGGCTGGAGTCTTTGGCAATGTTTAGGCCTTCCTCTGAAACCGCCTGGTATAGAGGTCCTGGATGGCAGGAAACTTGGCCCCAGTGATGCACTGGGCTGTACGCACTACCCTCTATAGCACCTTGCAGATGGAGGGCGAGCAGTTGCCATACCAGACGGTGATGCAACCAGTTAGGATGCTCTTGATGGTGCAGCTGTCAACGTTTTTGAGGATATTTGAGGGCACTATGGTGTTGAAAGCTGACCTGTAGTCAATTAATAGCATTCTCATGTAGGTATTCCTTTTGTCCAGGTGGGAAAGGGCAGTGTGGAGTGCAATAGAGATTGCGTCATCTGGGGATCTGTTGGGGCGGTATGCAAATTGGAGTGGGTCTAGGGTTTCTGGGATGATGGTGCCTTTCAAAGCAATTCATGGCTACAGACGTGAGTGCTACGGGTCGGCAGTCATTTAGGCAGGTTACCTTGGTCTTCTTGGGCACAGGGACTATGGGGGTCTGTTTGAAACGTGTAGGTATTACAGACTCGGTCAGGGACAGGTTGAAAATGTTAGTGAAGACACTTGCCAGTTGTTCAGTGCATGCTCGGAGTACACATCCTGGTAATCCGTCTGGCCCTGCGGCCTTGTGAATGTTGACCTGTATTAAGGTGTTACTCACATTGGCTACGGAGAGTGTGATCACACAGTCATCCAGAACAGCTGGTGTTCTCATGCATGCTTCAGTGTTGCTTGCCTCGAAGCGTGCATAGAAGTCACTTAGCTCGTCTGGTCATCTCGTGTCGCTGGGCAGCTTGCGGCTGGGCTTCCCTTTGTAGTTCGTAATAGTTTGCAAGCCCTGCCAGATCCTACGAGCATCGGAGCCGGTGTAGTAGGACTCAATCTTAGTCCTGTATTGACGCTTTGCGTGTTTGATGGTTCGCCGGAGGGCATAGTGAGATTTCTTATAAGCGCCCGGGTTAGAGTCCCGCTCCTTGACAGCAGCAGCTCTACCCTTTAGCTCAGTGCGGATGTTGCCTGTAATCCATGGCTTTTGGTTGGAGTATGTACACGTGCAGGTCACTTGGGGCGCATTCAAAATCCACAACGTGTTGGCTGTATCAGAAAGGGGTAAGGAAAGGGGGATACCTAGTCAGTTGTACAACTGAATGCATTCAACTGATTTAACCCAATCCCTCTGAATCAGAGAGGTGTGCGGGGCTGCCTTAATCAACATCATGTTATCGGCGCACGGGGAGCAGTTGTTGGGGGTTATGCCGCGTTCAAACCAACTGGGAACTTGGAAATCTCTGACTTTCGATTTCGGTGCGTTCAAAACAACTCGGAACTCGGGGGGAAAAACGAGCTCCGACTGGGAAAAATCTATTTGAACGGTCATCCAACTCGGAATTCCAACTCGGGAACTTGGGCCTTTTTCTAGAGTTCCAACTTTCCGACCTGATCATCACTGATGTCATGATTTTACCTCGTATTTTTCTGAGTTCCCAGTTGTTTTGAACGCATCATCAATGCCGCGTTCATATGCTAGTCGGAACTAGGAAACTCTTGACATTTCTGACCTGCTGATTCATTGAACGCGGCACATGTATAACTACAACCAGTTAGCAAGTCGAAAATGTGAGTTTCTTGGTTCCAACTACCACGTGAACAGCAATTGCTTAGGGGCAGAATTACGGATTTGTACATTGTCGGCTCGGGGATTTGATCCAGCAAGGTTTTCATATACTGGTATACAGTCATTGGTTTAACCTGTTTTATAAGGTCCTTGGGTTTAACAATTAATTTGTTTGTCTTAATCATACATTTGCTATATTCAATGCACACATCTACCAGGCAGCCCACCTGTCCTATCACTATCCTTATCAATTTCATTTTTGGGAATTTCTTCATTTCAGGAACATCAAAATATACACCTAAATATTCTCCCAGGGTGGGACATCAATCATACAAAGGAACATCATATGTAGTGGTGGAAAAAGTACACAATTGTCATACTTGAGTAAAAGTAAAGATTCATTAATAGAAAAGAGTAAAAGTCACACAGTAAAATACTATTTGAGTACAAATATAAATAGTAAAGTGCAGACACCCAAAACATCCACTTAAGTCTTTCTTTAAAGTATTTTTACTTAAGTACTTTACACCACTGATCATACTAACCCCTAGCCTTTGCCTCAAAAGTAGAACTAGCAATGTCAGTAAATCAACACTAGATGGCGGTCTTGTTTCAATTTACCCTGCAGAGCCTGCTTTTACCATCAAGGCTGGCACCTGTATTGTAATTTTGATTAATTGAATAAAACCTTCCTCAGTGAACTGCAATGTTCATTATAATAACATTTAACATAATCAAGATAAATGTGACAATGTATTTTGTTGTGAAGTTGCATTCAATGAGGGGATTCGATTAATCTGTCCCAGGTGCCCAGGTGGGCGTAGATTGTACCGTGTGAAAAGTGACTGCATTCGTTTTGGAAGCCGTGCCGCGCTCTGTTCGACAGCGAAGTCGTCTCAAAACAAACGTGACACAGGTTAAGAACGTGGAGTAATGAGTAGGATTCTGTGTTTTCACATGCAAAGTGATATATTTTGATAAACACCATCTGCTTTCCCAATTAAAACTAGTTTGAAAATTCAAAACGGACACCGAGTATACCAAACATTAGGAACACCTTCCCAATATTGCACCCCGCCCCCAATTTGTACTTAATGTAGGAATATGCCTTAATATTAAAAAATAACTTGAAATGGCCAACTGACTCCTAACAACCAGAGATCAAGCTCTGTGATTTGGTGTGAGGCAACTCAAAAGACATCAATACAAAAAACAATTTCTTTATTCACTGTCCGTCCTTAAAAAAATTGTTTCCTAATTCTAATCAACCACCTCTACAATCTGCATAAGCCAAAATACCTACAACATTACAATGAACAACATGTATGAACATGAGTATTGAAAATCAATCTGTATTTTAAAGCAGCCCAAACAGCCAAATAATGCCAGTTATAAACAAACTGTTACAGCAGAAAAACTCTGAAATTAATCACAATCAAATAAAAACATGCACACAATGATTAATAGTGTATCATTCGTTTCATTTAGAAATGCTGGTAGGCTAAAGTATATCAAAACAATTGGTATACAATACATAACATTTCTTGCATTTGAGAAATAAATAGGGACATGGCTTTTTCTTCAACCTAACTTACGGCAAACAGTTATTGCGCCAATTTGGCCAGTTTCTCAGAAAGATGCATTTCTGTTTGATATTAAGATACATTTAAAAATATAGGAGCCCTGTTGTCTTGGCGAACCACTGATATGCATAAGAATATAAATGGTGGTCACCCACCTCAGGGCAGGCAAACCACAGTTTGTATTGATGGTACAAAGAAGCTGTAGGAGTACCACAAGCATTAGGCACATACCCCAAAGATATATCTCTCTGGCACATGTTCAGAAGAAAACTGCACCGGCCCCATAGCACCAGTTAGGAGAGAAGAAGCCAGGCAGACAGACTGACTCAAGCCTCTCCTGCCCCCAGGCTTGTACCACCATCACATCGGTTGCAGACAGCAAATTATAACAGCCTGGGGAAGTAGACATTGATGGTGGGGCTAACTAAGGTGATCCAGACCAGAAGAGCAGTCAAGCCTGGTCAGTTTACACAGATAAGAGGCATTGAGCAGTCAGCAGTGTGATATCAGTCCAGTTCAGTGTAGGCACTCAGTGGCTCGAACAGTACACAACTGCAGCATTTAGGCCAAGGTAACCAAACACTCTTATATGTGACTTCTTTAGGATTAGTACTTGTAATACAAATGGTGCAAGAAACATTTTAGATGGGTACTGTATTATTTTTGAATTTTCATCAATATGGATCAAACATAAAAATGTGCACACCTCAAACTACTGTCATAACATGGGTATAAACCTGACAAATGGATGCAGGAAAGTATGAAAATAGTCATTTTACACAATGGTTTCTCAATAAATGGCTTTGGAATTGACGTGTCAATGTGTAGTTCATACATTCATAATCTATGAGCAGAATTACTGTCTTACTTCAATTAGCCACAAAATCCCTAGTTTGAAAGAGAATGTTTTTCTGGAAGCTGTGCAACATTTTCCCTACATGTGGACCAGCCCCCTAGCAATTGGAGTTCTAGCCAATGAGCTTAAGCCACTCACCATTTGAAAGACAGCTAGTAAGATGCATACACAGCAGAGCAATGACGTGGTGCACATATCGGCACATATGTGACATAGTACGCAATTTTCGCAGACCACTTCTGGCACATGAGCACTACTTTCAGATCTACTGGCTAAGTATATAAAAGTACCGGATAATCTCTTTAAGATAACAGAGTCTTTGTTGTTCAGTCAATGTGATAATTACCTTCAATTACAGAGGGTATTACTGTTCACACAACAGTGGATGACTGGCTTAGTTGCAGTATATACTTGATTTGATATGGACTGTATATGGTTATATCACCGAATGAATTTAAATAGACTAATCTTGTTTCAACAGCAATGACGACAATCAGCTTTATAACGTACCCAAGAGAAAACGGCATTCAATGATTAAAGGAGTGATATACGGAAGGACAAAAAAAGAATTTTCCAAAACTGTTGCGCATCAAGTATGCTTATTATATTATTGACTAAAACAACACTTAAGGTAAATTGTTTATATGGCAATGACAGATCCTTCGCAGGCAAGACCAAGAGGCCAAGGTTTCAGAGTGTTTGTGACACCAACCCCCACCCACCCCTACTATGTGCATGTTTGCACATGTCTGCCCTGAGCGACAGAGACCAATTCGACTGTCCTCCATATTGGACTGGGCATGAGATCCACACACTTTATTGACAACTGTCCATGCTGGAGAAGAGATGCACACACCTCACAAATTAGTTCTTTCAAAATGTCTGTCCAATCTTTCCTGGCAAAAATAATGCTATATGACATTAGTACTCTAAATATCTATTAATTAATTCATGAAGTCTCAACATTTCTAAGTACCCTATGGAATTAAGTCAGTAAATGTCAGAATATCATGGCTACAGGTTTGTGCAGCTATACCTGGGAAAGACGTTTTTTTTAACAGCACAGTAAGGTCTCTGTTCATTTTGCATATGATTTACCATCGTCTTCTGGGAAGTCTCTGGTTACACAATATAAATACAACAAATTCAAATGACACTGTAGATCAAAGGAGAAACAATGAATGGCTCTAGTCCCCATTCGCTTTAGACACCACAGATAATGAGAGGCACCTTCACTGTAACGAGGAGGAAGAGGAGAGGGAGGACTGAGGAAACACCTGAGGTGCATAAAGTGCTGAAAAAAATAGGCCTCATCTGACTGGGGTCATGGCCAGCCCAGTTGTATGAGGCCAGCTAACCATAAATTGACATTTATTTCACTTTAGACTACATCTAAAGCCCTGTCGCTGAGAGATTTAACTTTGCAGATGCAAGCACTGGTCAGTCAAGTCCTTTCTGGGGTGTTGTAGCAATGGAGTGCTGATTCTGGTGAGAAGAGTGCAAATTCAAACTCGATTCTGTTTTTCAGTTGAACATGCCCAGACCAGCCTTCAATCTAAGTTAGTCGACCCCTTTTGCATTACGTTGTGCCATATTCAGAGGCTCACAGCCTGACAACACAGAAGATAGTTCCAGCAAGACTGCAGTGCAAGTCCACTGCATGTACTGTACCCCCTTCACTACTGAATCATGAAGCCAGACTGCGGGGCCATGCGAGGGGGAGGCCTTTGAGGAAGGACAGGGGGGCACTGAGACATGAAGTGGTGCTGGTGCTCCGGGTTGACACTGGGCAAAAGGTGGGCTGCCCTGGGGGGGATAGGGGGGTAAGGGATGGCAGGATAGGAGAAGACAGCAGGCTGGGGGGCTACACCTGGGGGTTGTTGGGCTGGAGGGGGAGGGGGGGCTCTCCTGGGCTGGGGCACAGGGGAGTGGTTGTTGACCTCTGTGTAGAGGGGGGCTGGCCTGGCTGAGACCTCCTGGGGATGGGAGCAAGAGACTGGCACCTGGGGCAGCCTATGGCCCTTCAGCACCATCTCCTGCAACTTGTCAATCTTCACCCTCCTCAGGTGGGCCAGCTTCCTCTTGCTCTGGTACGAGTCTATGAAGGTATCCAGGGTGACGTCGCCGTCCAAGAAGGAGTCGGCCATGTTCTGTTTAGGAAGAAGCAGGAACAGTTTAAAACGTTAAAATAAAAGCACATTCTGGATATTCCATGCAAATGCCTTTTTCCCTTTTTTTTTTAAACACTTGTTTATAAAAAATAAATACAAATATGATGAAAAGATGTGAGGATTGGACAGTAACATAACTATAAAGAAAAGCTGAGAGGTGTCCACCTTACTTGTAACAAAAGGGACCATAGAGTTAGATTAATAAATCATAGAAGTCCCCCTGGGCCAAAGTGTGTGTGTGTGTGTGTGTGTGTGTGTGCGTGCGAGAGAGATTTTCATGCTGCTTACCTCAGTCTCCTCTTCAATCTTGGCTCCCTCTGCCTGCAGTAGAGCTAGCAATGTGTCCAATGAACTGTTCCCAGAGGTGTGGTCTGTGAGCAGAATAGAAAGAAAAAAGGGACAAGACAAAAGTTAGCATTTTCTTTATGACCGCAACTACACTGCTCAAAAAAATAAAGGGAACACTTAAACAACACAATGTAACTCCAAGTCAATCACACTTCTGTGAAATCAAACTGTCCACTTAGGAAGCAACACTGATTGACAATAAATTTCACATGCTGTTGTGCAAATGGAATAGACAAAAGGTGGAAATTATAGGCAATTAGCAAGACACCCCCAAAAAAGGAGTGATTCTGCAGGTGGTGACCACAGACCACTTCTCAGTTCCTATGCTTCCTGGCTGATGTTTTGGTCACTTTTGAATGCTGGCGGTGCTCTCACTCTAGTGGTAGCATGAGACGGAGTCTACAACCCACACAAGTGGCTCAGGTAGTGCAGTTCATCCAGGATGGCACATCAATGCGAGCTGTGGCAAAAAGGTTTGCTGTGTCTGTCAGCGTAGTGTCCAGAGCATGGAGGCGCTACCAGGAGACAGGCCAGTACATCAGGAGACGTGGAGGAGGCCGTAGGAGGGCAACAACCCAGCAGCAGGACCGCTACCTCCGCCTTTGTGCAAGGAGGAGCACTGCCAGCGCCCTGCAAAATGACCTCCAGCAGGCCACAAATGTGCATGTGTCAGCATATGGTCTCACAAGGGGTCTGAGGATCTCATCTCGGTACCTAATGGCAGTCAGGCTACCTCTGGCGAGCACATGGAGGGCTGTGCGGCCCCACAAAGAAATGCCACCCCACACCATGACTGACCCATCGCCAAACCGGTCATGCTGGAGGATGTTGCAGGCAGCAGAACGTTCTCCACGGCGTCTCCAGACTCTGTCACATCTGTCACATGTGCTCATGTGCTCAGTGTGAACCTGCTTTCATCTGTGAAGAGCACAGGGCGCCAGTGGCGAATTTGCCAATCTTGGTGTTCTCTGGCAAATGCCAAACGTCCTGCACGGTGTTGGGCTGTAAGCACAACCCCCACCTGTGGACGTCGGGCCCTGATACCACCCTCATGGAGTCTGTTTCTGACCGTTTGAGCAGACACATGCACATTTGTGGCCTGCTGGAGGTCATTTTGCAGGGCGCTGGCAGTGCACCTCCTTGCACAAAGGCGGAGGTAGCGGTCCTGCTGCTGGGTTGTTGCCCTCCTACGGCCTCCTCCACGTCTCCTGATGTACTGGCCTGTCTCCTGGTAGCGCCTCCATGCTCTGGACAATACGCTGACAGACACAGCAAACCTTTTTGCCACAGCTCGCATTGATGTGCCATCCTGGATGAACTGCACTACCTGAGCCACTTGTGTGGGTTGTAGACTCCGTCTCATGCTACCACTAGAGTGAGAGCACCGCCAGCATTCAAAAGTGACCAAAACATCAGCCAGGAAGCATAGGAACTGAGAAGTGGTCTGTGGTCACCACCTGCAGAATCACTCCTTTTTTGGGGGTGTCTTGCTAATTTCCTATAATTTCCACCTTTTGTCTATTCCATTTGCACAACAGCATGTGAAATTTATTGTCAATCAGTGTTGCTTCCTAAGTGGACAGTTTGATTTCACAGAAGTGTGATTGACTTGGAGTTACATTGTGTTGTTTAAGTGTTCCCTTTATTTTTTTGAGCAGTGTATAATTCACACTCTCAATCAGTCACAGGACAGTTGAAAAAAAAACATGCGTTCACACACAGCTAAATCTCCATCAGTCACTCATTGTCTACAACAACCTCCTCTGACACCCAAACCAAGGACAGAACATCTGAGCAAAGAGACTGACTGTCTTTCACAATGAGTGGTAAACTAAGACTGGAGCCTGCATCTGAAATTGCACCCTACTCCCTCTACGCTGAGGCCAACAACAACAACAACTCCTCCTCCTCCCAGCCCGTGAGAGCCCGCCCCCCCCCCCCCTCCCCTCCCCTTCCCTTGTGTGTATGTGGGTCTTGGTCGAAAGTAGTGCACTGTATAGGGAATAGGGTGGCATCTGGGACACAATCAGGGAGTCTCCAAGGAAGCCGAGCAAGAAGCCAGCCTGGTTCGTGTTCTTGTGTGGAGTCGGTCTGCTGACAAAGTTGACTAACACCAGCTGGAGCTGATGGGTTTACATGCAGGGCCTGACACCAAAGCAACCAGGTCACAGCACACATACACTACCGTTCAAAAGTTTGGGGTCACTTAGAAATGTCCATGTTTTTGATAGAAAAGCACATTTTTTTGTCCATTAAAATAACATCAAATTGATCAGAAATACAGTGTAGACATTGTTAATGTTGTAAATGACTATTGCAGCTGAAAACGGGTGATTTTTTAAATGGAAAATCTACATAGGCCCATTATCAGCAACCATCACTCCTGTGTTCCAATGGCATGTTGTGTTAGCTAATCCAAGTATATCATTTTAAAAGGCTAATTGATCATTAGAAAACCCTTCTGCAATTATGTTAGCACAGCTGAAAAATGTTGTTCTGATTAAAGACGCAATAAAACTGGACTAGTTAAGTATCTAGAGCATCAGCATTTATGGGTTCAATTATAGGCTCAAAATGGCTAGAAACAAAGAACTATCTTCTGAAACTCGTAAGTCTATTCTTGTTCTGAGAAATTAAGGCTATTCCATGTGAGAAACCGACAAGAAACTGAATATCAATAGTTAAAAAAAAGAAAAGATTCTGGTGCTCCTAAATGTTATGCTCCTAACTTTTTAAAGTTGGCAGCACCAGTAGGGGGGGGGGGAAGAGAGAGAGCGACAACGCCCTGGCACGCTCCTCCCCGCTCAGTGCCAAATAAGAGGCTTAATTTAACCAGCATTACGCAAGGCTTTTCACAGTTGCTCCAGCCAGTGAAAGGATTTTTCTGCCATTGAAAACCTTGGGCGAGCCACCTAAGCTTTTTTATTTTCCTCTGGTCGCCTAACATGCTGACTACACCACTCGCATCACAGGGGGAAGCGTTGCAAAATAAATGTACACATACATTACTCAATCATTGCACCCATACCTCTGCGAAGCCATGCGCCAAAATTTAACTTGCTTCTATTTGTGATACATAACGCACTGCAAGTCCTGCTTCTCCCATCTCCTCATTGGTTTTTAGGAGTGTGCTCGGTCCTCCTTTTCCTGTAGTCCACAATCATCATCTCCTTAGTCTTGATCACGTTGAGGGAGAGGTTGTTGTACTGGCAACACAGCCAGGTCTCTGACCTCCTCCCTATATGCTGATCCCGTCATTGTTGGTGATCAGGCTACCACTGTTGTGTCATCAGCAAACTTAATGATGGTGTTGGAGTCGTGCAGTCATGAGTGAACAGGGAGTACAGGAGGGGACTGAGCACGCACACCCGAGGGGCCCCAGTGTTAAGGATCAGTGTTGCGGGTGTGTTGTTACCGTCCCTTACCACCTGGGGGCGGCCCTTCAGACAGTCCAGGATCCAGTTGCAGAGGGAGGTGTTTAGTCCCAGGGTCCTTAGCTTAGTGCTGAGCTTTGAGGCCACTATGGTGTTGAACGCTGTGCTGTAGTCAATGAATAGCATTCTCACGTGGGTGATTGAAAGATAAACTGAGGTTCACACTCCAGTGCAGTTGGTAGTGCTAATGCACCTTAAAGTTGGTTGCCAACCGCAATATGAAGTCCAAAGAAGCCTGAAGGTGGAGAGATTACTAGAAACAAACTCTAACACATCTGTGTATTAATTGTCGGAGTAGAGGACCTTGTGCATTTCAAGTAAAATAACCCAATGTTTATATCCCAGGACCAATTAGCTAGCCACAGCAAGACAGCTAGCTAAATTGCCAAAAATGTTTAATGCTTTTCGACCGGTCCCTAAATTAATGTAGTTGTTTCAGAGTTCATTTTGATATTTCAACCTGCGTGTCTGGTGTGGGTGGACTAAATCAACATGCGCGCGATGGCGCACGTACTGGTCAGCAGGTAAATCAAAAACAGTAAAAAATTGAAAATAGATAGATTAAATAATAAAACACTACTTTCAAATAATATAACACCAAAATAAAAGCTAGACAGTCAGGGAGAAAAAAAAGTAGCAGTATATATTTTGTTATTATGTTTGAGCAAAATAACAGCATTAGCCATGGCAAAATACAAAGAATAGCAGGAAATTAGCTTTAAAACTGCAAACATGCATCGCTGCCTTAATTTGCTCAAGGCCAGGCACCACCGGCTAATAGGGAATTTGTTTTTCTTCTTTACTCTGACTGAAACTTTTCCAGTTGAAAGTATACATAAAGTACAAGATATTATTGTATTACAAGGTATTTATTTTTCAATTAAAATATGTAAAGAGGAAAAACGTCCTTAAATATGTGCTCATTTGCATATTACGAGAATCTGTCTTTCAACACATTGCTTCATGGCAGAATGTTTTTTGTTTTGTTTTATTGTAATAAGACACTCAAATGGTCAGACTTTTACAGATCAGTTCATCAAAATCTTGTCATTTCATGGAATAATTTAAAAAACACTTCACATGTATGACGGATGCATATTTTGCATATATTTACACAAAATTACACTTAAACAAAAAGCCTCTGTAAAAGTCTGACTATAAAACCTAAGAACCTGTGTGTGGAATAATGTGAATGTATGTCTTTTGAAGACTGAGAAAAATGTATTGGCGCACGGGAAACATGTCATTTTGAGAAAATGGCCGATAAAGATAGGCTAACGCAATTAAAATGTACTTCCCATAAATATGACCATTTATGTCACATTAATTAATGTTTTATTCACATATCACTTCTAAACTGACAAATAAACATTAAATATACCTTTTACAAATACATTCATACATTTAAGACATTTGTTTCAAGCAAAGACCATATGCTTTGAATACTGGTCTGTTGGGCAAATCTGTGGTTTTGGGCAAATTATCATATAACTTTGCTCAATTTTTCACATACAATGCTTTTGTATGGCTGTTGAAATGTGCAGAACATTAAATCAGCTATGCCTGCCCCATATGTAAGGCCCTCTGAGTTGTTGCTGGTGCCACTACTTTGACTGTCATGGGACCTGCGCCTACGCTTGGCACACTCCATTGAAGCAGCATCAGCTCTCACAACTACTCGCTGATTTCTCCAGTGTCACCAAAGTGCGGTCAGGCCACAATTTGTTCATAATTTGTTATAGTAGTGGCTCCCTCATTGAACGTGGCTACTGCCATACGGCTTCTGCATCAATGAGGCTTTTTCCCACTAAGACAGTTTTGGGGCATCGAGACCATATTAGAGTTCAGACATTCATTTGCATTTTGGGTTCCTCCGTGATACATTATTTTGAGGATGCTATAATTTGAGAGCCTATGATATACAGGTAACATTTTCGGTGCAACCTCTATTAAAAAATGTATGGCCTCCCAAGGTTTTTGTGACAGGGTGGATCTTCACTATTTTCTATGGCTCGCTGGTACCAGCAGCAACGCACACACCTATCCCGGAGTTGGAAGTGAATCCTCTCTTGTGCTAAGTGCCATCAAAGGATACATGAATATCTATGATGGCATCCTCATCCTCCAACATCTCTGCTATGTCTGGGTATATATCTGCGTATGCTCTTCTAATTATCTTTGCAGCACTCTCCATTGACTGTAGCCCTCTCTGAATCTTTGCAACTTAAGTGAGGGGGAAAAGTACTTATGTCTATCAACATTACAGACATAACTGCAGGACTAAATATCAACATGTTACCCCTTGTAAATATTAGCATTAGTGATGCAATGATATGACATTTTTGGCCGATACGATATTCTCCTTGCCAAAAAAAAAACAATACTGATACCCAATATTTACAATTTTAGCGGCCTTTTAAGCATTCTAGTACAGTTAAATAGTTAACACACACGGACGTATCGGTCTAAGGCACTGCATCTCAGTGCGAGAGGCATCGCTACAGTCCCTGGTTTGAATCCAGGCTGTATCAAATCCGGCCGTGATTGGGAGTCCCATAGTGCGGTGCACAATTGCCCCAGCGTCGTCCGGGCCATCATTGTAAATAAGAATTTGTTCTTAACTGACTTGTCTAGTTAAGGTCACACACACAAAAGTTATTTTATTAGCATTTACATATGTCCCCGTTACCAGTAAAACATAAATCAAAACATATTTCTTTCACTTACTTGCTGTGCTGTTTCGTCGTTCAGTCGTTTCATTCTCAACCAGGATTTCTATGGAACGCTGTTTGAGTCTTTGCGTGTCAAAATAGATACACGTCAAATAACACAACATCTGTTTCAGTAGCTATAGTTAGCGGTCATCTAAAATAGCCCTAATTTATAAGACAGTTTTTATTTGATTAATGGTGGTCAGACCCATCTATGTGAAGCTAGCTACAATAAGGACTAGCCACAATAGTGGACTTTGCGGTAATAAAAGCCACTGTCGGCCGGCTGCTGTCTGGTTGATTGCTGCTAGTTGTCATCTTCATCTCAACTAATTTGCGTCTCAACGCGCTGCTGCGGGCGACCTCCTTTTCCTCCTCTACCTGTACTGCCACTGCCTCGATTGGCGGATCAGGCACATTCTTTCAATCACTGCTTTTCTTGCATTGGCTAACTGAGATCGCCTATTTATTCACATACTGTAGGTATATTCATCGAGATTTTCTCATTTACATTGATTCTTCGCGGGAGATATTTTCAGACAAGTGCTGCGCGCCACGTGAGGCGTTTTAACCAATCAGGTTGCCGGAAAGGGCCTTTAAATGCCAGTAACCAATCGAATGTCAGGAAATTACTAATCTTTCAGCATTAAGTACTACGTCTACAAAGGATATAGCCATGTATGGGCTAGCTAACAATATGATCCGGAAAACAAGCTTTTGAATGATATATGATTCAACATGGAGTGTTTTAAAAATAGTGGTTGAAGTTCTACATGAAACATGCTATCAAGAACGACATTTATGGTAGGTGTATTTGACGAATTTGGGATAAAATGATACAAATAAAGTACGTATATACATTATTGACAATTTATGTGAACATTCTATGAAAGTTATAGTTGCAAAATATCCCAAAATCTGAAAATTGACAGTTTTTGCTTGTGGTGCCTAGCCTTAAAAATGCAACAAAAAAAAAATATATATATAATTATTGGCACCGCCAAGATGGAGGACTAACATTTTCTCGATGGTGGGCACGCCCCCCTGCCACGCTCACCAGCTAAGCCCCTTTTTGATACAGAGAGAGAACTGTCTGTCCATTATCCACCATCATCACTCTATTGATAACATCACAGGAAAACATTAAAACAGAGAGTATGGGGCAGGGGAAGTGGTTGTCGGTCCAACTGGCATGACTGAGACTGTTGGATTTCTTGATGAACTAGACATGTTACGAGTAGTGTACTAGAACCTAAATCCAAATGTACTGTAGGTGTGAGCCACTTCCCCATCTCACCCATCTACCCCACTCCTCTCCAGGCACCCCTTTGCTCTACCTCATGAAAACCTTTGAGGCCTGGTACTGTCCCATCTCAAGACCATTAATGAAGCCTCCCTCGACCCAGTGCAGTTCGCCTACAGAGCTAACAGGTCTGTGGACGATGCGGTCAACATGGGCCTAACTACATTCTCAAACACCTTGATTACCCAAAGACATATGCAAGGATATAGTTTGTGGACTAGCTCTGTATTCAACACCATCTTAGAACTGCTACAAGACAAACTCTCCCAGCTGAACATGTCCAGCACCATCTCTCAGCGAATCACTGACTTCCTGACCAACAGGACGCAACACGTGAAGCTGGGAAAACATATTTTGAACGCTTTATCCCTCAGCACTGGAGCTCCGCAAGGATGCGTGCTATCATCTCTACTCTACACCAATGACGGCACCTGCATCAACACATCTGTCAAGCTACTCAAGCTTGGTCGGTCTCATCACTGACGGCGATGGGTCCATGTACCGTGGAGAGGTCGACCGGCTGGTGGCCTGGTGCAGTCTCAATAACCTGGAACTCAGACAAACCCATGGAGATGGTGGTTGACTTCAGAAAACACCCCCCACCATCTCTCCCCCTCGAGAGATTGATGGCTCAGCTTTTGGCACGGCTGAATCATTCAAATTCCTGAGGACTATCATCTGCCACAACCTCATGTGGGAGGACATCACGGCGGTCACCAAGAAGACGCATGCGCAGATGTACTACTTGCGGCATATGAAAAATCTTGAAATCTCCCAGTCAATCCTGCTCCGGTTTTACACATCAATCGTTGAGTCCAACCTCACTTCCTCCATCACAGTCTGGTTTGGGTCTGCATCTGCCCGCTGCAATGGCAAACTGCAACGCATTATCCAGTCTGCAGAGGGTCGTCGGCTGCCACCTGCCCTCCATCAAAGTCCTGCACGACTCTAGAGCAAAAAGCATGTTCCGTCTAAGCTGCACGCAGCTCCCCTCAGACAGCCGCACAGAAGTAATATCAGCCTGCGCAGAGAAGAACGAGATTGAACTTCACTCAACTTTCTAGAGTTCTTCCCTTCAGTTAACACTATCAACATTTCGCTCTACTGTGGGAATTGTGATCGAATCAACGCAATATTAGCCACTTTCAATGTAACATACAGAAACAAAAACCAACTATGGAAAACTTAGTATGCAATTCTAACTGCGCAAGAGATTTTCTTGTAGCAAGAGTGAATTGGAGTATGATCCTATTGCATTGACAGGCACGACTCAGGCCCGTAATCTACACAGACTACGCCTTAAACAAATCAGAGCTGCAGTAGACCTATATGCAAATAGCCATTCATGGATTATTAGAGCGAACATTGCTGTGGCGTTCATGAAAAAAAAGTAGAATAAATCAATTGAATATAGTCTTCACAATAAATACATTTTAGACGGGTCTAAATAAACATGATATGAATAAAATTTATATTTCAGAAGAACAGACTAGCATACTATGAGTTGTCCTTATGTTAGGCCCTGATATAGCTATGAAATATGGCTGTGGGCTACATGAGTTCATTCAGCAGACAAGATTTTTAGAATTCCGTGGCATTACTTGTTATTATTTTATAGTATGAAGAATATAATTGAACATAGCTTAATAAAATACAAAGGATATTTTCTCCAAACGATTTAAAAGGAAGTGCACACATACGTCTATTCTGTGTTGAGCGGTTAACAAAGAAACAGGTCCTCCTATATGCTTAATTTTGAGTTATTTATGCAACTTCTGTGGTGATACAAAATGCTGGGCTATATGCTCAGATTTTTAATACATTCTAAGGTTACATGATGGGAACTCTAATGATGATTTGAAAAAAGTTGCATGAAAAGGCATGAGCTCTGATTTGTTTCTTGTTCAAGCTGCACACTTCATCAGTCTCTCATTCACAATTTGACAAGCACTTGATAATATTCTCACCAGGACTTGAATTTCCCAGCGGTTGTGTGGCCATAATGCCCGCAAAAAAAAAATCTGTCTTTTGCGGCCAAAGTGGCCGTTGTGCCCTTGGGCTGAATATAACAGTTATAATTCCTTTCTCCTGGCTGCCATGCTCCGAAGCACTCTCAGATATCTCAATTCTTATTAGCAAACGCCCATCATGTGATCCGGTCCTTCTCACAGGCCTTTCAGCTAAGTATGCTACAAGTTAATTAAGACACAAATGTGCTCGTCCCTCTTATCGAATTCCAAGGCGCATATTGAAGATGTCCACATTTAGCCTACTTTGTCAGCCAACAAGATGAGTAGGCCTAACGAACAGTAGAAGCACTAGCCTATGTCAATCTACTATCCCCCATAGAATAGGTCAATTTTTGTACTATTGGTCAACTTGTCCTTCTGTGCAATAAATAAATATTCCAAACATACTCTGGGACAGTTGTGGAATGTGATAGATCCCAAATTAATACAACCACTCCCATAAAAAAACATTTTAAAAGCAATGAGGCTGATGCAACAGATCAGAACGTTTAGCTTACAAAAGTTGATAGCCTAATAGTCTATTTCTTCACATTATAAGTGCAGCAATGCGCACACGGCAGTATGCCACAAGCACAAATGTTCCATACTGTAATCAATTAACGGTAAAACGTTCTTGAAAGTGACAGCAAATGTGATTATCCATGTAATGCTTTATTATAAAGGTGCATTTTTTGTGTGAAAATGTTCTTCCACAAACTTGAAACTTATGCGCAGACTAGGTACGCCAGTTAGGCTTTAAACTGATTATAAAGCGGATTCATGTGCTTAATTTTAAGAAGTTATTTGGCCACTTCAGTTGTGATAAACCTTATCAAAACCTATAGGCCCATGGGCTAGGCTACAGTGGTGTGCGACTATGATTTGAAGAAAGTAAAAAAATAAAAAAATAATAATGTATACGACTGCCTTACTGCACAAGCTGGGCATCATTCACAGGTGATAGGCTAATAGTCACCCATCATTCTATTCTTAATTTAATGTCGTCTTTACATATAGTAAATTATATATATATACACACATGTATATACACATATACGTGTGTGTGTGTGTGAGAAATTATTTTGATTTAGAATGAACCATTATCATGCAACTGTCTTGGAACAGCGGCATGGGGGAAAAAACATGTTATCTATACTTAAATAGCGAATGAAGGACGCTTTTCACGTGGTTCATTTTCATGCCAGCCAGGTAAGCTATATTCCTGTTGTAAAGCAAAGCAATGTGGTTAATATTAGGCAAGTTGATAAATAAATATAGTAGGCCTAGAAAGCTGATGGGATCCGCTTTTTAAGAGGCCACCAAAATAATTATCACGCAATTGCATAGCCTATAGAAATGTTGCGCAACATAAGCTCATGGGCTCTCATTAAGTTTATTCGATTTTCGATAACATTTGCATTGATATCAGAGTGATTAGAGGGACAATAGAGTGTTGAGTACCAGGCAGTTAGCAAGTTTGGTAGGCTAATAATGACCGTCAGCAGCCTAGTTACCATGTCGGTGTACACTGCATTTGCATTCTGTTCATCTCTGCATTTAGATCCAATATATTCATTTTTATACTGTAAATCTGTACATCCAATATACTGTATATCAATCGTATACCCACTGTATATTTGGATATCTGTTCATTCTCTTATAGCTCTATGCTCACTCTACCTAGTTGTATATAATGTATGTTAAAATTTGCTTAAACTCCACTGTCTGTATTCTGTCTCTAAATGTTGTCTATCACTAGCAGCACCATATCACCAAGTAAAATTCTGAGTATGTGTAAATGTACTTGGCAAATAAAGTTGATTCTGAGGTGTCAGGATGATAGAAGCTCGTATTCTGGCACAGCAAGTGTCTCTCCACCCACTATGGCTCCAGCAAAGGCCCCAGCAAAATGACTCTCCCCCCTCTAAAGATAGACTCACAGGAGTATCAGCACTCCTCCACACAATGGAATGATTCTCTACCTCAAAGACCAGCGAGGAACACAAACACACACACACCTTCGACCCAGGGATCATGAGACTGCCATTTAGTAATGGATACAGGCCAGCCTCCACTGATAGTCTGAGGGAGAGTTTTTGGCCTCCCTCTATCCCTACCTCCCTCTTTCCCTCTAGCACCGTTTGACTCTCACATGCCCAGCAGCACAATGGCTCACTGTGGACTACTGTAATAAGGGGCAGGGGAGCCTGTCCTGTCATCCTGGCTCCCACTCACTGCCAAACTGGGAGTCTCTTCTGAAGAACCCCCTTTGGCATTGCCTTGAAGGATCGGTGGGGGAGTCACTGTATACAAAGGAAACAAACAATACTGGGTTGATTCTGCTTGGAGACCTTGATTTTCTTTTGCTGTGGGATGCGTCCCAAATGACGCACCCTATTTTCTATATAAAGTTTATTACATAGGAAATAGGCTGTCATTTGGGACGCAGTAGTGCTGTTCTGCTCTGTCCTTCCCAGGCATCTGCTGCTAGGACAGCCAGCGCACAGGGGAATCTACATTTGACAAAAGCCTGCTCGCATTCAACAAGCAAATGGCAGGAGGCCAGGCGCTGTCTGTCGCAGTTTATTTGTTTACTCCATTCCATGAAATAGCCTAACAGCCACACAAACAAAGCATGGGAATATAAAACCATAATACCATCTTCTGTGTACAACAGGAGGCAGAGAGAGACAGAAAGTCTGTTCAACTACAAGATGGAAAATGGCAGTGTACATGCCTTGGGGAGTTCTAAATCACTGCTCCTTTGACTACAGGAGAATACAAGGTTAAACCAACTTCATCAGTGAGTGCTAAACTACACCCACCAGAACAAAGTAAGTAATGAAATGTTGGCATGCTGTTCAGAGTGACTTCACTGGCAACCGTTGCGTCATACCAAGTCATAGGTATCAGCACACAATTTATTACTCACTCCACACAAAGTGCTGTTAAGGTGTGCCAACATGGGGGTATACAGTACTCTACCTCTCTCCTACTGCAGTATAGCTGGGATCTAAGTCAATGCTGTATTCTGCTCAATACTGGCAGAGATCAGCTACTGCGGGAAGGAAAATGACAAATGCACTAGGGCCACTATTTGGCCCCTGGAGTCTTCTAATGGGGGAAAAAAAAGAAAGAAAAATTCAGGAAATGGAGAAACTGGTCAGGTCTGGAGAAACGTGTCAATGGAAGAACAAACAAGAGAAAAACATTGTAACTACCATCTCAAACTATCCATGACAGTAAACAATGTTCAAAAGTTCAGAGTGAGTTGTCAACTGATTTGGCACTCCAGATAATAGGCATGTAACCTTTTCAAACCATTAAGCCATCACAATTAATAGGGTTGGATGATATACAGATTTTCATATCGTCCTTCTCTCATCCATGATTTACGGTATTACCAGCTTATTACACAAGGGGACAAAGATTTAACCAGGTAGGCAAGTTGAGAACAAGTTCTCATTTACAACTGCGACCTGGCCAAGATAAAGCAAAGCAGTTCAACACATAACACAGAGTTACACATGGAGTAAAACAAACATACAGTCAATAATACAGTAGAAAAATAAGTCTATATACAATGTGAGCAAATGAGGTGAGATACAGGAGGTAAAGGCAATAAATAGGCCATGGTGGCGAAGTAAATACAATATAGCAATTAAAACACTGGAATGGTAGATTTGACAGTAGACGAGTGTGCAAAGTAGAAATACTGGGGTGCAAAGGAGCAAAATAAATAAATAAATAAATAAATACAGTAGGGGAAGTGGTAGTTGTTTGGGCTATTTATAGATGGGCTATGTACAGGTGTAGTGATCTGTGAGCTGCTCTGACAGCTGGTGCTTAAAGCTAGTGAGGGAGATAAGTGTTTCCAGTTTCAGAGATTTTTGTAGTTCGTTCCACTCAATTGCAGCAGAGAACTGGAAGGAGAGGCGGCCAAAGGAGGAATTGGCTTTATATAAATATGCTAACGAGCACAAATTAAAATAAACAAATTGCATAGACAGGCAATCCAGCTCATAAAGTTAAACTCAGAAATGATTCACACCCCTTGACTTTTAGCCAATTTTGTCTTATGGCCTGAATTTAAAATTGATGAAAAAATGTCACTGGCCTATATACACACACAATACCCCATAATGTCAAAGTGGAATTAATGAACAATGAAAATGTCTTGAGTCAATAAGTATTCAACCCCTTTGTTATGGCAAAGCTAAATAAGTTCTGGAGTAAAAACTTACTTAACAAGTCACATAATAAGTTGCATGGACTCACTCTGTGCAATAACGTTTAGCATGATTTTTGAATAACTCTCATCTCTGTACCCCACAAATACAGATATTTTTAAGGTCCCTCAATTGAGCAGTGAATTTCAAACCCAGATTCAACCACAAAGACCAGGGAGGTTTTCCAATGCCTCACAAAAGAAGGGCACCTATTGGAATGGGTAAACTATTTTTAAAAATGTACAATTAAAAAAATGTTACAAAAAAAATAATCTGACATTGAATATCTCTTTGAGCACGGTAAAGTTATTAATTTGACTTTGGATGGTGTATCAAAATCCCCAGTCACTACAAAGATAGTCATCCTTCCTAACTCAGTTGCCGGGAAGGAAAGAAACTGCTCAGGGATTTTACCATAAAGCCAATAGTGACTAACCTTTTCACATGTACCAACACACAGGTGTGATCATTCTACAGCGGTCCCTGTAGCGTACGATCAAACCAGTGTGATTAGAATGCTTATTTAGAACATCCAGTTTCGAATGGCGCAACAATCAGCATTTGAGCTGGCCACACAGTTTTTTCAGAAACATTTTGCACAAACACAGTCCTTAGAAAGTTATGTCCAGAATGTGAGCAGTTTATTTTTGGATGCAATGCTCAGACCATCACAGAAGTACCTACAGCATAACACAATCATCCAAACCGGAAAAAATGTAGGCTACATTTATCCTAGCGCTAACTGAGGAAAGATTGACATAACAAAAGCAGTCATATTTTTATAACTCTCGGCTGACAGAAACTACAAATCTAATTTTATTTGTCACATACACATGGTTAGCAGATGTTAATGCGAGTGTAGCGAAATGCTTGTGCTTCTAGTTCCGACAATGCAGTAATAACCAACAAGTAATCTAACCTAACAATTCCACAACTACTACCTTATACACACAAGTGTAAAGGGATAAAGAATATGTACATAAAGATATATGAATGAGTGATGGTACAGAACGGCATAGGCAAGATGCAGTAGATGGTATAGAGTACAGTATATACAAATACATATGAGATGAGTAATGTAGGGTATGTAAACATTATATTAAGTGGCATTGTTTAAAGTGGCTAGTGATACATGTATTACATAAAGATGGCAAGATGCAGTAGATGATATAGAGTACAGTATATACATATACATATGAGATGAGTAATGTAGGGTATGTAAACATTATATTAAGTGGCATTGTTTAAAGTGGCTAGTGATACATTTTTACATAATTTCCATCAATTCCCATTATTAAAGTGGCTGGAGTTGAGTCAGTATGTCGGTAGCGGCCACTAAATGTTAGTGGTGGCTGTTTAACAGTCTGATGGCCTTGAGATAGAAGCTGTTTTTCAGTCTCTCGGTCCCTGCTTTGATGCACCTGTACTGACCTCGCCTTCTGGATGATAGCAGGGTGAACAGGCAGTGGCTCGGGTGGTTGTTGTCCTTGATGATCTTTATGGCCTTCCTGTGACATCGGGTGGTGTAGGTGTCCTGGAGGGCAGGTAGTTTGCCCCCGGTGATGCGTTGTGCAGACCTCACTACCCTCTGGAGAGCCTTACGGTTGTGGGCGGAGCAGTTGCCGTACCAGGCGGTGATACAGCCTGACAGGATGCTCTCGATTGTGCATCTGTAGAAGTTTGTGAGTGCTTTTGGTGACAAGCCAAATTTCTTCAGCCTCCTGAGGTTGAAGAGGCGCTGCTGCGCCTTCTTCACAACGCTGTCTGTGTGGGTGGACCAATTCAGTTTGTCCGTGATGTGTACACCGAGGAACTTAAAACTTTCCATCTTCTTCACTACTGTCCCGTCGATGTGGATAGGGGGGTGCTCCCTCTGCTGTTTCCTGAAGTCCACGATCATCTATTTTGTTTTGAATTTGAATTGAATTAGCTAATAGCAATTACTATTTATAATTCATCACATCACGGGTGAGCTCACCATTGATCGAAATAATTGAGTAAAACACTTTCACATCGACCAAAGATAATAAGAGGAGACAAGATGAGTTTGGTCTGTTTATAGCATGCATGTTGAAGGGGGTGTGTCACCTACGACCATTCACTTCCCTTCATTCAGAAGAAGAGACAAAGACCTTTCTTCTGAAACTCGTCAGTCTTTATTTCTGGCCATTTTGAGCCTGTAATCGAACCCACAAATGCTGATGCTCCAGATACTCAACTAAAGGCGGGCAGTTTTATTGCTTCTTTAATCAGCACAGCAGTTTTCAGCTGTGCTAACATAATTGCAAGAGGGTTTTCTAATGATCAATTAGCCTTTTAAAATGATAAACTTGGATTAGCTAACACAACATGCCATTGGAACACAGGAGTGATGGTTGCTGATAACGGGCTTCTGTACACCTATGTAGATATTCCATTTTTAAATTTTTTATTTTAAATCTGTCATTTCCAGCTACAATAGTCATTTACAACATGAACAATGCCTACACTGTATTTCTGATCAATTTGCTGTTATTTTAATGGACAATTTTTGGGAGATTTTCACCTAAAAAACAAGGACATTTCTAAGGTGACCCCAAACTTTTGAAGGGTAGTGTACAATCGCTGCCAAAGGTGCTTCTACAAAGTATCGACTCAGGGGTGTGAATACTTACTGTATGTAAATTAGATATTTCTGTATTTAAATAGCAAAAATGTCTAAAAACACGTTTTCAATTTGTCATTATGGAGTATTGTGTGTAGATGGGTGAGAACAAAAATGACTCATCCAAAAGGGCGTTGACTTCTCAAACACTACAGACAACTAACACAATATGATGCCCCATTACCTTATCTAAGTAAATGACTGAATAAATAACTAGCAAGTTAAATTTAGGGGTCGCGTTAACAAATAATTTTGTTATCCGAGCAGTGGAGGAGAAAAAAAGAAAGAAAAAAAAACGCATAAGAAATATCATGCTGCGTTTTGTAAACGCAGACCTTTAATGCTTCTTATTGTAATTTCTTCTCGGCATTAGAAAAATGTTCAGTTGCACTTCTCCACTTGGGTGAGAATTCATAAACGGGTATTCAATAAGCAGACAACACTGAGTGATGTGTAGCTACAGTGGCAAGACAAAGTATGTGAACCCTTTGGAATTATCTGGATTTCTGCATGAAATTGGTCATAAAATTAGATCTGCTCTTCATCTAAGTCACAACAGACACAGTGTGCTTAAACTTATAACACACAAATTGTATTTCTCTTGTCTATATTGTATACATCATTTAAACATTCACAGTGTAGGTTGGAAAAAGTATGTGAACCCCTAGGCTAATGACTTCTCCAAAAGCTAATAGGAGTCAGGAGTCAGCTAACCTGGAGTACAATCATTGAGACGAGATTGGAGATGTTGGTTAGAGCTGCCCTGCCCTATACAAAACTCACAAAATTTGAGTTTGTTATTCACAAGAAGCATTGCCTGTTGTGAACCATGCCTCGAACAAAAGAGATCTTAGAAGAACCAATATTAAGAATTGTTGACTTGCAAAAACCTGGAAGGGTTACAAAAGTATCTCTAAAAGCCTTGATGTTCATCAGTTCACAGTAAGACAAATTGTTTATAAATGGAGAAAGTTCAGCACTCTTGCTACTCTCCCTAGGAGTAGCCATCCTGCAAAGGACTGCAAGAGCACAGCCCAGCTCAATGAGAAGAATCCTAGAGTGTCAGCATGTTCCAGGGATTTCTGTAAGTCTTTAGCTAACATCTCCGTTGACGAGTCTACGATACGTAAAACACTGTCGGAAAGATATCAGTTTGTCTCTGTGGATGGTTTGTCCTCTGACAAATGAACTGTACATTTCGTTCGAAAACATAATGTTAACTTTCACTGCTATGCGGATGACACATAGATGTACATTTCAATGAAACATGGTGAAGCCCCAAAATTGCCCTCGCTAGAAGCCTGTGTTTCAGACATAATGAAGCTGCAAACTTTTTACTTTTAAACTCGGACAAAACAGAGATGCTTGTTCTAGGTCCCAAGAAACAAAGAGATCTTCTGTTGAAGCTGACAATTAATCTTGATGGTTGTAAAGTCGTCTCAAATAAAACTGTGAAGGACCTCGGCGTTACTCTGGACCCTGATCTCTCTTTTGACGAACATATCAAGGACAGCTTTTTTCCATCTATGTAACATTGCAAAAATCTGAAACTTTCTGTCCAAAAATGATGCAGAAAAAATCATCCATGCTTTTGTTACTTCTAGGTTAGACTACTGCAATGCTCTACTTTCCGGGCTACCCGGATAAAGCACTAAATAAACTTCAGTTAGTGCTAAATACGGCTGCTAGAATCCTGACTAGAACAAAAAAAATTGATCATATTACTCCAGTGCTAGCCTCCCTACACTGGCTTCCTGTTAAGGCAAGGGCTGATTTCAAGGTTTTACTGCTAACCTACAAAGCATTACATGGGCTTTCTCCTACCTATCTTTCCGATTTGGTCCTGCCGTACATACCTACACGTACGCTACGGTCACAAGACGCAGGCCTCCAAATTGTCCCTAGAATTTCTAAGCGAACAGCTGGAGGCAGGGCTTTCTCCTATAGAGCTCCATTTTTATGGAATGGTCTGCCTACCAATGTGAGAGACGCAGACTTGGTCTCAACTTTTAAGTTTTTACTGAAGACTCATCTCTTCAGTGGGTCATATGATTGAGTGTAGTCTGGCCCAGGAGTGTGAAGGTGAACGGAAAGGCTCTGGAGCAACGAACCCGGCCTTGCTGTCTCTGCCTGGCCGGTTCCCCTCTCTCCACTGGATTTCTCTGCCTATAACCCTATTACAGGGGCTGAGTCACTGGCTTACTGGTGCTCTTTCATGCCGTCCCTAGGAGGGGTGCGTCACTTGAGAGGGTTGAGTCACTGACGTGATCTTCCTGTCTGGGTTGGCGCCCCCCTTGGGTTGTGCCATGGCAGAGATCTATACTCGGTCTTGTTTCAGGATGGTAAGTTGGTGGTTGATGTTTTCCCTCTAGTGGTGTGGGGGCTGTGCTTTGGCAGAGTGGGTGGGGTTATATCCTTCCTGTTTGGCCCTGTCCGGGGGTATCATCGGATGGGGCCACAGTGTCTCCTGACCCCTCCTGTCTCAGACTCCAGTATTTATGCTGCAGTAGTTTATGTGTCGGGGGGCTAGGGTCAGTTTGTTATATCTGGAGTACTTCTGTCTTATCCGGTGTCCTTTGTGAATTTATGTATGCTCTCTATAATTCTCCCTTTCTCTCTTACGTTCTCTCTCTCGGAGGCCCTGAGCCCTAGAACCATGCCTCAGGACTACCTATCATGATGACTCCTTGCTGTCCCCAGTCCACCTGGCCGTGCTGCTGCTCCAGTTTCAACTGTTCTGCCTGCGGCTATGGAACCCTGACCTGTTCACCGGACGTGCTACCTGTCCCAGACCTGCTGTTTTCAACTCTCTAGAGACAGCAGGAGCGGTAGAGATACTCTTAATAATGATCGGCTATGAAAAGCCAACTGACATTTACTCCTGAGGTGCTGACTTGCTGCACCCTCGACTCGTGATTATTATTATTTGACCATGCTGGTCATTTATGAACATTTGAACATCTTGGCCATGTTCTGTTATAATCTCCACCCGGCACAGCCAGAAGAGGACTGGCCACCCCTCATAGCCTGGTTCCTCTCTAGTTTTCTTCCAAGGTTTTGGCCTTTCTAGGGAGTTTTTCCTAGCCACCGTGCTTCTACACCTGCATTGCTTGCTGTTTTAGGCTGGGTTTCTGTACAGCACTTTGAGATATCAGCTGATGGAAGAAGGGCTATATCAATAAATTTGATTTTGATTTGATTTAAACAAGAACGGTGTTCATGGGAGGACAACACGGAAGAAGCCACTGCTGTCCAAAAAAAACATTGCTGCACGTCTGCAGTTCGCAAAAGAGCATCTGGATGTTCCACAACGCTACAGGCAAAATATTCTGTGGACAGATTAAACTAAAGTTGAGCTGTTTGGAAGAAACACACAACACTATGTGTGGAGAAAAAAAAGGCACAGCACAACATCAAAACATCATCCCAACTGTAAAGTATGGTGAAGGGAGCATCATGGTTTGGAGCTGCTTTGCTGGACAGCTTGCTATCATCGACGGAAAAATGTATTCCCAAGTTTATCAAGACATTTTGCAGGAGAATGTAAGGCAATCTGTCCGCCAATTGAAGCTCAACAGAAGTTGGGTGATGCAACAGGACAACGACCCAAAACACAGAAGTAAATCAACAACAGAATGGCTTCAACAGAATAAAATACGCCTTCTGGAGTGGCCCAGTCAGAGTCTTGACCTCAACCTGATTGAGATGCTGTGGCATGACCCCAAGAGGGTGATTCACACCAGACATCCTAAGAATATTTCTGAACTGAAACGGTTTTGTAAAGAATGGTCCAAAATTCCTCCTGACCGTTGTGCAGGTCTGAGCCGCAACTACAGAAAAAATTTGGTTGAGCTTATTGCTGCCAAAGGAGGGTCAACCAGTTAAATCTAAGGGTTCACATACTTTTTCCACCCTGCACTGTGAATGTTTACACGGTGCGTTCAATAAAGACATGAAAATGTCAAATCTTTTGTGCGTTATTAGTTTAAGCAGACTGTTTATCTATTGTTGTGACTTCGATGAAGATCAGATGATATTGTATGACCAATTTATGCAGAAGTTCAGGTAATTCCAAAGGCTTCACACACTTTTCTTGCCACTGTACTTTTCTCCGGTACTTAAAATGCAAGATTAACTTTAAGCAAAACATTAGGATATGTAGCAGGCTTCATTCTTTCTATGATAAATATTAGAAATATGATGGCCATGCATAATTTTTACAAAAAATACCTTGCTTTTTCATTGTAAGGGACAGATCGCAATTTACTGTGGGGTGGTCCAAAATAGGGGAGGGTTGTCAAACTTTTTTTTTTTTTGCTTTGGGGAGGGTGCACAGGGAGGGTAGTTTTTCCCCAGGTTTACATTCGCTCTTTTGCAGGTTTTACAATATAATTTATTCCATCCTAGCCAAATGTCCTTATCTGCTTGCATGCACCTCCCCTATAGTAAGGGGTTTTGGTACTTCCTTATGGAGTTGTGCACCCCCCCCCCCTTCCCAGTTCATCTATGTCATGGAAAGAGCAGGTGTTCTTACGGTTTTGTACACTCAGTGTATAATGAAATGTACTCAAAATCTGAAGACAAGTGAACATGCGTTACCTAGTTTGGACTTGTGGACCTGGTAGGCCTCAAAGCTCTCCTGTAGTGAGCTGTAGCATTTGGTGAGCTGGCTCTTCTGGTGTTCCAGGCTGGGCTGCAGTTGAAGATTCTGCTCTGCCAGGCTCCGATTACTGGCCAGGATCATCTCCTTGATCTGCTGCACCTCCTGCATCTACAACACACATTAAGACCCACAAACAAAGTGAAACTGACAGTCTTTAAGCAACATCAAATCTTATAGAAATCTGCTCAGATACAGCACACCCCCAGGAAGAATATGACTCCTTTCTGACAAGCGAGCACTGAGACAGCTTCCTGTTCACGTTTTCATACATTCACAGAACGTTTGGTAATGACGTCGAGTAAGGCATTTGTGAAATTCTACAGCAATATTGTGGGAAAGCGGCCGTGCGTTCGGACAATTAATAGACACTGCGGTAAATAAATCCTAATAAAAACTGTTAGTCTTGTCCAGGACCGGACCCTACGCAGACCGGTGCCCCATATCCAATCAGAGCTACAGTAGGCATATATGCAAATCAGCTAGTTGCCACACAGGCCTGCCATCATTCACTTTGAACTGGACTGTGTGTTTACAGGCAGTGACAACTGAATGGGAATTGCCTGCCTGCACATTTGATCGATGCCAAATACATTTGATTGACAACTAAGAGATATGCATGCTAACTGTGGATAATCATTGAAGTTCAGCATAGCTAGCTAGCAAAGTGATAGCCATTTCTTGCTAGCTAACCAAATGACACCTGCATCTCTAGCTGTAGCCAGCGAAAAACGATGAGGGGAAAAAGCTGACAACCTCCCATTAGTTAGCTAGCTAGGTAGCTAAAGTAGGCTTCGTGTTTTAATCAAGCTTGCTAAATAAAGACCTAAATGAATAGATATGCTAACCTATTGGCCATGATATGATTGACTTGTGGTCACTGTCCTTGCTGTTTGATTGTATTGACATTCCCAGCCTTGGTTACATTTGTCAGTTTTTGTCCAAAATATTGAGTCATTGAAACAAACCATGCATCCTGAATGGGTGGAGGCAGCAAACAATGTACCAGGTCAGCTGTGATTTATAACCTGATAGCAATAGTTTTTGGACTTCCAAATAATGTATTAGTGAATTATATGAATCATGCATTGAACTGTATCCATCTATTCTGCCAAAAATGCCTTACTCTACATAACGGAATTTTGAGTCAAATAGAACCTATTTTTAAAACCTCGTATAAAGTTGGTTTTGTAGCATAAACTGGGAATTTGATATTTGACTGATCGCCTGTGTTTCATATCTGCAAAGTAGTTAAAATGCTGTCAGTTCCATTTTAAGACATACAGAGAGAGATACATTGTACGACACATTATAAAGACACACATGGTAAGACATGCGGATACACAAACACAATGTAAGGCAACACCAGGATGGGTAGGGATCAGATCTTGTGCCTGTCCTGTCAACACTCAAAGCTAGAACCCGCTGTGTGACTTCTCACAACAAGCCCCCGGGATTTGTAAGTCGCTCTGGATAAGAGCGTCTGCTAAATGACTTAAATGTAAATGTGGATTATGTTTTTTTTTTAAATCTAATTAGTCACGTGAAGAAAATATGAATATGGAGTTTAATTTGAGCCAAGAATCTAAACAGTGGCTGATGACTAACTAACTATTCAAGAGCTTTTCCCACATGACTCAAATTCACAGTCGCATTAAGCTACATTTTCTCCAAGGACAGAAATAGCAAGTGGCTTGGGCGTGAATAGAATCATGTGACCCAGCTCTGAAAATACATAAACCAAAACGGATTATCTTGTAACAGAAAGACACAAACCAGACAGCCGTGTGGGCTTTGGCCGCTGGGCTGTGGGTTGGAGGGTGACAGAGAAAAAACAACATTTCAGACAAGGCCAGAGGCTAAATACACTTAGTACCACTGTGCTTTACTGCTTCCGCCACTGCACTGCCATGTCCTGAGCTGACCAAACAGCTCAATTAGCCACTCCAACACTGTGCACCGAAAAAAGTAGGCCCTTAAATAGCATCCACAACTGCAGGCTTATTCTGTCCAACCAAACACATTTTGCGGGGGAAGGAAATGCTTTCAGAAAAACTCTCCACTTTCTCTGTTCACAGTGACAGTACCCTAGTGAAAAATACTAGAGGGAACACCAAAATCGTCACAACAAACATACTGTGTTCAATACATTCCTTTTTTCTTCACATTTAAGACACCCCTCCATTTAACATAATGAAGTTATTATGAAATAAGACAGCATGGCCAGGGAGGACTTAATCCTAGATCAGCACTCCTACTCAGATGATTTATGAATACAGGACCACAGCTCAGGGGGCCAGAAGCAGCATCAGCAGCCAGCATCACACCCAAAGAGGGTTTTCATTCAGCGCCTCCTCTGGAGCCCAGTCCAAGAGATGATTCTATTCTAGAGCTCTGCCAAACAGGGAGCAAGATATAGAGGGCTACATGTCTCAATGTCATGCCTGGTATAGGTCTAGCTACATATCTGCAAATCACAGTTTCCCAACTAAGTGACACTTGCTCATACCTGCGGTTATGTTATTTTCCTTCCTTCCATTTCTCTTTTGAACCACAATCACTTCAAAGTGACAGTACATCTCTCTACAGCGCTCTATTGAGGGAGGATTTTCCTACTGAGACTGACTGATCATGGAAGGAATTCACAGAGGGGCTGAATGACTGTACAAAGTCGGCTTAATCTCAAATTCACTTCACATGTGAAATGTCTAAAACACAAAGTTAATCAGCGGACACATCATGTGGTGATGGAGAACTAGGTCAACCGCCACCCAGTGTTGAGATACTACCTGGTACATTTGCTGAAAAGGAACTTTAGTTGATTGATATGCTATTATTAGCTGGCTGTGTTGAGTTGAAGTTTGATCAGGCCCAGCAACTGCATTAACCAAGACCAGTCTGGCAGCTATTGCTCCTGTCTGTCCCCGACTGCCATGTACATTCACGCACACAATCCAAACATGCCATTAGAGTGTGCAGTAAAATGATAACGCACTACTGTTAACTTGGGACAAGGGGTTTATATCTCCTGGCACGGCACACACATGCCAGACAAATATGAACTGTCAGTATGTAGCCATGATATTAACCAAGGTTGGCCATAGAGAAGAGATTCATGTGATTCCAGCGAGAGGCAGTGACATTGTTCTGGTTATTTGAGATGATAGGAACACACACCCATTGAACACCATTTGCATACAAAGAGTGAGCAGGTGTGCGAGTGTGTATTCCAAGTGTGAAAAAGAGTGGTTAGTTAGCTAGCATGAAGTGTAAAAGTGTCCATATTTACAGGTATGCATTCAATGCATTTCCATACCGGAGCAGTACAGTGTACTTACTTACTGTACCTGCTCAGATTACATTGTGTACGTCAGGGCTAATCAACCATATTCTTAGAGGGGCCAGACGTAAACAAAAAAAAGGTTAATTGCAGAGGGGGTGGAGATTTTCCACATGCTATTATTCTTCAGAAGACCTGTATAAAAAGCAATGCAAACACCAATAAAGAACTTTCCTTAAAATTAAATGTTTCTCAAAGTAATTAGGAAAGAAGCAGAGGGTGCTCAACCAACATGAGTCGAGGTACAACCAATTTTTTTCTTCATAATCGTTGAAAAGGACACAACTATTAAAATATTCCTAAAGTAATTAGGTCATTTTAACCTGAAGACTAAGCATCTCAATAAATAATACAAAGATACTATGTCAAATTCCAGTCTGAAGGAAGTATGTTGAGAATTAATTTCTCTCAGTCATAAGGTGTGTTATTGGTCACACTCCCTTCTAACGAATCCTTGTGAGCAGCGGGGAAAACAGAAGGCACTCGGGAAAGTATTCAGACCCCTTGACATTTGTCACATTTTGATACGTTACAGCCTTATTCTAAAATTGATTAAATCGTTTCCCCCCACTCAATCTACACACAATACACCATAATGACAAAGCAAAAACTGTTTTAGAAATTTTTGCAAATGTATAAGGAAAAACCCCAGAAATAACACATTTACATAATTATTCAGACCCTTTACTCAGTACTTCGTTGAAGCACCTTTAGCAGCGATTACAGTCTCAGGTCTTTTTGGGTATGACGCTACAAGCTTGGCACACATGTATTTGGGGAGTTTCTCCCATTCTTCTCTGCAGATCCTCTCAAGCTCTGTCAGGTTGGATGGGGAGCGTCGCTGCACAGCTATTTTCAGGTCTCTCCAGAGATGTTAGATCCAGGCCACTCAAGGACATTCAGAGACTTGTCCTGAAGCCACTCCGGCATTGTCCTGACTGTGTGCTTAGGGTCGATGTCCTGTTGGAAGGTGAACCTTCACCCCAGTCTGAGGTCCTGAGCGCTCTGGAGCAGGTTTTCTTTAAGGCTCTCTGTACTTTGCTCCGTTCAGCTTTCCCTCGATCCTGACTAGTCGCTCAGTCCCTACCGCTGAAAAACATCCCCACAGCATGATGCTGCCACCACCATGCTTCCCCGTAGGGGTGGTGGCAGGTTTCCTCCAGACGTGACGCTTGGCATTTAGGCCAAGGACTTCAATCTTGGTTTCATCAGTCCAGAGAATCTTGTTTCTCATGGTCTGAGAGTTCTTTAGGTGCATTTTTGGCAAACTCCAAGTGGGCTGTCATGTGCTTTTACTGAGGTGTGACTTCCGTCAATTCATTTGACCTCATGGCTGGGTTTTGGCTCTGACATGTACTGTCAACTGTGGAACCTTAAATAGACAGGTGTGTGACTTTACAAATCACGTCCAATTTCGAGGCTCTTAGCAAAGAGTCTGAATTAGGGATGCACCGATATGACATCTTTGACCGATACCAAAATCCTGGCCAAAAAAAAGAAAACGCACCGTTGTCTTTTATTTTAGCGGCCTTTTAAGCATTCTAGTACAGTTAAATAGTTACACACAAACACAGACGCAGCGGTCTAAGGAACTGCATCTCAGTGCAAGAGGCGTCACTACAGTCCCTGGTTCAAAGGCTGTCATTGTAAATAAGAATTTGTTCTTAACTGACTTGCCTAGTTAAATAAAGGTTACACACACACCACACTGAACAAAAGGTTATTTTGTTGGCATTTACGTACATTATGTCCCCCATTTACATATGTAGAGCATGGTGGCGACACAGTAAAGAAGCTCAGACAGAATACCATCGAATCGATTGTTCACAGCCTCGAGTACTTTTGTAAGTTTTAACCCCACGGTCTGTGTCAGCAGTATTGTTGAGCAGGCGTTTCAATGCCATGACAGAGGGTATCACATCTGCTGCAGAAGCAGTTGATTAGCTTATTTCTCAAGTGAGTTGTTCGAATGGCGCTAGAAGTGTGTTGATGTTTCAAACATGTTCTCAAATGTCATTGAAATGACAGCAGCGGTATGACAACCAGCACATTCTTGAGCATGCAACAAGGCTTTCCTCAGTACGAAATCATCGACGACCCACGGTGCTGTCAGACTCGGCATGCTCATGGGGCTGACGTCGCTGGTCCAAATGTCAGTCGTGACGCCCATAGCAAGTAGCATAATGAATTCCATTATCTTGGCGTTAATGGATTTCGCCTCTCAAATCACTGCTCAACTTAAACTTGTTGGAAGTGTGCGCTTAGTATTTTTCTGCTTTTGTTCTGTGTAGCGCTGTATTTTTCGTGGCGTCATTACGTCATCTACTTACGTTAAACACGTATGCACATCAGCTTTGACATCGGTTTGGCACATTGCCGTTAAACTAGACATCGGGCCGATGCCAATGTCGCCATTTTTATCTAATATTGGCCGATTCCGATATGCTCACTGATATATCGCGCATCCCTAGTCTGAATACTGTTTTTTTTTATTCTTAATACATTTTCAAAAAAATCTAAAAACCTGTTTTCGCTTTGTCATTATGGGCTATTGTGTAGATTTATGAGGGGAAAAAATGATCTATGGTTGGTAACCTACAGCAAGCAGCTGTGATATCAAGCCCTTTGTCATTCTACTCCACTGCCACAAAGCGAGGAAAACGAAACCATTGGCAGCTAGAATCAGATACAGGGAGGAATAAAATCGTAACTGGGACTATAAAAAGCAGTTCTCTGGTATCGAGACACATGCAAATCAATGCTAGCTGGTTTCCTTTATTAATTTACAAGGTCAGTTAAAGACCTTACAACTTACATAGAATTATCCTTTCCCCTACAGATGGATCTATGGAATTGTCGAGGAACAACTATGTAAATTCACCCTCACAGCTTGTTCTTGTCTCAGGTGTGCTACTAGAAGTCCTGCCCAAGGAGTAGAACTCTGAGAACTTAGTCTGTGTAATTTTTTATCTAACTTGGCAAGTCAGTTAAGAACAAATTGTTATTTACAATGATGGCCTACGAACTGCCTTGTTCAGGGGCAGAACGACAGATTTTTACCTTGTCAGCTCAGGGATTCGATCCACCAACCTTTCAGTTACTGGCACAATGCTCTAACCACTAGGCTACCTGCCTCCCTAATAAGCAAGCATCAATGGATAAGTTTATATTAAAGATAATCTAACAAATAAACTACCATACTGAAAGTAATGACTCGGCACACCTGGCAGCAAAGTTCATTCAGCAGCTGACAATTTCATGATCGTCGTCATCAGTGACTTTATAGCCAGTTGTGTTACCAAACTTCATTCAAGGTTCCTTATGGCTAAAAAGGCAGCTGGTTATACAAGATAACATGTTTTTGCAAAGCATCTCGAGTTCCAGGAAGGTTTGCCACTTCGAGTTAGACAGCAAAATTCTAAAGGTGTTCAAAGAGTAAATATTTATATATTTTTTAAAAACACCTGACATTGACGGGAGTCTACTTTAACGTTATCTGTCCACGCAGCAAAGGTTGAAAACAATGTAGTGGAAAGTATGCAATATAATTTCGCGCTAATTCTCGACATTCACTAAATGCTTCGTTACCTACCCTGCATGCTGGCAAAAGCAAAACAAAAGGCTTGAAAAATGTAAACATTGCGGCAGTAAACCCAAGTGATTCGAGAATTTGTTACAGTGGCTTACCTCTTCCATTTCTTGAATAATTTTGTTAAATTTGTCATCATCTTCAAGCATTTCGTTGAGCTGCGTCATCGAGTAGGAGCTAAACTTGTTCCAAAAACCAGACATTTCTGTCACATCTGTTTTAAGATTATTTCTTCCCCTCAGATCCCCTTCGTTGAAGCACCTTCACCCTCACGCGCTCCGAAGAATAAACAGCTTGGCTGAAAAAACGAGAAAGCTACGGACTGTAACCGGAAGCTGTGTGTCTCTGGCACAGGATTGGAGGTGGGGATATATGACGTCATACTGAATGTAATACAGTCGAAGAGGCCTCTGCTACGATAAAACCAACAGGCAGCAACAAACAATATGTTTTCAGTAGCCTAGTTGTAGCCATGTCTTTGTTAATTCAGTACATTCACTTTTACTTGTGCAAAATCAAGTATTGGACAGCATCCACATGAAATCTAATCTATTCAGCAATGATAGTGTCATATAGTTTCAAGACATTGCACTTCCCATTGATTTGCATAGAATATATACAGTCTGCACATTCTCATCCAGTGAAGGCACCTCTCTGTCCTGTATACAGTATATGTTTACAAATTAACCAGATACAGAAAGGCCTAGATGTACACAGAGATAACTTTACCATTTCCACCTAATATTGCAATTAGAAATAAAGTATCACAATACTATTATTGTTTTGTACGTCATACAATCAATGATATTAAAGATATTCATACACTGAACAAAAATATAAATGCAACATACAACAATTTCAAAGAGTTATATATCATATAAGGAAATCATTCAATTCAAATATATTCATTAGGCCCTAATCTATGGACTGAAATTAATTAATTAGGCCCTAATCTACGGATTTCACATGACTGGGACAGATCTGCATCTGTTGTTCACAGATACGTTTCTGGTGTGACCCCCATTTGCCTCATGCAGCGCGACATATCTCCTTCACATAGAGTTGATCAGGCTGTTGATTGTGGCCTGGTGAATGTTGTCCCACTCCTCTTCAATGGCTGTGTGAAGTTGCTGGATAATGGCGGGAACTGGAGCATGCTGCCGTACAAGTCAATCCAGAGCATCCCAAACAAGCTCAATGGGTGACATGTCTGGTGAGTATGCAAGCCATGGAAGAACTGGGACATTTTCAGCTTCCAGGAATTGTGTACAGATCCTTGTGACATGGGGCCGTGCATTATCATGCTGAAACATGAGGTGATGGCGCGGATGAATAGCACAACAATGGGCCTCAGGATCTCATCACGGTATCTCTGTGCATCCAAATTGCCATCGATAAAATGCAATTGTGTTCGTTGTCCATAGCTTATGCTTGCCCATACCATAACCCCACCACCACCATGAGGCACTACAATGTTGACAACAACAAACCGCTCGCCAACACGACACCATACACGCTGTCTGCCATCTGGCCGGTACAGTTGAAACCTGGATTCATCTGTGAAGAGAACACGTCTCCAGCGTGCCAGTGGCCATCGAAGGTGAGCATTTGCCCACTGAAGACCATTACGATGCCGAACTGCCATCAGGTCAAGACCCTGGTGAAGATGACGACAAGCACAGACAGTTTGTGCAGAAATTATTTGGTTGTGCAAACCCACAGTTTCATCAGCTGTCCGGATGGCTGGTCTCAGACGATCCTGCCAATGAAGAAACCGGATGTGGATGTCCTGGGCTGGGCTGGGGTGGTTACACGTGGTCTGCGGTTTAGGCCGTTTGGCTGTACTGCCACATTCTCTAAAATGACATTGGAGGCGGCTTATCGTTGAGAAATGAACATTCAATTCTCTGACAACTTCTCTGGTGGACATTCCTGCACACTCCCTCAAAACCTGAGACATCTGTGGCATTGGGTTGTGTGACAAAACTGCACATTTGTGGCCTTTTATTGTCCCCAGCACAAGGTGCACCTGTGTAATGAGCATGCTGTTTAATCAGGTGCATGGATTATTTTGGCAAAGGAAAAATGCTCCCTAACAGGGATGTAATAGGAAAATATAGGAAAACGTCTTGGATAATTTATTTCAGCTCATGAAACATGGGGCCAACACTTTACATGTTGTGTTTATATTTTTGTTCAATGTAATATCACCACTGGGATTAAGTAATTAGAGTGTTGCTCATTCATGTCCAGAAGAGCTGGTCAAATGACAAACAAAATGTATACTCTTATTGATTATTCAATAACAATTATTCAAGGTTTTGAACACTGTAAAATAGACTTGAGTTGAATCTATTCAACCTAATGTGCAAATAAAACATCAAGGGTAATGTAATGCCTTGGTTTCGAGGCACTGCTCAGTCAATTAATGCCCAAAAGTGCCAGTCAGTCAGTGTTGGCTACCAATAAAGCCCTAGAACCTCTCTCAGTAGCATGGTGTTCATATTCTGACTCGCTGGCACTGCTGCTATCATGTCCGCTCTGCCTCTGCTGACTACCACCCTCAGATGTCCACCTCTGGAGGGTTAAGAACCTCTGCACCCGTCTCGATTCCCAGGACCTGCCTCTGTACCAGCTTGCAGTAGAGCCCCCCCTTGGCCATCAGTTGGCTGTGTGGTCCCTGCTCCACCACACAGCCGCGGTTGATGACTATGATGTTGTCTGCCCTCTCCACTGTGCTGAGGCGGTGGGCGATCACCAGAACGGTGTGCTGACGCATGATGTTGTTCAGAGCCTGCTGGACCTGGGGAGAGAGAACAGAGAGAAGATCCTAAGCTACACTAAAAGTCAAATATGAGATAGCATTCAGAAAACGAGATAAAGTGCCATCAAATTAGAGACAACCGATAAAGAGAATATGTCCAAGATTAAATAATAATACTGACATTTTTAAGCCAGCATAGTTACAATGCAGAGAGTTTGGTTATACTAAAAATGATTATCCAGGGTTAATAGTATCTAGTATAGTTGAAGACTTGATCTGATTAAAGACGGAGAGCAGAGAGGACACCAGCAGCTGAGAGTTATTATAATAACATTAGACTGCATTTAATGAACTAGGTTATTGTCATGAAACTTGAGGAGCTGCATATTACAGAATATACACGCTTCCTCTCTAAATCCATACTGTATCTTTATCTATAATTCACGACTTGATCTGATTAAACCCAGATCACAGTCACAGAACACTGATTTAGCCTGTCTCCTTACAACATGTTCGCTCTCTGCATCCAGTGCACTGGTGGCCTCGTCCAGGATGAGAACATGTGGGTTGCGGATGAGTGCCCGTGCGATGGCCACCCGCTGCTTCTGCCCCCCTGACAACTGGGTGCCCTTCTCACCCACTCCTAAGAGAGGAACGAGGAACAATTTCATTGCGTTCGAGATCTTAAAATAGAAATGCAAAATCATATGCAAATAGTGAGGAGAGGCTATTATTTTGTGTTACTCAAAACATTATTTGGCCAATGTTCATACAGTATGTTGCAGTAAACATAACATTTTGCAGTTTTTAGTTTGCTATTTTTTTAGATTCACTACTAGGACCCCTGGGGGTACTTGGCCTATCCACAGGGGGTGCTTGAAAAGACTCAGGAGACCATATGCTTACTGGTAAAATGCACACGAGGGGGTACTTCAGATGTACTCTGGACAGATCAAAATTCAGATAGTGGTACAGTAACCAAAAAAGTTTGCGAACCATTAGTTTAGGCAATAGCATTAATGTCACCTGTGTTATAGCCGTTGGTTAGACCGGTGATGAAGTCGTGTGCATTTGCCTCGGTGGCAGCCTGCACCACAGCCTCCATAGGGATGTCAGTCAGTCCATAGGTTATGTTCTGCTCTACAGAACGGGCGAACAGGACAGGCTCCTGGCCCACTAGTGCTACCTGCAACAACAACACAGAGACAGGCTCAGTCTTTTTGCACGGGGATCTTTACCAGTCTTCATCTTAAAATGAATATTGATGCCCTCTGGTGGTTGAAAGGAATAAGCTATCTAGCACGAGACAGAATATTTAGATTTCATGGCAAATTTCTCAGGTAGACAGTGATTGTGATTTAACGCAGAGGCTTAGTTGTACACATTGTAAACGAGGAGTTAAAATGCCAGAGGAGCAATGTGGAGCACTGACCCGCGAGTGGAGGAAGCCATGCTGGTAGGTGTGCACCGGCCGGCCGTCCAGAAGCACCTGGCCTTGTTGTGGGGCGTAGAAGTTCTCTAAGAGACCCACACAGGAGCTCTTTCCACTGCCAGATGGTCCTACCAAGGCTGTCACCTCTCCAGGCCGCAACGTGAAGGATACACTCTGGAGAAGAAGAAGATTAAGAAAAATGTAAAAACCCATTTCGCTGATATTTTTTATCTAAAGTGACTTAGTCACATACATTTTTTACATATGGATGGTCCTGGGAATCAAACCCACTATCCTGGCATTGCAAGAGCCATGCTCTACCAACTGAGCTACAGAGGACCACCAAGAAGAAGAAGACAAACTATCTGTTCATATATACCCAACCATTGCAGTTGTATTTTGCTAGAGGTAAAAGTTCAAAGGAGGCCTGTCTTTGAAACAAAAAGTTTCCATAAGGGTGAGATAGGAGCCATAGGTTAGATCTAATAGATTGTAAACTACTGCCCTATAACACTGTCTTATAGTTTTACTGTTTTACATCATTGTATCCTCTCAATATGTTTTGCGTCCCTATATTATGAATAGATTGCTTATTCACAGAAATAGCTCTTTGTGTATGAGGATAATTATCTATCGGACTGCGGCAGGCTGCAAGAATATGCACTCCCTAAACTTAAGGGTTCTCCTGACCGATAAGAAGACCGTGAGATTGCTGGAGGTGTACCAAAGGTTCCAGATTTGAGCTGGTACGATAGCACCACCTGCCTAGCCACAGAGATGAATTGTTCCTACACACAGAAGGGGGGTCTGTTTTGAAAAAGGGGCGGGGTTGAGGCCTAGTTGGAGGTCATAAATATATGTGCGTGTGACTTCATATCTTGTCTTTGCAGCTGTATGACCCAGTGTGCCGAATAAATCTAGCATGAGCTTTTTTCGGAGTACGACTGGAATTTGTACCAGAACTTAGAACCTAACAGTTCCGACATTGATCAATACAGTAGCTTTCTTGTATGATTGATAGTGTACTGGCTGGCTTTGCTGCATGGGGATGATATAAAAGCTTTCTACTGGCATGAAACGATACAGAATTGCCTGACAACATTGTTTCTGTCTATAGCTCCACTCATCAGTCTAGCTTTGAGCCCAAACCTAATGGTCAGCTGACACATACCTTTAGAATGTCTGTTTCGGGCCGTGTTGGGTAGGAAAACGTGACATCTTTAAACTCGACCAGTCCTTTGCAGGTGTCGGGGACCTCTTTCCCATCATGTTGGTGTTTGGGCTCCCTGTCGATATACTCAAACACCTTCTCAGCTGCTCCCACTCCCTGCATGAGACCTGTGTAGACCGATGCTATGCTCTGTAACACAAGTTATTCAAGACAGGGGACAAGGATAATACAATTAGCTTGGTAGCTGTCTTACTTATGGTAATATAAGGTGGTTAGAGGGATAGGTTGTGATTGTCATGTGTACAGTTAGAGATGTATATGAATGAGTCATATGAGAAATACCTCCAGGCACTCTCCCAGCTCCAACTCATATATGACGAAAGATATCAGGGTCCCTCCACTCATCTGCTCAGTAATGACCAGGTGACCGCCGTAGAAGAGGATTGCCACTTGAAGAGCAAGTTCTGAGATCTGGAGCAACGAGAAACACATTTGAATGTGCCCAACGACCAAGGTGAAGCGAGCAGATACACTGGATGCAATAAAAAACACACGACATGAAACACGAGGGAGCTCCTTAACATTCAGTCCTCATCTGAGCTGTCTTTTATTTTTTTCACTTGTATTTAACCAGTCAAGTCAGTTAAGAACAAATTCTTCATTCTTATGTACGTTGATGGTCTTACAGACGGTAGCTGCTGTACACGGTAATACCTACACAACTGGACCACATGTAGAGGGCGTAGGCCAACGCTTGCTTCTTGTTCAGTTGAAACATGACATGCAGCCTGCTGTAGTAGGAATCAGCCTCCTGTTCCTCATTGGCAAAGCTGCGTACCGTCTTCATGGATGAAACAGTTTCCTCGGCCACCTGGTTAGCCTGAGCCAGGGCAGTCTGGACCTCTTTGGTCAATCTCTGATGATGAGAACCGTGGAAAGTTTAACAAGTAAAAGTACAAACTAAATACTGTATGAATGAAGCTTTTAATAAACAAGTATTAAAATCTATTACAATTTAATACATGGGTTGGGGTGAAGTGTGTATGTGTGTACGTGTGTGCGTGAGAGCTTGTGCATGTGTGGGTGTGCATGCTTGTGCGTGTGTATACAAGCAGCAGAGTGAATACCTTGTAGTACTCCCCATACACATTGGAGATGACTGCGATGAAGGGGAAACCCATGATGGTGACCAGAGTCAGCTTCCAGGACATCCCGAACATGAAGATGAAGAACCCTATGCCCTTAACCATACTCCTCAGGAACATGTTGACGTTTTGAGAGATCAGGTCACTCACTTGAGTAGTGTCAGAGGTCAGGCGAGAGGTGATGTCACCTGCAGGACAAACATTTTTGTTGTTGTATTTTTTCCAAACTCTTTCTGAATTATTTTCCTTATTTAATGACAGGATAGGAGCAGAATTATGAAGGCAGAGTAGAGGGAGAAATGTGTAGGGCTTTTAAACTTAAATCCGTTTAACCAAATTTCTATCAGCATGTTAAATGTGCAACCCGAGGGAAAAAAACTCTGGACCACCTTTACTCCACACACAGGGACGCATACAAAGCTCTCCCTCGCCCTCCATTTGGCAAATCTGACCATAATTCTATCCTCCTGATTCCTGCTTACAAGCAAAAATTAAAGCAGGAAGCATCAGTGACTAGATCAATAAAAAAGTGGTCAGATGAAGCAGATGCTAAGCTACAGGACTGTTTTGCTAGCACAGACTAGAATATGTTCCGGGATTCCTCCGATGGCATTGAGGAGTACACCATATCAGTCATTGGCTTCATCAATAAGTGCATCGATGACGTCGTCCCCACAGTGACTGTACGTACATACCCCAACCAGAAGCCATGGATTACAGGCAACATTTGCACTGAGCTAAAGGCTAGAGCTGCCGCATTCAAGGAGCGGGACTCTAATCCGGAAACTTATAACAAATCCCGCTATGCCCTCTGACGAACCATCAAACAGGCAAAGCGTCAATACAGGACTAAGATCGAATTGTCCTAGACAAGCTCTGACGCTAGTCGGATGTGGCAAGGCTTGCAAACCATTACAGACTACAAAGGGAAGCACAACCGAGAGCTGACCAGTGACAAGAGCCTACCAGACGAGCAAAACAACTTCTATGATCGCTTCGAGGCAAATAACACTGAAACAGCTGTTCTGGAAGACTGTGTGATCACGCTCTCCGCAGCTGATGTGAGTAAGACGTTTAAACAGGTCAACATTCACAAGGCCGCAGGGCCAGATGGATTACCAGGACATGTACTGCGAGTATGCGCTGACCAACTGGTAAGTGTCTTCACTGACATTTTCAACCTCTCCCTGTCAGAGTCTATAATACCAACATGTTTTAAGCAGACCACCATAGGGCCTGTGCCCAAGAACACTAAGGTGACCTGCCTAAATGACTACCGGCCCATAGCACTCACGTCTGTAGCCATGAAGTGCTTTCGAAAGGCTGGTCATGGCTCACATCAACACCATTATCCCAGAAACCCTAGACCCACTCCAATTTGCATACCGCCCCAACAGAGCCACAGATTATGCAATTTATATTGCACTCCACATTGCCCTTTCCCACCTGGACAAAAGGAACACCTATGTGAGAATGCTATTCATTGACTACAGCTCAGCATTCAACACCATAGTGCCCTCAAATCTCATCAATAAGCTAAGGACCCTGGGACTAAACACCTCCCTCTGCAATTGGATCCTGGACCTCCTGACAGGCTGCCCCAGGTGGTAAGGGTAGGTAACAATACATCCGCCATGCTGATCCTCAACACAGTGGCCACTCAGGGATGCGTGCTCAGTCCCCTCCTGTACTCCCTATTCACCCACGACTGCGCGGCCGGGCATAACTCCAACACCATCATTAAGTTTGCAGATGACACTATAGAGGGTAGTGCGAACGGCCCAGTACATCACTGGGGCCAAGCTTCCTGCCATCCAGGACCTCTATACCAGGCGGTGTCAGAGGAAGGCTCTAAAAATTGTTAAAGACTTCAGCCACCCTAGTCATAGACTGTTCTCTCTGCTACCACATGGCAAGCGGTACCGGAGCACCAAGTCTAGGTCCAAGCGGCTTCTAAACAGCTTCTACCCCCAAGCCATAAGACTCCTGAACACCTAATCAAATGGCTACCAAGGCTACTTGCATTGTCCACCCCCCCCCCCCCCTCTTTTACACCGCTGTACTCTCTGTTGTTATCATCTATGCATAGTCACAATAATAACTCTACCTACATGTACATATTACCTCAACTAACCGGTGCCCCCGCACATTGACTCTCTACCAGTACCCCCCTGTATATAGTCTCGCTATTGTTATTTTACAGCTGCTCTGTAATTACTTGTTACTTTTATTTCTTATTCTTATCCATATTTTGTTTAACTGAGTTGTTGGTTAGGGACTCGTAAGTAAACATTTCACTGTAAGGTCTATCTATACCTGTTGTTTTCGGCGCATGTGACTAATAAAATTTGATTTGATTGATTTGATTTGATTTAATCAGAGGAACAAGGGAAAAGCATGAAGGGAAGGAATAAAGACAAACCTTGAGAGCTCACCTGTGTGGTTAGAGTCAAAGAAGCCCACCTCCTGACGCATCAGAGATCTGAAGAGAAGATTCCGCAGGCGAAGATTCAGTCTGGCAAAGGTTAGATTAAAGAGGCCACCTCGTACTCCAATAGCTATAGAGCTAAGGAGAGACGCAAGAAATGAAACGCAGTCAGAGATACATTACACTCCACAAACACACAAGATCAATGTATATATTGTAGAATCAATAATAGATATACAGTATGTGCAAGACATCAAAGAAGATATGGCACACAACAAGGACAACCAGTTAACAAAACACACGTCTTGTGAACACTGTTCACTTCAGCATGGCTTACCTGACTAAGGCCAACACTGTGAGAGTGATCAGGGGCTTGGTGAAGTACTCCATACTCTTGTGAATAACAATGCCATCTATAGCCTGCCCAGTGTAGTAGGGGATGAAGGCCTCACCTATAAAGTGGATAACATAGTACCATTAAATGTTATGAAAAATAATAAGCACAATTGTGTAAAATATAAATACAGTTAAATGTATAGATATATTTTGATTTGTCTGTAATGAAAGGAAATGAGTAGGGTAGAGTATTTTTTAATTGAACCTTTATTTAACTAGGTAAGTCAGTTAAGAACAAATTCTTATTTACAATAACGGCCTACACGGGCCCGGACGACGCTGGGCAAATTGTGATACAGCCTGGATTCAAACCAGGGACTGTAGTGATGCCTCTTGCACTGAGATGCAGTGCCTTAGACTGCTGTGCCACTCAGGAGCCCCATCATGCTTTATTCATGGTACATGAGTCATTAATGTAATTTGTCACTCCTATAATTAAGCAATAAGGCCCGAGGGGGTGTGGTATATGGCCAATATACCATAGCTACGGGCTGTTCTTATGCGCCTGGACACAGCCCCTTAGCTGTGGTATATTGGCCATATATCACAAACCCCTGAGGTGCCTTATTGATATTTTAAACTGATTACCAACATCATTAGGGCAGTAAAAATTTATGTTTTGTCATACCTGTGGTATGATATACAACGTCTGATATACAACGTCTATCAGCCAATCAGCATTCAGGGCTCGGCTCACCCAGTTTATAATGAGTAGTAGAGCAACCTTGCAACCCTGAATGCAATACCATGCTGCTATGAGTTCAGTAATAAAGTCTTAAATACAAACGCATGGGATCCAAACAGAACTTCCAAGAGGCTGGTTATGTTTCTTTATTACACATCTTCTGTGTAACTATCTCATGCAACACTGTAATATGCCAGCCTCACAATGGTGATGATCTCTACATTAATCAACTTGACTTGTCATCTGTTGGGCCCACGAGTTCTTCCTGACCATGGCCAGGCCAAATAACTGATGTGACCTGACCAGGGAAATCCTCAGTTCCCTAGTTATAGTCTGTAACTAGAGCCCTGAGTTGTTCCTGGTCAGGTCATGTGTTCAGGAAAAACGTAGGGCCCTAGTCGTCTGTGCATTGTAATTAAACAAGTTGCCACTTACATACAGCAGAGATGAGGAGGAAGAGGAAGGCTACAGAGAGCAGCCCAGCGTATTTACTGCAGTAGGACAGCAGACGCCCCAGTGTGGCCCCTGAGTTCTTCTGGTCCTCTGTTCCTTTCCTGCTCGCCCTACTCCTCTTCTTCTCCCCATGCTTCTGCTGCTCCTCCACCTCCTCAGTGCCATTCTCTCCTGCTGCCTCCACTAGCCTCTCAGTCTCCTCACAGACACTTCCTCCACCATCTCCCTCTCCGTCAGTCACAGTGTTAGGAGACCTTCCCAGGAGCCTCCAGAGGAGCACGGTCCCCAGCACTGACACACAGGTCCAGGAAAACAGACTGAGGAACCAGGGTTGGTGTGCCAGATCGCCCTGCTCCGAGAGCATCAGGAGCTTAGCTAAGGCGTAGGTGCTGATGGTCAGGCAGATTAGGAGAGTCAGGGTCCCCAGAGCAGAGACCCTGCATGGGCCGTCCACTCTGTTCCATAACACCCCTATGGAGGCCCCAAGCAGAAGGCAGACTCTGACCAGCATAGTCCCCCAGAGGTCCAGGACGGAGTGGAGAATGTCAAAGTTCTGCACATCCTCTGTGAATATTGCAGTCTGGCAACCATGTAAGTAGAGGACAGTGGTGACAATAACATCCACCAGGATAAATAACAAGATACAGCTCACCACTACTATGACCTCCATTCCGTTTCAGTCTATCCGTGGAGAGATAGTGTCCTGTGAAGAATTAACAAGTCTGGGGAGAAACAAGAATACAAAAAGCTAAAACTGTAGCCTATTGTTTTGTTTTAATATTGTTGCTATTACAATACATTTATAGGCTATTACAATTATATGACGTTTTTTTTTTGAACAAGTGTTTTGAATTCAACCCAAATGGAAGTTCACCGAACTACACTGAACAAAAATATTAATGCAACATGTAAAGTGTTGGTCCCATGTTTCATATGCTGAAATAAAAATCCCATTAATGTTCCATACGCACAAGAAGCTTATTTCTCTCAAATTTGGCGCACAAATTTGTTTACATCCCTGTTAGTGAGCATTTCTCATTTGCCAAGATAATCCATCCATCTGATAGGGGCAGCAGGTAGCCTAGTGGTTGGACTAGTAACCGAAAGGTTGCAAGATCGAATTCCCGAGCTGACATGGTAAAAATCTGTCGTTCTGCCCCTGAACAAGGCAGTTAACCCACTGGCTGTCATTGAAAATAAGAATTTGTTCTTAACTGACCTGCCTAGCTAAATAAAGATTTTTAAAAATATCAAGAAGCTGATTAAACAGCATGATCATTACACAGGTGCACCTTGTGCTGGGGACAATAAAAGGCCACTCTAAAATTTGCAGTTTTGTCACATGCCACAGATGTCTCAAGGTTTGAGGGAGCATGCAATTGGCATGCTGACTGCAGGAATGTCCACCAGAGCTGTTGACAGATAATTGAATGTTCATTTCTCTACCATAAGCCACCTCCTATGTGAATTGTGCAGTATGTCCAACCTGCCTCACACCCACAGACCACATGTATGGCATCATGTGGCTTATGGTTTGCTGATGTCAACATTGTGAACAGAGTGCCTCATGGTGGCAGTGGGGTTATGGTATGGGCAGGCATAAACTACAGACAACGAACACAATTGCACTTTATCGATTACAATTTGAATGCACAGAAATACCGTGACTAAATCCTTAGGCCCATAGTGAGGCCCATTTTTTTTTTAAGGTATCTGTGGCCGACAGATGCATATCTGTATTGCCAGGTATGTGCAATCCCCAGATAAGGGCCTAATGAATGTATTAAAATTGACGGATGTCCTCATATGAACTGTAACTCAGTAAAATCTTTGAAATTGTTGCATGTTGCGTTTATATTTTGTTCAGTATAAATGCCTTCCGTGATCAATGATCACAAATGCACCCGTGACATCAGGTTTCGACAAGGTTACTGTATCACATTGACCTACCGTGCGGCGCTCTTATCTCCTCTCGGATATTCGTTCACTTTACAGCTTTCCTTGATACAGTCATTTATTATATTTTAGGCGACATGGCCGTCTCGCCACTCTGTCGCATTCTGAGTTCATATCGGTTTGCACTTGAGCTGCACTGGTGAGCCATTATGCAATGTATATGGAAACCGGTAATATAAATGGTGTGCGAGGCTCCTCCTACAAGATCATCCCAGGACGGAACTGGCGGGGCAATCCAGAGAGCCAGTATTTCGGAGTCCTTCTAACACGGTGCTCCCTGCGCTAAATCACGTGAGTCTCGTCAACAGGACTAAATAGCCAGAGCCATACAGTGTATTATTATGAGGTTTATTCAAAGGGTCTCAGAGATTGTGTGTGTGTTTTGTATGTACGACAGAGATCATTTGGACAAACATAGGAGAACTGTTGCATTTATTTATTACAATGTGCATTAAGTGACTCATAACTTCCATGTGAAAGTCATAGTTATCACTTCAGGGGTACTGAGTCTGTTAATAACAAAACTTTTTTGTGTGGTTATGTCCCTATTCAAAGATTATTCAGTAGAATGTGGGGCCTATGGGGAATTTTGATCCATGCACAGCAATAAACTTTTAAGACATCATTTGATATGGACCCAAACCAATGAATAACGTTTCTTCCCTAAAGCATGTAGCAGAGCCGAAATTCAAAGTATTCATGAATGACTGATTGTGGATTTGAAGTATCCCAAGTGTGGGCCCCCCAAAAAAACTGATGCTGGCTCCAAGTGCACTGCTCCGTGACATCAATGCGACTTCATATCCGATTTTGAACAGAGGTGGAGATCCAGGTGTATTCTACATTATCTAGTGTAAAATTATTAATTTCGTTCACCTCTTGCTGAAAACAAATTGGCCTTTAGCACCTACTGGCGTCACAATAGCAATGACAAGACCACAAATCCACCAGGCACTGCTAGAGAGATCCTATTAATTTGGACACGTGACCAACCCAATAATTCATAAATATTTTTGGTCAGGATTCTTGATGTTGGTGCCTCTATGTTTACCAATCTTCTCTCAGAGGTGAAGCTGCTTAGCTATGTGGACATAATGTCTCCATCGCAGCACTGAAGCGAGCCAAATAGTTGAGCCATCAATACAGTCACTGTATGAGTCTCAATTCTGTACCCTGTATACCATAACCCCAGCATAGCAGGCCTCAATGAACATCAGAAACCAGGGGGTACTCCAAGTCACTCTTTTTGTCATCAGAGCAGCTTTGCTTAGTGGCGAGGACTGTTTCTACAGGGAAAGACAAGTAAATGCTCGGTTTCAGTTTCTTCTGGGAGGGTGACTCTCCCGAGCAAAACATAGGGTCGGTGACTTTGAAAGTGATGGAGGGCATGTTCCGAGATCTTCTCTTGGCATTCTTCTTCTCCTGTTTGTAGGCCGCATTCATGTTGGCGATCACCTGTAAACACAAACAATTATTTACCATTTCCAATGGAATCCAGAGAAAGCTCACATGGGAATATCACACATGACCTACAGTATGTCCTGATGAACTATGCTTCCCAAAGAGCAAGAGGGTTGAAGTCAAGCAGTGAAGTAGAAATTAAGTGGCAGTCATGAAACAAGCTCACCGGGCTCTCTTCAGTGGTGTAGCACAGCATCTCCCAAAAGTGAAGATATTGCATTTCCAATTCAAACTCACCAGCTGCTTGACAGAGATCTGCTGCTCCTGCATGACTGTCATACAAGCAGAGGCCTCTTTCTTTGAGTGATACAAATCCGTATCTTGGTCGTAAATGAAAGGAGCAGCTTTTGTCTTGACAAAAGAAAACGAAAATTAGTAACTAAACATGAACAATTACATAGTAATAACACAATTTGATGCCTTTTTAAACCAAACAAAGTGACACGAAAAAAACATATCACCTCACTGGGCAAAATGGCTTCTCTGCTGAACATGAGTGAATAGGGTGTGAACTTGGTTGTGGGGTCGATGGTCATCCTAAACAGATATAAAACAGGGTCCAGGAAATCGTCCCACTCTGCCCGCTTCTCTGCCACCACCTGAGTGATGGCCTCTTTCAGTAGGCCACTGCTGCGGTCGTGTAGCGGGTTCAGCTCCACAGCAGACACACTCTGCACTATGTTCCACCTGTCACACAGGTGCTTGGTCACCTGGAAGTAACATTACGGGAGAAATGTTGATATCGGCCTATCCACTTTGTTAAGTTTGAAAATAGACACAGGCTAATCATTTCTCACCTCATCACAAAAGTCAACGCTTTGTGTGGAGATAATTGTTTTTGCTGCCCCAAACCTGGTAGGGGGGGGGAAAATATGGTGATTGAGCGCCATCTCATGTCCACTCATGTTGTTGATGATTGTTGTATCTTGCAGATAATATTCAAATTAGTACTGAAATGTGTGTGTGTTTAATTAGGCTACCTGTAAATGGATGTAGAAATACATCTGGCAACAGAGAGGCAATCTCTCTTTTGAATGGGGAATGCCTCCACCCACTTGCTGAAGTAATCTGTGACGATTACCACACTTGAATTACCTTGCTGGGTTTCTGGGAAGGGTCCTGGTGAAAAGAAGAACCAATTCTTTAATTTAAAGACCCTCGCTTCCTTTGGTCTGAACATTGAGTTTGATCAGAAACTCCTGTGATTTTTCTATCTATTTGAAATAAAATTGTATACGCTTTTTATGATGTAGGCTATTTGTGATTTTTCCATTGATTGTAAATTAAATTGTGTACTCTAGGCTACTTATGATGTAACTGTAGGCTACGATCATTGTGTATCCATTCATGCTTTTCTCGATATTATTGTTATGTGTAAATTGACCAATGATGTCATGCCATAGCCAGCCATGATTGCAAACACCTGCGTGTGTCCAATGGAAACCTATATACACTGGTGACCTGCAGTGCTTGACATGAAGACAGCTTGCTGTCAAAATATTGCCTTATTTTATTTGCCATCGGCGCTATTAGTGTGTGGCTTTTCCTTTTCTTCTAAAGAAGAACAAATTCAACAAAGTCAGACAAACATTTGAACTCTTTATCTATTGTTCTGAGACTAGTGTAATAGTGTTTCTTCTGTCCCTCTCCTCGCCACACCCTCGGCTTGAACCAGGTACCCTCTCACCACATCGACAACTGCCTCCCACAAAGCATCATCACCAATCGCTCCACAAAAGCCGCGGGAAACAACTACTTCAATTTCTCAGCTCAAGTGACGACACCAATTGAAACGCTACTACTACCGTGCACAGCTAACTAGCTAGTCATTTACACCAGTTACACTAGATGAGTAGTTGAATTTTCTGAGAAGTTTTCTGAGAGTTTATTTACCAAATATATCAATCCCTAGAATTTCCCAGGGGGCTTCCACTTTGATTGGCCGAACAGTCCTTGTCATGTTTTTGTTCCTCTCCGTGTGTTGACAGGTTTCACATACCTTGATCTAAGGCAGACAAATGCACAAACACAATTTGTAAGAAGAATAAATGAATGATATGCCTCCAAGTTGTATTATTGCATTACACTGAAGTCCAAAGAGACGCACATACCCAGTCCACGACGTCCTTCACAATACCCAGCCAGTAATACTTGCTTTGGATCTTGTGAACAGTCTTCTTTTGTCCCAAGTGATGACCGATGTCATTGAAGTGGCACTCTAGGAATATATGCCTCTTACGTTCCGCTTCAATCACCACCTCTCGCTTCTCTTCCTTCTTGGGCCCCACATAATACAGTCGACCCTCTAGAACAACAAAACCACACAGACAACATGCAATTAGAAAGAGATGCTATTCTAGTCAACAACACACATTTCAACCGCCCTCTACACATTAAGAATGTTCTTGTTGTTATTTGTTATCTATTCACTCTCTTACCATCAATTATGAATTTCTGAGCATATCTTTTGAGATTCTTCTTTCGTATAGGATTCATAGTCTGGGGGTAGCAGCCCTCGGCCACAAACGTGTAGATGTCACCCAGTCGGTTTGAGCTCGACTCCACCACCTCCTCTTCAGCCACCACTTGCAACGAATCCACACTCAACATCTCAGCAGCTAAAAAGGGACCTAAAACCACTGTAAATATGCGAGCCAAATGATATATTACAAGGAGAAACCGATGTACGAGCAAGAAAATATTAACATGACAAAATAACAACTAAATAATGAATCAACGGATGAGAGATTCGTATGTTTCCTTAGTATTCTGCGAACGGACGATTTATGTTGACGGACCCGGAAACGCAACTCGAAGTTTACCTTTCCTCTTGAATCCATTTTACACAAACAGATAGAAATGGCCACATATTTAAATAATAGAGTGCCGTTTGATATTTAAATATTTTATATACAGCAATGTGTCTCTGTTTGAGCTCTTTTGTTGATTACAAATCATGGAAACTAAATGCTGAGAGTATCATTTCACATCGGACACATAACATAGTTGGATCACAACAAACAACTACAGTTCCGTGGGCGATATCCCCAACGTTTAACTGCTATATTAGCCAATATTATTCTGAATTGTCCTGTAATACGTTGATTTGTATTATCTTTATATGACAAGTCATGCAACACGACAAGGATTCCAAGGCAACATTTTACACTTGTAGTTGTTTTAGCACTGACAATGTTTTCCTCGAGGAGTTCAAACTTCATGTCAGATTTCTATCCGAGCACCAGTTTAGATCTGATTATCAAGCGGTGGGTATCTGGCCTAGCTAGGCAGTAGATCTACAGAAGGTTGTCACGTCTTGTTAGATACGTGTAAAGTCAGTTACCTTACTTCTGTTTACATTCCAGGTGTTAAGAAATCTTGGCTGCTCCACTGACACAGAATTCAAGGACCTCCTGAAAAAGGCAAGTAGACCCATGTATTTTGAGTATTTTGTGAAAATCGGACTGAATTATCATTATATTTTAATGTATGGGTTGAATGTTTCTTATCTAGATTGAGAAAGAAGTTGAAAGGCGCAGGAGCCTTGGTGTGAAGTCAGCTGAGAGAGCTGCAGCCATTAAGGAGATTTATAAACCACTCCATGACCATGTCTACCATCTCCATGTAGGAATCATACAATACTGCAGTCTTCAAATCCATACACAGATACTGTTAATTAACCCTTTGATCTGTGGTATTACTGTACAGTGTAATTTACTTAGATTGTCTATCTCTTTAGGAGTCCTATATGGCCCCAGAGTTTAAACAGATGGTGGATTATTGTCGAAGTGATGAGGCCAGTAAAGAGGGACTGTTGAGTTTAATGCAGACAGAAGCAGGTGAGTTTTCCTTAGAGTTCATATTTGACATAGGTGGTGCCTGTCATGACTGTTCAACTTCATAGACATTTTTATTCCATTGTCCACATTAGGGCCTAACTCATTATTTTTTATTTTCTAAAGCGGGAAGGGTCTTCCGCTTTCCTGTGTTCAAGAAAATCTTCTGTGATGAGCTGATAGAAGAGATGGAACACTTTGAACAATCTAGATCGCCCAAGGGCAGACCGAATACCATGAATAACTATGGGGTACACGTCCTCTTATATATGAGAGAAATCTGTAGAATATTAGATTTGGAGCCTTCAGGCGAAATGCTCAATGTATCAAGTGTTACCTGTGGTAACTCATGTTCCTTTTGTTGGTGATGTTCTTTTGTCCACACAGATCCTCCTGAACGAGTTAGGGTTTGACGAAGGCTTCATCATCCCTCTCCGTGAGCAGTATCTGCAGCCTCTCACATCTCTGCTCTACCATGACTGTGGGGGATGCTACCTAGACAGCCACAAGGCCTTCATGGTGAAATATGACATGCATGAAGACTTGGACCTCAGCTACCACTACGACAACGCAGAGGTCACTCTCAACGTGTCTCTGGGGAAAGAGTTCACGGAGGGGAATCTCTACTTTGGTGACATGAGACAGGTGCCTCGTTAGAGCCAGATGGGGAAGTGTGATAACACAATAGTGTTATAAAGAATGAAATAACAAATGGAGCTGTGCTCTTGTTTTAGATTCATACTCATACTATCTCTCATTAATTCCACACACACTGTGGTTTAAAAACCATGCCAGGTTACACACAGGTTACACACTGTTACATTTTAGGTTGTGAAATCGCACAGATTTATTAGTTGCATGAACAAAAGTCACCACAGCACTTTAGTAAACATTCTCATTGTTAGTCTAGTGTGGCTCAGTTGCTGATGGTGTTTTTGCTGCCCCTGCAGGTGCCTCTGAGTGAGACAGCATGTACAGAGGTAGAGCACAAAGTGACGGAGGGTATCCTCCACAGAGGACAACACATGCACGGTGCCCTGCCCATCTCCTCTGGCCAGCGCTGGAACCTCATCGTCTGGATGAGAGCCTCACAGGAGAGGAACAAACTGTGCCCCATGTGCAACAAGAGGCCCACCCTGGTCGAAGGAGAGGGTTTCGCAGACGGCTTCACGAGTGACATAGGGATGTCTCTTCTACAGAATGTATAATGTGTCCTGCATTAACTTAATGCTGCTGGTCCATCTGTATTTGTGTATGTTAGTGTGACTATTGTCTGAATGTTTCCTTATCGTAGAGATTATCGCATGTGCCAAAGAAGAGTTGTGGAGAGGAAACGTGATAGACATTAGGAACATCGGGAGGCTCATCACTACTTCTACAAAACACCTCACTACAAACGTCATTATGCAGTGTCACATGTATTCCTATATTTCCTAAAACATCATGTCCATACAAAAAATGTGTTGCTAGTGAATTGAATGGTATTTTGTCCAGGTAGGGGTATTTCATATCCAAAAGCCAGTGTTTATAGACACTGGGGGAGAACCTGAGCTTTTGCCTTCCCCTTTATAGCTTACTTTTAGTGGCCTTGCTCCTGTTTCTTGTTCACAGAAAGTTGACAAGATGTTTTATCTGTACAATTTATAAATCATGTAAATATACTGAACAAAAATATAAAACATGACATGTAAAGTGTTTGCCCCATGTTTCATGAGCTGAAAAGATCCCAGAAATGTTCCATATGCACAAAAAGCTTATTACTCAAGTTTTGTGCACAACATTTGTTTACATCCCTGTTAGTGAGCATTTCTTCTTTGCCAAGGTAATCTGTCCACCTGACAGGTGTGACAAATCAGGAAGGTGATTAAACAGCATGATCATTGCACAGGTGCACCTTGTGCTGGGCCTAAGATGTCTCAAGTTTTGAAGGAGTGTGCAATTGGCATGCTAACTGCGGGAATGTCCTCCAACGTCGTTTTAGAGAATTTGGCAGTACGTACAACCGGCCTCACAACCGCAGACCACGTGCAATCACACCAGCCCAGGGCCTCCACATCCGGCTTCTTCACCTGCGGGATTGTCTGAGACCAGCCATCTGGACAGCTGATGAAACTGAGGAGTATTTCTGTGTAATAAAGCCCTTTTGTGGGGAAAATCTCATTCTGATTGGCTGGGCCTGGCTCCCAAGGGTTGGGCCTACACCCTCCCAGACCCACCCATGAGTGCGCCCCTGCCTAGTCATGTGAAATCCATAGATTAGGGGCTAATTAATTTATTTGAATTGACTGATTTCCTTCTATGACCTGTAACTCAGTAAAATAGAAATTGTTGCATGTTGTGTTTAAATATTTTTTTTAACACATAAATACATAACTGTAGTTATGGTCTTACTAATTCTGTAATAATACATACAAAAAATAAATGATGCACAGGCATTTCTCTGTTGATAAAATCTATCATATTGAAAGGATCAACATTTAACAACAAAGAAAATATCACAAGAATACAGTTTGTACATCGTCTTTGGGTTATTGTTAGGTGTCTGCTCAGTAAGTGTCCGCAGTCATTTACACACAATAGGGCAGGGATCGTCAACTGGCGGCCCGCGGACAAAATTATTACAAATTATTTTGTTACATTTCAGTTTTTGGACATAAAAGACTAAAAGTATTTGAATTTAGTAAATCTATTCCCATGTATTTCCACTCATAAACAGAGAGACATGTATGATCATGTACCAATGTAATCAAGGTTTGAAATGATTGTTTTTGTCCATTTTTTCTTGACAGGGTTTGTACATCATGAAAATCCTGAAAAAGTCATGGAATTTTAATATTGTGTTTTCTAGGCCTGGAAAAGTTTAGAAAAATGATAAAATCTGAAAAGTATGGAAAAAGTAATGGAAATTAATTTAATCATTTCTGTTAAGGTACTTTATTTAGGCAATTATTAAATATTTTATCAATTTATAAATATAGATATATAAACATATCAGCCAGGATTGTGAAAAAAGCCATACAAAGCGCCACACAAATGAATATTTGAAAATGTTATTGACGAAATGAACGATTCACTAATTCACCATTGTGTTACTTGGGATTCTGTTCAATCGTTGTGAATTGAGACATGTGAATCAAAATAATCATTTGTGAATCGCGAAAACTAATTTTAGGAAAAAATATTAGATTTAGTCCTCATTTTGCATTATGTGGCTGCAAAACTTGTTTTTGTAGATACAGTTTAAGTCGCAATTTTACCTACACCTTGGCCAAATACATTTAAACTCAGTTTTTCACAATTCCTGACATTTAATCCTAGTAACAATTCCCTGTTTTAGGTCAGTTAGGATTACCACTTTATTTTAATAATGTGAAATGTCAGAATAATAGTAGAGAGAATTATTTATTTCAGCTTTATTTTCTTTCATCACATTCCCAGTGGGTCAGAAGTTTACATACACTCAATTAGTATTTGGTAGCATTGCCTTTAAATTGCTTAACTTTGGTCAAACATTTCAGGTAGCCTTCCACAAGCTTCCCACAATAAATTGGGTGAATTTTGGCCCATTCCTCCTGAGTTGGTGTAACGGGGTCAGGTTTGGAAGTATGCTAGGGGTCATTGTCCATTTGGAAGACCCATTTGCGACCAAGCTTTAACTTCCCGACTGATGTCTTGAGATGTTGCTTCAATATATCCACATAATTTTCCTGCCCCATGATGCCAACTATTTTGTGAAATGCACCAGTCCCTCCTGCAGCAAAGCACGCCCACAACATGATGCTGCCACCCCCGTACTTCACGGTTGGGATGGTGATCTTCGGCTTTCAAGTCTCCCCCTTTTTCCTCCAAACATAACGATGGTCATTATGGCCAAACAGTTCTATTTTTGTTTCATCAGACAGGACATTGCTCCAAAAAGTACGATCTTTGTCCCCATGTGCAGTTGCAAACCGTAGTCTGGCCTTTTTATGGCGGTTTTGGAGCAGTGGCTTCTTCCTTGCTGAGTGGCCTTTCAGGTTATGTCGATATAGGACTCGTTTTACTGTGGCTATAGATACTTTTGTACCTGTTTCCTCCAGCATCTTCACAAGGTCCTTTGATGTTGTTCTGGGATTGATTTGCACTTTTAAACGCAAAGTACGTTCATCTCTAGGAGACGGAACGCGTCTCCTTCCTGAGCGGTATGACGGCTGAGTGGTCCCATGGTGTTTATACTTGCGTACTATTGTTTGTACAGATGAACGTGGTACCTTCAGTCATTTGGAAATTGCTCCCAAGAATGAACCAGACTTGTGGAGGTCTACAATTTTTTTCTGAGGTCTTGGCTGATTTTGTTTGATTTTCCTATGATGTCAAGCAAAGAGCCACTGAGTTGGAAGGTAGGCCTTGAAATACATCCACAGGTACACCTCCAATTGACTCAAATTATGTCAATTAGCCTATCAGAAGCTTCTAAAGTCATGACATCATTTTCTGGACTTTTCCAAGCTGTTTAAAGGCACAGTCAACTTAGTGTATGTAAACGTCTGACCCACTGGAATTGTGATACAGTGAAATATAAGTGAGATAATCTGTCTGTAAACAATTGTTGGAAAAATGACTTGTGTCATGCACAAAGAAGATGTCCTAACTGACTTGCCAAAACTATAGTTTGTTAACATGAAATTTGTGGAGTGGTTTAAAAATTTGTTTTAATGACTCCAACCTAAGTGTATGTAAACTTCCGACTTCAACTGTACTTCCAGTGGATTTGGGCATCAAATGTATTGGGACATTGCAACTCAATAGATGCTTGTCAGCCTGCAAAGTAAACACTTATAAGGTAGGCCTAGCTAAGATAAATATGACGAAACTAATTAAGTACATTTCCTGAAGAAATATGTGGGCTAAGCCAAGAGCACAGCTCAAAAGATGTGTGGCCTATCATAGCCATTTGATCTTTGATATATTGAATGAGTGAATTGTTTTATTAAGGCATAAATGTATTTGGTTGTAAAGTTGCAATGTTTCACATCAAGGGTGGTCAACCATCTTCCAGGAGAGCTACTGGGTGTGCAGGCTTTTATTCCAACCCCCCTCTAACAAACCACATTTTAGACATGAGCTGCTCAATCGAACCTTGATAAACTGACTCTGATGTGTTTGAGCAGGGCTTGATCAAAAGCATGCACACATGGGGTTGGGGGGGGGGGGTGTAAGTGCCTCCCAGTGTAGATACCACATTTAAGCATACCACCAATTGAGACCACCATTTATTTGTCATGGAAATTTGATTAAATGTCATGGAGGAGTCCTGGAAAAGTCATGAAATTCCATATGTCAAAATGTGTATGAACCCTGGTTTGGGCTTCTTGCTTCATCCTGCAGAGTATTTTTTCAATTTGCAAAGTACAAATTTATAACCCCCCCCCCCCCACTCAAGAAAGAAATCATCCCACAGCTGAATCTAGTTGATGACCCCTGCAGTATGGGATAATAGAACGACTGGATAACACTGTATTCAACCATGTTATTAACAAATCAAGCATTTTTCAAAAACAACAATATTCAGTCTAGTAGGCTATTCACATTTTTTGGCTGTTTCTTTTTTCCCCAGTGGCTTTAAAACACAAGAGGGAATAGGAACGAGGGAATAGGCAAGCTGGTTTGCTACAAGAAGAGGCACCATACAACCTCACAACACACAGACACATAGACACACACCAAAACACAATTATTTTCTGGAGAAGGATATTCAAGAACTCATTTATCACATGAAAAGGCAGGCCATTTTTACTGACATTGAAATTCTGGATTTCACTTCAAGTTATTCTGGACCTCACACTTCATACTTACTATATATATATATATATATATATATATATGTATGAACAGTGAAAAATACATACTATATACTTTTATAATCTAAATAAATATCTTGACACAAAATACTCTCATATACAGCACAGACAAGATCCTTCACTCCCCTTTCTCCTATATCCCTCCATTGTGTTTCTAAACTTATGCATATCCTGAAAATTATATAGTCAACATGTTCTCAACAGAGATATCCATGACAGTTCAGCAAAGGGCCTCCTAGTTTAAAAGCAGAAACTGTTGCTGGGATTTTGGACACATTGAAATTGACAGCTATGTGAAATGTACTGCTCCATGTGCATGTTGTATTCCCAGTTCATTTATTTATGTTAGGTGTCATATGCTGTCAGCTGTTAGTCCACGCCACCTTGTACTGTCCTCTGCAGGCATTCTAGAAGAGTCTTGGTGTGTAAGTGGGTCAGCATTTTACGTCTATGTACTGTACAGTGTCCGCAGTGGACCCACGTTTGCCTGTGCTCTGTCACACAGCAGTCAGTGCCTACAGGTGACAACTCTGTCTGTCAATCGCCTAAAGCGTTGTTTCGCTGACCAAGTCCCTGTGGCGGGGGTGATCAGTGTCCGTGTCCTAGTCCGACTCCATCTCGATCTTCACCTGGGGCACGGGGAAGGCCATGCCACGGCCATGGGCCATAGGGACCGTCGGGGACGAGGGACAGGAGATCTTCAGATGCAGGGTGATGCTGAGGAACGGCAAGTTCCAGTTATCATACATACATGTGGTCCTGCGTGGCTCAGATTGGTTCGATTACCGCTGTGCCACACATACAAGAATGTATGCATGCACTACTGTAAGTCGCTTTGGATAAAATATTCTGTTAAATTAAATATATGACATACACAGCGAGAGGCAAGAAACACAGAAGGAAGGAGGGACTGGAGAGGGGTAAGGTAACCTTGGGCTAGACAGGGAGGTAGTCAGTTGTTAGATGTAATATGGATCTGATGCATAGTACCAGAGAGTAAATTAGACTAGAGGAGAGGTTGGGCAAACTAACGTGAGACAACATGACAGAGAGTTAGGCTGGCTGTCAACTGTGATTGATGTCTGTTCTTTATGCCATAGTGTTTCAAGCCTTTCTGTGGATCAGCTGAATATGGTGCAATTGCAAACTGCAAACTGATATTAGTTCCCTAATATCAGGAAACGCCCATTGATACCTGCCATTGGTCAGTTCTGGTGTTGTGAGACTGATGGTTTCTCGACACAAAAATATTTGTTTACATAACAGGTTAGGATAACTAACGTGGCAGGTTAGGATAATTAATGTGGCAGGTTAGGTGATTTAGCGTGGCAGGTTAGGTGAATTAGCGTGGAAGGTTATGAGACTGAGGTTAAGGTTAGAAAAGGGGTTAGGGTTAGCAACAATGCTACAGTTGCCAACAACTGCTGTCCTCTACGTGAAGAAAATGGCCACGGACCAATGGCGAGCATCAATGGGTGTAACTTGATATCAAGAAACGCCTATATCAGACAACGCTTCTAATTGCGGTCTGCAATTGCACCCTTCTTGATCAGCTCACACCCTATGTGGAATGTGAGGGGTGGGAATGAATGCAATGTACAGTTTGTGAAGAATAAATGCAAAACTTCACTTAATGAAAGTTTGTCCTTACTTTGCAGTTGTCCCTTTCCTAATTTATTTAGAAAAACCACAAGCAAAGACGTAGGTCTAAACATGGGCGGCAGGTAGCCTAGCGGTTAGAGTCGAGCCAGTGACCGGAGGGTTGCCAGTTCGAAACCCATGTCTAATGGGAAAAACCTGTCAGGAAGTGAGCTGGCAACTGGAGGGTTGCTGGTATCAAACCCTAGATGCCATTGCCTACCGTTGTGCCCTTGAGCAAGGCACTTAACACCCAGAACAACTGCTCCACGTGCGCCCAGTGTGGCAGCCCCCTGGTCCAACATCTATAACCTGTGTGTCTTTCGGAGGGGTTGGGATAAAGCAGAAATCAAATTTCAGTTGGACCTTGATCTTAATCTTCACTAAGTCTATTCTGAACTATGCTTCCTTAAACGTAATGCAGACATGAATTGTTATCATAGTTCCTATTCAAAAATAACATGCAGAGGTAGGCATGACTAAAAGGATAGAAGGGAAGAATATGCAACTATATGGAATGACGACACAACTAAACTAAACATTTGTGTTTGTGAATGGGACACATAGATAGGCTACTAGACTATACAACACATGGAGGAAAAAGAAACAACCAATACTCTGAGAAAAGACTGATGCATGTGGCATGGGGATGCACACATACAGTGGGCCAAACGCTGTTCACTCTCAAATACTGTGTATCCACTACATTCAAATATAATTGTAAACTTTTATGAATCTATTCCAATATGTCAAACATTTCTACAGAATATAAACCAAGCCAGTGCCTTAGAAAGTGAAAATACATAGGAGATAGTGTATGGCTATTGGCTAGCATGTTGGAATTATGCACATGCATGTGCCTGTGATGTGTGTACACATATCGAGAGACACTGACACAAAATTACACAACTAGTTTTCATAACGCAGCCTTAAAAATAGCAGCAAAGGTTGCTTAGCACAGGGTTTCCACAAACTTGGTCCTGGGGCTGCCCCTTGGTGGACGTTTAGTTTTTTCCTTAGCACTAGGGGGAAAAAACATGTGCAAAAACGATCTGCATTGTATCAAAGTGAATGGAGAGAAGGGTATGAAGGTATATTCTCTGAGAACAATATAGAACACTGTCTGTGATAAATTATGTGTGTATTTATAGATGTGTGTATTTATAGCTGTGTGTGCGCGTGGACATGTTTAACTATACTTGTGGGGACCAAAAGCCCCCACAAGAAAAGTAAACAAACAAAACTCTGACCAACTGCGGACATTTTGTTAGTCCCTACAAGGTCAAATGCTATATCTAGGGGGTTTAGGGTTAAGGTTAGAAATAGTGTTAGGGTTAGAATTAGGGTTAGGAGCTAGGGTTAGTTTTAGGGTTAGGGTTAAGGTTAGGGTTAGGGTACGGGTTACGGTTAGGGGTTAGTGAAAATAGGATTTTGAATGGGACTTAATAATGTGTGTCCACAAGGTTATTTGTATAAGACCGTGTGTGTGTGTGTGTGTGTGTGTGTGTGTGTGTGTGTGTGTGTGTGTGTGTGTGTGTGTGTGTGTGTGTGTGTGTGTGTGTGTGTGTGTGTGTGTGTGTGTGTGTGTGTGTGTGTGTGTGTGTGTGTGTGTGTGTGTGCATAGGCGCCTGAGCAATGGCACATATTACATGATTAAATCTGTGAAATAATTTTTCTCCCCAAGCTGTATTTAACACCATTCTGCATTTTTGCCATCTATTTCCTCAACATCAATTGGTTAAATCACATAGATAAAATGTTAAAATGTAAAATTCAGTTACAAAAGTAACAGTCCTGGTTGAGTGCTCGGTGCGAGTCCACACGTGGCCGCTTCGCAGTTACAATGCAAAATTAAAAAGCACATAATATTTGTACCCCGATAAAACAGCTCCACTTCGCTTGGTAAGTAAAATTGACTCTCGTTGCATAGGATATATATGCTGCTGAGACAAGTTTTAAACATTGCCGTGGTGACACTGTGACAGAGCTTTAAAAGAAACTCTATGTCGGAGGTAGGTATGGACGGGCATCAGTCTCTCCATCTTTAAACAGATCAAAAAATAATGAAATACAATACTATTTAGAGGAATGTTGTTTGAGACAATGTTAATTTGCTTTGACACTCGTGTTCCATAGGCCTACGTGTGCATTTGCGGGGCAAAACTAAAAATAAACTAAGCCAAGCATCAAACAGTTCTTCTCCCATTAGGCCTAGAAATACATGCCGAGAAAAAAGTATCTAAATGATGGGATACACAAGCTACATTCCTTGCCAAATGATGACAGTTGCATTCCTTCTATTTTCCGCTTTGGCTACTTTGTGACCTGCTAGTGCCCTTTGAATTGGTTAGTCTAGGACTAGGCTACACAGGTTCCACACTGAAAATATGCAAAAACATTCGTTTGATAAAGACAAAGACTGTATTTTCATCAGAATCATTAGGCCTATGCCTACTGTAAACATATGTTGTGGGGGTAATTCGTCACGTGGAACATTTAGAAAATTCCAAACAGGCAGAATAAACTAAATCGAACATCTGAATGAAAAAATTGTCTTTTAACTCGCCAAATTGAGTGGCGAAATGCAAGTCACTTCACACTTTTTTCATTTGGAAAAATATTCTGTTGTATTTTATTCTGTTATAATACATTCTGTTTTTTTCACTACAAAATAGGTGCCTTGACGGTTATAATGGCTCGGGAAATAAGAGCGTCTTGTCTGCTAAATTAACAAAACAAGGATACACCATTGCACAGCCATATGCTTCTACAAGCAAGCTCCACTGCTGAGGTTACTGCCTTTTGAAGAATGTATTCCATGATATAATATAACCAGTTGATGTTGCGGTTTCAAAAAAAATCTTAAATGGCACTTATTTGTTTTATTGACTATGGAGCAATTTAGAAATTAGGATTTGCTATCTGTAATGATTCTGATAAATTAGGCATTGTTGCACACTGTTGGCATATAGGCCTAGATAAATGTGCACATATTTCTTTCTGGCCTTGTGTTCTAAAAACACTTGAGTACTCGACCTCAATATAATTTGTGGCAGAACTTAAGAAAAATTGTTGTGTTCTGTCCATAAATATAGATTCCACCTGTAAAGAAGCAGTGTACAATTGCAGGAAATGTTTTTAAAACGTTTAACTCTTTAAAAAAAAATTACTTTAAGACAAAGTCAGGCGCCCATGTGTGTGTGTGTGCGTCCATGTTTTGGGTCTGCATATATCTGCCAGGCTGATTTCATGTTTATGTAATCTATGTATCAGGGGATGTATTTGCCTGGCTGGCAGTGAGCGGCCCACTGTGACTGGGCGTCAGCGGGCTGAAGGAGGTCTCTGTAGGGGACGTGTAGTTTAAGCACACAGTACCTGCGGTCCAGGTCAGACTCAGAGCTGGGCGAGCAGTTGGAGTAAGCGTGGTACTTCTCCTGCATACAAACACACACACAAAACACAGCCATCAGAAATACATTATTTAGCAAGTTTTCTTTTGCTCTAAACCAGCCAGTTGGTGGCAGTAAATCTTAACGTTTCTCACCTTGTCTTTGCTGTCGCCTGCTCTCCCTTTCTTCTTGTCTTTCTTCTTCGTGTCATCTTTATCGCCCTTCTTCTTCTTATCCTTCTTCTTGTCTTTCCCAGGCAGGATGTCATCGATCCAGGCCAGGTCGTGTTGAGAGAACACCATGTCCAGCATCTTACGCACCACCAGCAACCCCAGGATCTGTTAACAACACCAGCACATTTATCCAATCTTACATAACTTCCACGACAAGAAAATAACCTCAACAGGAAAGAAGATGAAAGTTAAACTCTTCATAAGTAACCAACGTTTACATCACATCAGGTCATTTGTATGTTGAAGTGTGCTTGAATGCATAGCTGAAATTATGTCCGCTAAAGTAAAACTTTAGCTTGTGAGAGCTGACCATCATTTTTTATGCATTAATGCAGGGGTTTCATACACATTCCATTGAGGGGCGAGTGTCTGCAGGTTGGGCTCCTCCCATGTACTGTACTTGATTGATCAGTTAAGCTCATTTATTAGTAAAAACTCCCCTCAGCTGGTTGTCTCGGTCTTAATTGGACACAAATTGAAAGGAAAGAACAAAAACAGCAGACACTCTGGAATGGGTTTGACAGCCCTGTATTAATGCTTGTTCCAATCAAAAGCGAGTAAGGAATAATACCATGACAGGGAAGAGGATGGCCAGAACGGTGGACTTGAGAACCCAAAGGACAGCCAGACAGATTATCTGGACCAGGGTGAAGAGGTGGACCCTCCTCAGAGGCACGTGACGCAGGAAAGGGAAGTCAGGCTGGTACTTGGACGGCATCATGTACAACTTGATCCTCTCCCAGAACTACAGGGGAGTGACAATGAGAACACACACTCATCACTGCCTGCATTGTTCTCAATTTCCAATGTTTTATCTATATAACATATTCAATTTGCCAGACACTTATCCAAAGCAACTTACAGTAATGTGTACATACATTTTCATTTGGGTGGTCCCAGCAGGAATCAAACCAACAACCAAAGCATTGGAAGCTCCATGCTCTACCAACTGAGCCACACACAATTGTTTATGGATTGTGGGCAATAGGCTTGTAAATGGGCTTGCAATAGGACCCTGTAATGTTTGTTCACCTTGCTGTTGACATTTTACTCTTTCGTCTGTGACATTTCTCTTTGATTGGCAGGGTGCAGCCAAAGAGCATCCACACACAGAGCACAAACAGACTCAATGAGCCTTCACTGAAATCCTAGCTCCGCTCTGAGCAGCCTAGCTAACGCGCTCATCAAAATGCATCTCCAAATTGCTTTAGACGCGGCTAGAATACAGTCACCTTCCCTCCAGACACACGGTTTCTGATGAGGAAGAGAACGACATCACAGAGAATGTATCTTCATTTGGAGATTTGAATTCATGTCAGAGGAAGAACCCGCATACCATGAGACTTTCAATTGACACAACCACTGGCTGTCTACGTTGTTTTGTGGTCTATACATACCTGAATGCCGCTAAGAGATGCCATGCCCATGTAGAGAAACACACCGTAAAGTACTGGCATGGGTATGAACTGTGGGTGAAAGAGAGGGAGAACACACATCTTAAACACACAGACAACATCAGCACATTATCTTGTTGATCCCCTTTAATAATGTCATGTGGTGGTATAGAAAACACACTGGCTGCACCCCAAATGGCCAGTTCACTACTATTCAGTGCACTACTTTTGACCAAGGCCCATAGGGAATAGGGTGCCATTTGGGGCGCAGATACTTTTTATCCTTTATCCATAATCCTTGTTTAGGTCAGAGGATATGAATACGTTTTACTGACCTGTAGAACGGGAGCCAGGAAGATGGAGACTCCAGTGAGAACAAACACCAGAATCCCCGTCAGTCTCTGCTCCCTGTTCAATAGAGAAAGAGCGAGAGAGAAACAGAGAGGGGATGACTACCAGCAAACCTTTCCATCTATAATAGACAAGCCCTGCCTGGCCTATACTGTCCAGTACATCCTCCATAGTCACAGTCTACGGTCACTGCTCAGTGCTCTCTCACCTGACACCAAGGAACTGGGGCTGCTCTCCAGGAGCGCTGGACTCACTTTCCATCTTCAGCGAGTCGATGTGTGCGATGGAGATGACAGTGGCAGCCACATACCAGGGCAGGCCCAAGAAGGAGCAGACAGCCATCAGCACCCCAACCCAGAACAGGTCCAGGTGGTAGCCACACCCTTTCTGCCAGGGAGGGACACACAGGTGGAGGGACACACAGAGCAGAGTAGGACAAACTCACACTGGGGGATGTCATTGAGGTAATTGTCCTATGCATCATGTAGGACCCAACATGACACCAAAGGCCAATTAAGGTTCTAGGAACTATATTTTACCCCTACAAGTACATCTCTTATCTACAATATAAATTGCTCATTGTGGCAAACATCCTCTCTCATGGACAGATTCTGCACAAATTACACAAGATTTTAGTTCTGGGTTAACCGAGACTATGGCAAACATGTGTGATGCCCTCAAAAAGCTGAGGTTAAACTTGTTATCAATGTCTTCACTATAACAGGCTTGGCTGTGGATATAATAGAGAACATCCAGGTGTGACTTCTAAAAGAGGTCTCCTTGAGTCAATGGGACTTCCAGGATAAATAAAGGTCAAATCAATCAATGAAAACACCCCTCAAAGTACCCTCAGTTTGTTCTCCTTCCGGTTGACAATGACAGCACTGATCTGCTGGTCCATGAAGATGAGGATGGTGACCAGGAGAGCAGGGACGAAGCTGGCCAAATACACCCACCATGGGTTCTTCCCAAACGGCAGCACTATCCAACCCCGGTCTGGACGTGTGGGCTAAAGGGAGTCAGTAAGGGACAGTGTCTGAGTGACCATTCATTGATTAAAGGACAAAAACATACATGTATAATGATACACAACTGTTCCAGGGTACGGTCAGGAATATAACTAATAAAAAGAGTGGCTATTTTGAACCCGTTCCTTTACCTTAAACTCTGTGGGAACAATGAGCTTGGGGGTTTTGAGCCCGATTAGCCTGTCCAGACCCACAAAGGTCATAATGGCCATGAAGATGGAGAAGTCACTGATGAGCTTCCGCAGCTGTTTACAGAAGCCACAGACAGAGCAAGAGACAGACACACAGACAGACACAATAGACAGAGACAAGGACAGAGACACGGACAGACAGAACAAAGCAAATGAAAACAAAGACAATATAAGTCTAGCGAGAAACATAAATCATCTCTCAAAGAAATACACGAAGAGTTTATTTCCAAAACACTATGTTCACACATTTTTTACATTTGTTTTTTCATCAGAAATGATTGCTTACCTTCATGTCTGTCAAATATTTCTGTTCTCAATTCAAAGATTATAGATCTTTATGAAAATATGTTTTTTTGCAAAACGCTATATCCATTGATTAGCTGGAATGGAATGTTCATATCCTGTATATTTGACTGTGATATGTAAGTTGTCTCACCTAGCTATCTTAAGATGAATGCACTAACTGTAAGTTGCTCTGGATAAGAGCATCGGCTAAATGACTAAAATGTACATGTACAGTATATCTCATATTACTGTATTGAATTATAAAAATACACAAATATTGATGTCACAAATGTACCATTTGTAAATTTCTTTATAGAAAATGTAGTTATTTGCTACATTTGACTGTAAAACCTAGCAGTACTACTTATTTCTCTGAGAGAGGCGGATATATTGCATTTTGCAAAAAAAAACATATTTGTATGTCTGAAATGAAACCATCAAGTTTTAGATTTTAAACAAATACATGTCTGTCATTGAATAGCCCCATGCCATGATTAGATAGTGAAAAAACACACAATCTCTTTGATATTTATTTTTTTATTTTTTTAAAAGCTAATTTACCAATAATTCTGAAAAAGGATATATAGTGTTTTGGAATTAAACTCTTTAAACGCAGATACACAAACACATAAAAAACACATCTCAACACAATGCATTAAAAGTCGTAAGCTTGTTCAAGATGGTGCCGGAAGAGAGGACTGCCATCTTATCGGATCTTAACCAACCATGCAATTTCTTTATTTTTTTGCGTTGTTTGTAACTTGTTTAGCACATAATGTTGCTGCTCCCATCTCTTTTGACTGAAAAGAGCTTTTGGACATCAGAACTGGGATTACTCACCTCAAATTGGACGAGGAGTTCTTCTTCAATAAGTCGGACGCGAGGGATATACTACAAACACCCGACCAGGCCCAGATCCCTGTGATTCGCTGGAAAAGGAAATGTAGGTTTCGCGGAAAGAGATCAGGATGCCTTCTAAGGATCAGGTGACGAGTGGCTAATCTGCCCTTGCCTTCCATTCTGCTAGCTAACGTTCAATCACTGGAAAATAAATGGGACGACTGTACGGGACATTAAACTGTAATATCTTATGTTTCACGGAGTCGTGGCTGAACAACGACATTAAGAACATACAGCTGGCGGGTTATACACAGCAGGACAGAACAGCAGCCTCTGGTAAGACACGGGGCGGGGGCCTATGCATATTTGTAAACAATAGCTGGTGCACGATATCTAAGGAAGTCTCAAGGTTTTGCTCGCCTGAGGTAGAGTATTTCATGATAAGCTGTAGACCACACTATCTACCTAGAGAGTTTTCATCTGTATTTTTTGTAGCTGTCTACATACCACAACAGACCAATGCTGGCACTAAAACCACACTCAATGAGCTGTATTCCGCCATAAGCAAACAGGAAAATGCTCATCCAGAGGCGGCACTCCTAGTGGCCGGGGACTTTAATGCAGGGAAACTTAAATCAGTTTTACCTAAGTTCTATCAGCATGTTAAATGTGCAACCAGAGGGGGGAAAAAATTGAGACCACCTTTACTCCACACACGCGTACAAAGCTCTCCCTCACCCTCCATTTGGCAAATCTGACCATAACTCTATCCTCCTGATTCCGGCTTACAAACAAAAATTAAAGCAGGAAGCACCAGTGACTCGGTCTATAAAAAATTGGTCAGACGAAGCAAATGCTAAACTACAGGACTGTTTTGCTAGCACAAACTGGAATATGTTCTGGGATTTATCCGATGGTATTGAGGAGTACACCACATCAGTCACTGGCTTCATCAATAAGTGCATAGAGGACGTCGTCCCCACAGTGACTGTACGTACATACCCCAACCAGAAGCCATGGATTACAGGCAAGCTGCCGCATTCAAGGAGTGGGACTCTAACCCGGAAGCTTATAAGAAAATCCGCTATGCCCTCCGACGAACCATCAAACAGGCAAAGCGTCAATACAGGACTAAGATCGAATCGTACTACACCGGCTCCGACGCTCGTCGGTTGTGGCAGGGCTTGCAAACCATTACAGACTACAAAGGGAAGCACAGTGAGAACTGCCCAGTGACACGAGTCTACCAGACAAGCTAAACAACTTCTATGCTCGCTTCGAGGCAAGTAACACTGAAACATGCATGAGCGCATCAGCTGTTCCAGACGACTGTGTGATCACACTGTCCACAGCAGATGTGAGCAAGACCATTAAACAAGTCAACATTCACAAGGTCGCTGGGCCAGACGTATTACCAGGATGTGTACTCTGAGTATGCGCTGACCAAATGGCAAATGTCTTCACTGACATTTTCAATCTCTCCCTGTCTGAGTCTGTAATACCAACACATTTCAAGCAGACCACCATAGTCCCTGTGCCCAAGAACACTAAGGTAACCTGCCTAAATGACTACCGACCCGTAGCACTCACATCTCTAGCCATGAATTGCTTTCAAAGGCTGGTCATGGCTCACATCAACACCATTATCCCAGAAACCATAGACCCACTCCAATTTGCATACCGTACCAACAGATCCACAGATGATGCAATCTCTATTTCACTCCACACTGTCCTTTCCCACGTGGACAAAATGAACACCTATGTGAGAATGATATTCATTGACTACAGCTCAGCATTCAACACCCTAGTGCCCTCAAAGCTCAACACTAAGCTAAGGACCCTGGGACTAAACACCTCCCTCTGCAACTGGATCCTGGACTTCCTGATGGGCCACCCCCAGGTGGTAAGAGTACGTAACAACACATCCGCCACACTGATCCTCAACATGGGGGCCCCTCAGGGGTGCGTGCTCAGTCCCCTCCTGTACTCTCTGTTCACTCATGACTGCACGGCCAGGCACAACTCCAACACCATCATTAAGTTTGCTGATGACACAACAGTTGCATCCTGAAGGGTTGCATCACTCCCTGGTATGGCAACTGCTCGGGCCTCCGACCGCAAGGCACTACAGAAGGTAATGTGTACGGCCCAGTACATCACCAGGGCCAAGCTTCCTGACATCCAGGACCTTTACACAATGCGGTGTCAGAGGAAGGCCCTAAAAATTGTCAAAGACTCTAGCCACCCTAGTCATAGACTGTTCTCTCTGCTAACGCACAGCAAGCGGTACCGGAGCACCAAGTCTAGGTCCAAGAGGCTTCTAAACAGCTTCTACCTCCAAGCCATAAGACTCCTGAACAGCTAATCAAATGGCTACCCAGACAATTTGCATTGCGTCCCCCCCCCGTCCCCCCGTCCCCCCCACACGCTGCTGCTACTCTCTGTTATTATCTATGCATAGCCACTTTAATAACTCTACCTACATGTACATAATTACCTCAATTACCTCGACAACACCAGTGCCTCCGCACATTGAAACATTGACTCTGTACCAATACCCCCTGTATATAGCCCCGCTATTGTTATTCACTGCTGCTCTTTAATTTGTTATTCTTATCTCTTACTTTTTTTAAAGGTATTTTCTTAAAACTGCATTGTTGGTTAAGGGCTTCTAAGTAAGCATTCCACAGTAATACCTGTTGTATTTGGCGCATGTGACAAATAATATTACATTTTATTTGATTTGAAGCTGTATTCAGCTGTAATATAGGTGAAATAGAATATTCCTGTCTGTGAGGAACATGCAGTTTCAGGATACCATGGGATCTACTGTAGTATGTACATTGAGGAGTTTGGGGAGACAATTGTACACAAAAGTTTAGATCTAAGCATGTTTCGGTCATTGCTCTTATTTACACCATATCTCCATGGAGATGACCCCAAATCACCACAGATTACACCTAATCATATCTGCCTCAAGTGTTTTAAATAGATAATCTTTGTCTTGAAAAAAATGAAACTGTGGCTGAATCAGGATGCTATTTGCGATGCAGTCTCTATGTCAATGAATAAACATCCAGCTCCTCTTCAGTTCGTTCTAGTCTCACCTTGGTAGGAAAGTAGCGGCTAAACTTGAACTTCTTGAGGGAGACGGTCATGGAGTAGGTCCCGAAGAACAGGATGAAGGACATGAGGGCCAGGTCAGGGACGTACTTACAGGTGTTGCCCACCAGAGAGCCTCCATACTTCACACACTCCTTCTTACTGAGCTGGCTCCAGTCCAGGTCTGTGATGTTCAACTAAGAGGAGAGAGGGATGTAGGAGGGCAGGGAGTAGGACACAGTTTTAGAGGTCGAAGAATAAGGTGAAGGGGAGAGTAATGGCTGTGAGGATGTGAGGTTTCTTGCGAGAGAGAGAGAAGATAAAATGAAAGAGAGTGCAAGAGAACATAAGGGCGACGAAAATAATAATATGGGAACTAATCAACTTATTTTTCAGACTCCTCAAAGGAAAGCCATTTGCTGTAAACAAATAATTCCCAATTGGCTGATAAAGTGTCTACATGATAAAGTGTCCTTGTTTTGAAAGAAAAGCAAATTTTTTGTCCATTAAAATAACATCAAATTGATCAGAAATACAGTGTAGACATTGTTAATGTTGTAAATGACTATTGTTGCTGGAAACGGCTGATTTTTTATGGAATATCTATATAGGTGTACAGAGGCCCATTATCAGCAACCATCACTCCTGTGTTCCAATGGCACGGTGTGTTAACTAATCCAAGTTTATCATTTAAAAAAACGAATTGATCATTAGAAAACCCTTTTGCAATTATGTTAGCACAGCTGAAAACTGTTGACCTGATTAAAGAAGCAATTAAACTGGCCTTCTTTAGACTAGTTGAGTATCTGGAGCATCAGCAATTGTGGGTTCGATCACAGGCTCAAAATGACCAGAAACAAAGAACTTTCTTCTGAAACTCGTCAGTCTATTCTTGTTCTGAGAAATGAAGGCTATTCCATGCGAGAATTTGCTAAGAAACTGAAGATCTCGTACAACGCTTTGTACTACTCCCTTCACAGAACAGCGCAAACTGGCTCTAACCAGAATAGAAAGAGGAGCGGGAGGCCCCGGTGCACAACTGAGCAAGAGGACAAGTACATTAGAGTGTCTAGTTTGAGAAACAGACGCCTCACAAGTCCTCAACAGGCAGCCTCATTAAATAGAACCTGCAAAACACAGTCTCAACGTCAACAGTGAAGAGGCAACTCCGGGATGCCGTTTCCAGCTACAATAGTCATTTAAAACATTAACAATGTCTACACTTTATTTCTGATCATTTTTATGTTATTTCAATGGACATAAAAGGTGCTTTTCTTTCAAAAACAAGGACATTTCTAAGTAACCCCAAATTTTTTGAACAGTAGTGTAAATATAGGGTATATTTGTTGCCTTACGGGGGAAGGTGTTACAGGCTTTGGTTTTTCCATTTATATTTTGGGGTTGGATGTTAGCACGTTAGCACGGTCGGCACACCGATTGTAGTCACCTCGTTAGTCAGAAGGTATTTCCTCTGTGCTGGCACAGGTGATATTTAAGAGCAGCTGGCCCAGTGCACAAGTTGGTTTGACAGATGTGGAGGGTTAACTCATTTCGTTGCCGTTTATCTGATCTTCCTTGTTTTTTGCTTTTCTCCACTTTTTGGTTTGCTTCATGTCTTTAAGTTTGGTGTGGGTTTGAAATGTGTTTGCCTTTCTTGGGCAAATTTAGGGGCCTTGTGGTGGGTGTCTTAGGTCCCAGTTGTTGTTGCTAGTTGTTGTTGCTAGACATGACAAAGTAAAAACGTAATTTAAAAAAATCACTTACTCCAAAGAGACTAGAGGTGTTATCAGTTGGCACTGGCACTAAACCATTGAAGATCATTGAAGCCACTGTTTAGTAAGTGAAAAGAAGGGAGAAAGAAGGAGAGAGGAGGGTTATGAAGGAAAAATTGAGATGCAGAGAGTGAAAACAGTGAGAGGGCAGAGTCACGGGACAAGAGAAATGCAAAATGGAATAAGAATTCATCAGGTAGACTTGGAGACCTTGAACAGAGAAAGTAACTAGTTGAAGCTCATGCATACAAAGTGTTACTCACGCGCATCAGACAGCAGCCATTTGTGAGTGCAGCAAAAACAAATATAAGACAAATCAGTTACATTATTCAAATATCTTAAGTCAATTCTCATAACGATTTCCCAATGAACATCTCCAGAGAGGCATAAAGGTATAATACCTCCTTATATTACCAAACCATACGATAATCTTTATATCCCCAAATCCCTTAGAGGTAGCCAGGTCCTGTTTATACTCCTATCTGTTTGTGCTCTTGCCAACTCCATTTCTGTCAGTGTCAAGTCAAACTTTTGCCATGGTTGGCATGACAATTCCACAAGGAGTTGACATGAGAGCAGAAACAGATTGGCAACCAAGCTACTAGGCCCTGATTCCCCATTACTACCCTCTCCAACCATATGACAACCACTATGACCCCTGTTGGGAATTCTGGCTAACTTGATTGTTACTGTACTATAATGATATACTATATGCCAAGGATGGACTCACTGGGGTCTGGGGCCAGGCACTCGCACTTGTAGGCAGTGACGTAGTCTGGCTTGAAGTCGGTGTTGATGGGATAGTACTTGAAGGAGCCCATCTGTAGCAGCACATTACATCAACAGTTAAGTGTGTGCCTGTGTGCCTGTGTGCTTGTGTGCCTAATTGTGAGCGTGACTGCGTCTGTGTGCGTCCGCGTGCCTGCGTGTGACTCACCATCTTCTTGATGGCGTCAGAGATGAAGATGAAGGAGATGAGGCTGGAGAAGCCCTCCTCTGTGAAGCGGGTCATGTACTTGATGATGTAGCTGGCGTCCGTGGCGACCAGGAGGAAGCACTGGATACAGGAGTGGATCCCGATCCACAGACGCAGTTCCATGTAGTCTATACCATTGTTCCTTAGAAATAAGAACATTGATATAGGGCAGAAGGTGAAAGGTAAGACCGTCCTTTTACAAAGCTGGAACGGACACGCTCTCCAATATGGCATATCAAATCTCACCATTGTGCCTTTCATAGTATATCATGTCTGATGTGGGTGTTTGAATTGTCTTTCAAATCAAAGGGAGGAACCATATGTATCAAGATATTATATACTGTATAGGCTACAGCAGGGGTGTTTTTTTTGGGTGGGGGAGAACTCAATATATTTTAAAATGACTAAAACAAATTGAAACTGTGTAGAAATGATAATGGACCTATGTTCATACAGTTTCTTGACTGTCCAGCTCACTAATAATCAATAAACAGTCAGGGAGCATCGAAAATTCAAAAAACGATGGATAGAGGACAATGTTTTGAAAATTCTGACAGCAAGGAAATATAAAAAAATGCCAGTGCGGCTTTCCGGACCTCGTTGAAGAATGAGTGCGGCCCCCAGGGCAAAATGAGTTCGACACCCCTTGGCTACAGTGTCTGACTTTGAAGTGGGGTTGAGCTCTCACTCACTTGCTGAATTCGAAGAGCAGTTTCTCGAAGATGAGGATGGGTCCAGTGGAGCTAAGGATGATGAGGGGCTGACCACTAAACATACAGAACACTGTTCCTGACAACGCTGTGCCCAGGAAACTCTCCATCACACCCTGATATAGAGGAGAGAGAGAAGAGAGGGCAGGGGGAGAAACAGGGTAGGGGTGAGAGTAGGGAGAGAGAGATGGAGAGGGAAAATGAAGAGAGACAGACAGAGAGAAGTGGTTGTGAATGTGTTAGAGAAAGGCAGTATGAGCCTGCTATATTTCAATCTGACAGACAGTCTGTGCGAATCATCAGTAGCAGCCAGCCAGAGCACTTATCCTAAATGGTTTCAGTATGTGTTGAGCTGAACAAATGGATTTAGTGCAGTCACTGTTCCCATCCGTCACACACATATATCACCTAGAGTGAGTTAGCTACCATACCATTTTTTTGGCTCATGTTCCATACTAAAAACATTCTTTAGCAAATCACAGACTCAGAATTTTTACAATTTGAATCAGTAAACTAACTCATTTTAAATTAATTCAAGGGTCATAAGCCCTAACTTGGGTACCAGTCTGTTTGTGCTAACGGTTCACTCATTTTACTCCGTAAATATGCCAAACTCATTGGCATATGACACAGATTACAAGGGGTAGAATGTTAACACAACAGTTCTGCATTTCAGGCTACATCAGCTCTACCTGATAGTTGTCTGTGGCATCCCCCAGCAGGCCTCCGAAGGTGATGGCATTGGTTATGCAGCCCAGGTAGATGAAGAGAACTGCAGAGATGGACTGGATGTGGAAGCCTTCGTAGAAGTCACTAGGAAACCAGGGCAGCTTTCTCTTGATGTCCAGGAACAGACCTCCACAGAACCTGACAAAAACACAGACACCCTGGTAATGATGCAGAACCTGACACAGCTACAAACACTGTGGTCTCCACATAACCTGCCACAGACACAGGCACAGACACAAACCCTCTGGTTATGATGCAGAACCTGCCACACACACAGTCAATCAATCAAATGTATTTTATAAAGCCCTTTCTACATCAGCAATTGTCACAAAGTGCTTGTCACAGACACAAACACTTTGGTAATGATGGTGCACATACTCTGTTTGAAATGCATTATCACCTGATTTATGCATCACACGGACTCATTTCATTTCAGTCTGTCTGTCGTTTCACAGTGTGACAGGATGGGCCAATTGAACCGATGATGATTTAAAACTATAATATCAGGCCGATGAGGAATGGAGACGAGATTATCTTGGCTACACTCTTAGATTTTGCTATCTAGAACCTAAAAGGGTTATGTGCTTGTGTGCTGTACCCATAGGAAAACCCTTTGAAGAGGTTCCAGGGACAACCCTTTCCAGGTACAACCCTTTGGGTTCCATGTAGAACAGAGGCCTCTACATGGAACCAAAAAGGGTTCTGCCTGGAACCCACATTTTTTTTCTCCTATGGGGACAGCCGAAGAACCTCTTTGGAACCCTTTTTTCTAACAGTATATTACTGAACGCCTGACCAGGAGGGGTCCATCTCAAGGTGTCATTAAAAAAATGCACCCCTCTCCCCAGCGGCAAAAATATTTTCATATGACCCTCACCTTGTACTGTAAAATAAATTGAACACCCTCCACCTTCATAGAATTAACTCAAAATAATGTTTTACGGCCACAAATAACAATATCTGTAGCGACCCTGTGCTTATAAACGTGGATATCTACTTTGCTTTTGTTGCCCAGTCGATGCCACGCAGGGCTATGAGCCAGAAGGTTGAGGGTTCGCCGACCACCACAAGAGCTCACTCTCCCTGCATGATTCATTACTTCATAATCAGAGCCGGTTGCAGACAATGAACCTCTATGGGGAAATCAGATTTTCAACTTTTTGATGGCATGTTTATAATTATATAAAATATACTGTATGCAACAAATTTTCCACCAACACAACCAATAACGAAAACATACCGACACGGGTTGCGTTTTCAACACCACAATAAATAGACAAACAGAAAACACATCCCTCCCTACCTTGTAGGCTTACCCAGTATGGAAGGCTTGGCTTGACAATCTCTGAATGTCATTCAACTTTTTGGTGTTTTGAAACAGATGTCTATTTCCGTTCATCTAATTGCCGATGCACAGTTTGGATTGATTGATTTTATTGTCAGTTAGAAAAATACATATATACATAATTAATTTTAAAAAGTGACCAGGACTGCACAATAAAGTCAGGGACTTAATTGCATTGTGGTCCCTACATTTGCTACAGCATATGCAACAGTAATATAAGGACTGCATGCATGTCTAATTTACACATCACCATCTGGCTTTTGGCGTTACGTTATTTTTTAACATACAGTAGCTACATCTATGGGCTTTTATGTTTTTCTAATATGCGGTAGCCTATTTCATACGCTATGTATTGGATAATGGCACAATGATTTGGGCTTGGGCTCATAAAATATATTTAATGTATGGCTCATCAGGCTCAGGTAGCATTAGATTTCAATGTTCATCCCAATCAAAGCTCTAATCAAATCCAGACGTATTAATATATTAATATCCTTTATATGAATGACACTTCCGGTTTGGGTGGGAAATACCGGTTACTGGGAGAAAAGTGATTATTCTTGGGATGGAACATTTGTAAAATGCCAGGAAAATATTCAACCCTAGTCTGTAGCTTATTTTTTAAATGTTTGGGGCTGCTGGTGAACCATGATGTGCATTGCAAGCATAATCAAAGTCACACAGAACTAGCGAACTTGCCAGAGTCTTTAAGGTCACCATAATAGGTTGTCTATAGGTTTCCATCCAATTGGCAACAGATTTCACATTTACATTTTAGTCATTTAGCAGAGGCTAAGGAGGAGGAGGATTATTTAAGATTATGTTTGAAGATACTGTTCAGATGTTTTGGGAAGCTGGTTCCACCATAGGGGTGCCAGGACAGAGAAGAGCTTGGACTGGGCTGAGCGGGAGCTGCCCTCTCGTACAGGTGGGAGGGCCAAGAGACCTGATGTTCGCAGAACGGAGTGCTCGGGTTGGGGTGTAGGGTTTGAGCATAGCCTGAAAGTAGGGAGGGACAGTTCCTCTTGCTGTTCTGTAGGTCAGCACCATGGTATTATAGTGGATTCTAGCTTCGACTGGAAGCCAGTGGAGTGTGCGGAGGAGCGGGGTGACATAAGAGTTGATGGCACAAGCGGGTAGCCCAGCCAACAGTGAGTTTCAGTAGTCCAGACAAGAGAGGACAAGTGCCTGGATTAGGACCTGCTCTGCTTCCTGTGTGAGGTAGGGTCGCACTCTACTGATGTTGTAGAGCATGAACCTGCAGGAGCGGGTCACCGCTTTGATGTTTGCAGAGAACGACAGGGTGTTGTCCAGAGAATTTCATGCAAATATTCTAAAATCAGCATAAAAATAATATGCACATTTCAGGGTTTCCTTTGGGAAAATTTGGCGCCGGACAACATGACATTTGAGAACTTTACCAGATATCCATATGCATTCAGATCCGACTTGGTGCAGCCAGCACCATCCATCAATAAACGAGGGATATTGGCCAAATGAGCCACGTTTAGGCTACATGTACTTAAAATCCTCCTATAACAAATTACAAAAACCCCATTCCTTGTGTTTCCATGTGTAGCATATGCAACATGTCAGAGGCTAATTTTAAAATAGGCTGATGTGTCCAATGTAGCAGAGAGATAGAGAGATATGCCCGCAGCATGCTTTGACACCGACATACATTTCTTTATGTGAGATGGCTACTGCATCTGCTATACAGATAGAGACGTACAGAAGGAGGCTAATTCGTACATTTTCTATCAGAATATTTTGTATAAAGATAAGCATTATATATTTTTTATTATAGTAGTAACTCTGGTAGGCCTGACACAGTCTTCCTCACCTCAAGTTCAACTGTCGGAGTCAGTTGGAGCACTGCTGCACACTGTCTTCATATCATAGGCTTGCAGTAGCTAAAGCTTAATAATAGCCACACCAAACCTTCACAAAAGTTTCTAAACTTTATTAGGGTAATATCAAATATAAGTTAAGCCATTGTTTTGGGGAAAATAGGAGTAGACTATTATATTGTGGCAAACACAGCATTACAGTTGTAACTTAATTTGGCCAAAGAAAATGCCTCAACAGAATGAAACAAAACACTTGCGAACTGATTTAAACCTTCATAAAAGTTTTGAACAGGCTATATTGCAGCAATTAGGCTACCAACAAAGGCAAGTGCCTACCATACCCAGCAAATGACATAGGCTACTTATAACTTATCATAAACTATATATGGGGCACACAATTAAAAAAGACAGGTCAGATGGAATGTAGCCAATTAAAATGTTTAAACAGAATTAAACAAAACAGGTTTTGCATATTTAAAGAACTGGTTTCAATTAATATTCTGAACAAAAATATAAACACAAACACTAACACAGTGTTGGTCCCATGTTTCATGTGCTGAAATAAAATATCCCAGAAATGTTCCATATGCACAAAAAGCTTATTTCTCTCAAATTTTGTGCACAAATTTGTTTACATCCCTGTTAGTGAGCATTTCTCATTTGCCAAGATAATCCATCCAGCTGATAGGTGTGGCATATCAAGAAGCTGATTAAACAGCATGATCACTACACAGGTGCACCTTGTGCTGGGGATAATAAAAGGCCACTCTAAAATGTGCAGTTTTACAACAGATGTGCGGAGGAGCGGGGTGACATAAGAGTTGATGGCATAAGCGGGTAGCCCAGCCAACAGTGAGTTTCAGTAGTCCAGACAAGAGAGGACAAGTGCCTGGATTAGGAGGGAGCGTGCAATTGGCATGCTGACTACAGGAATGTCCACCAGAACTGTTGCCACATAATTGAATGATCATTTCTCTACCATAAACTGCCTCCAACGTTGTTTTAGAGAATTTGTCAGTATGTCCAACCGGCCTCACAACCGCAGATCCCGTGTAACCACGCCAGCGTAGGACCTCCATATCTGGCTTCTTCACCTGCGGGATCATCTGAGACCAGCCACCCGGACAGCTGATGAATTTGAGGAGTATTTATGTCTGTAATAAAGACCTTTTGTGAGGAAAAACTGTCTGGCTCCCAAGTGGGTGGGCCTATGCCCTCCCAGGCCCACCCATGGTTGCTCCCCTGCCCAGTCATGTGACATCCATAGATTAGGCCCTAATTACTTTATTTCAATTGACTGATTTCCTTATATGAACTGTAACTCAGTAAAATCGATGAAATTGTTCCATGTTGCGTTTATATTTTTGTTCAGTAAATAGGCTTACAATAATAACAATGACATACAATGATAATAATAAAAAGGATAAAAAACGAATTATTATAAATAAATGTAAGTTTTAAAATTGAATCCTACCTAAATAAGGAGTTGTACAGTACCCTGCATTCTTCTCATCTTAGTCCACTACAATATTAAAATATTATATCCCCCTCTTTTCACTATAGGCAAACTCTTTCTCCTCTATCTTTGGTTTTACTTCAATGAAAAGGGCCTCCATCTTTGAAATCAACAGTGGCCTAGGCCAAGGCTCCTCTCTTGCTCTCTCTCTCCTCAGAAGCAGGCACATGTGTACGCAAGGCGTGAGACAATGGTGCTGAAGTGCAAATTCGGGGTGTCGGCTATGATAGACAACCTCTCCTGGACAATTTGGCCTGCTACAATGTAATTTATCAGCTTTTTATTTTTTATCAGCCAAATGCCAGCATTTACCAGCTAAGGGAAACCCTGGAGCATTTTCCCATCAGACTTGTGTTTCCATCAAATTGACTTGTTGCAGATAAAAGTCTGTGTGTAAATACCGCTCGGATTGGAGAGGAGCAGAGCATGTGTTAAGCTTTCCTGAATAACCGGGCCTGCTGGGAGTATATGTGGCCACATTATTATAGAACAACTTGGGGGAGAATGATGATGTGCAACAGACAGCATATTCAGTATCAGCAGTAAAAATACAGCCAGACTGGCCTGCTACTGTGTCTTTCTAGACCTTATAAACTGTTGAGTGGACCCACAACTGGTCTGTTATTCAAATTCTATTTTCACTGCAGCCTAGAGTAGGCTATATAATGTTGTACTCACTTTTAAACAATAATGCAATTATTCATTGCATTGTGATGTTGTAGGCTAGTCTAGGTAGAATAATTGTATTGTCCCTAAACAAGATGAATAGGGGAGATTTTTTAGCTGTGTGTCTCATGTCTTCACTGTTCTTTCATGCGCAATGATGCACCTGGCCTCTGCACTGCCTATCAGCTATTCCTATTTGTTCCTGTCGATTCATATAACAATTGATACAGTTTTTAATGTTTTTATTATGTATGTTATGATTGCTAGTTGGCCTATTTCAGATCTGGACAAATATCCACCTACCACTATTGTCACTATGAATGGTGGATAGAGGGCAGGATAGACCGTTAGACTGTTAGAATATACTGACCTGCGGTATAGTAAACATTTGCACACGGAAAAGCACAATGCATATGGGAAGTACCAAAATACCTTCCTTTCTATTGGGGAGGCGCATGCAAGCGGATGAGGAAATATGTCTATGATGGAATAAATTATATAGTAAAACCTCCAAAGGAGCAAATGTAAACCAGGGAAAAACACACTACCCTCCCCTGTGCCCCCCCAAAAAAATACACAACCCTCCCCAAAGCAAAAAAAAAAGTTTGACAACCCTCCCCTATTTTGGACCCCCCCCCCCCCAGTAAATTGTGATCTGCCCCTAATCCATCCACTGGGTGAATGTTCCCAATGTGAATTAACAAGAGACAGGACGTTTTCAAGCACATTTAGATGTCCCAATGTCTCTTTAAAGGCCAGCTCTAGTACCAGTTACACTCAAGTACTCTACCTCATATTTCAATTCACTCAGTAGCATTTCTCTCTTATCCTAGTTCAGACCCAGTTCCTTTCATGTTATCATTCTTCCTAGTCTCTTAACATACATGCAAAAGGTGTCAATCCCAGTCCTCAACCAGTAGCCTACCTCCCAGTGTGTGCCAGCTCCTCTCCCAGTTCGTGAGCCACTGGCATCTCCTCATCCTCAGCGTGGCCTCCATTTCCTCCCGCCGTACCGTTCGGCTGACCCAGCTCATTCAGAGAGTACACTGACTTCCTGTAAACGGAGGGAATACACACAGGAAGAGAAGTGTTGATGACAGAAATACTGAGAAGGACCTCATATCTGGGTCTTAGAGGTGACTTGTGGGGAAATTATTAGGTAATGGAACTAACCTAGATTAAACTAGATTATAAAACCTAAATATGATTCCAACCTCTTGTCAGCCGTGGGCACCTTCTTAGGTGGCTCGATACGGATTTTGGGGTCCCACTCGCCAGGCGGCAGCACGATCACCTCATCCAAGAACTCATCTATACCTGCAATCAGATCCTCTCGATCTCTAGCCTTGTACGCCACATCACTAAAGAGCTAGGGGGGGGGGGGGGGGGGGGGAGAGAGAGAGAGAGAGAGAAAGAGAAATTATTGTGCATTATTATTTTGCACTGCACAACGTATCTGGTATTAGGGCCTGTCTTGTCCCCTCATAAAGTAATGGGATGCAAACCCTGGGAACTATTCCTAATTTATGACCGTGGTGGGACTCTGTTCAAAACACCTGTCTTTTATGGTGAAATAACAGGCTGTTGCCTGTCTGACATTCAATGTTTTTTCCCATGATAGTGACAGGAGAGGCTGACCGTTACCAACAGCAAGCCATGGTGGCCTCATTATCAGTATGTGAAGCCCACACATTTTTGGCTGACTCAAGTTGCCAGACAATCAAGCCTGTATTTCCATGTCATCTGTATTCAAGAAAAAAAGGAAACATTGACAGACACTTACGTCATCCACCATTAGGGTAGCTATGGCTCGGCCGATCTGATTATAGGACTTGGCTTTTCCTGTGGGCCCCAACAGAATAAACAGGAATCTGTGGTAGTGTGGGGAAAAAGGTACCTCAACAATGGCTCACAAAATGTCAAAAGATGTGCTCACATGGGCATGGGAACAGATACAAAGGAGAAAGTAAGGCAGCAATTATTTACAGTATGTGTAAAGTATGTTAGACCACATTTTGTACATTTTTGTCATTTAGCAGACACTTATCCAGTGCGACTTACAGTCAGTGCATTCAACTAAGGTTAGATTAGGTAGTGTGGATAAAATAGACACCTCAAAAATGGTTTAGGGCTCACAAAATACATTTGCATGGGTATAAGAACAGATACGGAGAAAAAGACGAGAGACAGAAGAAAAGAGAGAGAGAGAGCGAGAGAAACACACAGATAGACAGACAGAGAGGAGTAAGGGGTAATATGAATAGACATGGTCATGTGTCAGACAGGCAGGCAGGCAGACAGCCATTACCTGGTGGGCACAGGAACCTCTGTAAGTCCTCCCAGAGTGGTGGCCTGTGCCAGGCGGACAAAGGCTACAAAGGGTTTATCCAGGAAGTCCACCTCACCCACTAGCACATTTGATGCCTCAGCATCTCTAGGGATCTTTTTCATGAACTTATTCCTTAGCTATTGAGGGAGGGAGGGAGTCAAAAATAGTTGATACATCATGGCATATACTGTATGGTATGGACACTGGATTTCTTGTCAGCATAACTGACAAAACAAATTTGAGGTGAAACTGCATCATATTTTCAAGTTCAAGTCGTAGTTTTTTTATATACCCACATAAATATCACTATATGACACTAATAAATTATTCAAATATGACAGTGAAACCATACAATATGTGCTTATAATAGATTTATCCTTCTTGACATTGTCATTGTGTTCTAACAATGCCTTTAGGCTTCTATCTATCCACTCAATGATCTGTTTGAAAAACATAATTACATTTCACCTCACTACTCTTCTGGCAGCATATGTTTTTGCTGGATAACAAAACTGGTCTCTGAGCGTCAATTCTAATTCATGTAAAAAAAAATCTAAAATCCAATGTAGCCTGGGACTTGAATATGTGAAAGAAACGTGGCCAACGGTATCACTAGCATACTGGTACATGATTTACTGTATGTATGTATGTATGTACAGTATGTATGTATGTATGTACGTATGTATGTATGTATGCCCCTACGTGTAGTATAAAGCACTCAACCATAGACTAAACAGTGAGGGCAGTTTAAAAACATTGGGATAGCCTGGAAGCCAGTCTGTTTTTGCTTTACGCTAGCCAAATAGATGCAGAAACAGTCAAGTACCCAGAGATGTATTAATTCACATATCTACTGAGTTAAACCCGACGTATTTGTCCAGAACATTATCTCAAGACAATTATTTGGGCATAAAATTGTCAAAGAGGCATCCGTTTCAACCCAATGCTTAGCACAACACGCCTGACCCATCCTCCATCATTCACAGCATAATAACCCTGCTAACAATGGAATTCTCCTGGATTTAAAAAGAGACTGTCTGTCTCACTGGGTTTAAATTCTCCTTTTAAATCACCCTAAGAAAAGACTGAATTGTGAGGCAGCCTACTCCCAACTGCTCTGTGACACCAACACTAAAACGAACCCAATCAAATATTTTATGAGAATTATAACAATGCTGACTCTCATCGGGGCTCCCATGGCAACAATGAAATACAACTGCAATACAAATCCTCTGCAGCATACAGCTGCTTGCCACACTTAATTAAAATGTATATGTAAAATTCAGCACATTTACTGGTTAAATGGATTTTGAAAATTCGGCACAAACACATACTGTATGTATACACAAACTCAACACGTTTTGCCATTGCAAAAGAAGGAATATGAATTCCTACAAACACTCTGGTTGCAATTCAATCAAACATCGTTGCGGAAAACTAATATAATTTCTGCACAAAGGAAGTGCACATTTTAAGTAATGTAACTACCCTAAATTAACTTAGATTAGAAAAGCGAAATTATTTTATGACAATAATTCTGTAAAACCTGCAGTTTCGCTCCGCAAGGATGTTTGATTGAATTGAGCCTGCTGAGTTGTAATGTTGCGTTAGTGGGTCACCTGGTCTGTGCTCAGAGTGTCTGCAATGTCATTCATACTCCTACTATGGGCATGACCTGTAAAGCAACACAGTACATGTGAACAATTGATCATATCAATGTTGAGGATATGGAGAGTGTTCTATGTATCAAAGACACGTGTGCAAATCAACTGAGTTTTTCTTCTTCAAATGAAATGAATTCATGACCTGAAGATGATTAAATATGATCATTTCTCCTCAGGAGTTTTTTAACAAGGAGGTGCTGGGGCTGGGGAGGAGGCTAGGAGGAGTCAATGCCCCCCTTTGGACTCCGAGATTTTTCTTTTTTTAACACCTGTAACTGCAATTTCCTGCAATCTAGAGCAAAAGATGAGCTTATATGATAACAAATAAAGTAAAAAATGCAGTACCAGTCAAAAGTGTGGACACACCTACTCATTCAAGGGTTTTTATTTATTTTTACTATTTTCTACATTTTAGAATAATAGTGAAGACATCAAAACTATGAAATAACACATATGGAATCATGTTGTCACCAAAAAAGTGTTAAACAAATCAAAATATATGTAATATTTTAGATTCTTCAAAGTAGCCACCCTTTGCCTTGATGGCAGCTTTGCACACTCTTGGCATTCTCTCAACCAGCTTCACCTGGAATGCTTTTCCAACAGTCTTGAAGGAGTTCCCACATATGCTGAGCACTTGTTGGCTGCATTTCCTTCACTCTGCGGTCCAACTCATCCCAAACCATCTCAATTGGGTTTAGGTCGGGTTATTGCGGAGGCCAGGTGATCTGATGCAGCACTCCATCACTCTCCTTCTTGGTCAAAATGTCTTTACACAGCCTGGAGGTGTGTTTTAAGTCATTGTCCTGTTGAAAAACAAATGATAGTAGTCCCACTAAGCGCAAACCAGATGGGATGACGTATTGCTGCAGAATGCTGTGGTAGCCATGCTGTTTAAGTGTGCCTTGAATTCTAAATAAATCACTAACAATGTCACCAGCAAAACACCCCCACACCATCACACCTCCTCCTCCATGCTTCACAGTGGGAATCACACATGTGGAGATCATCCGTTCACCTACTCCGCGTCTCACAAAGACACAGAGGTTGGAACCAAAAATCTCAAATTTGGACTCATAAGACCAAAGGACAGATTTCCACCGATCTACTGTCCATTGCTCGTGTTTCTTGGCCCAAGCAAGTTTCTTCTTCTTATTGGTGTCCTTTAGTAGTGGTTTCTTTGCAGCAATTCGACCATGAAGGCCTGATTCACACAGTCTCCTCGGAACAGTTGATGTTGAGATGTGTCTGTTACTTAGCATTTATTTGGGCTGCAATCTGAGGTGCAGTTATTCTAATGACCTTATCCTCTGCAGCAGAGGTAACTCTGGGTCTTCCTTTCCTGTGGTGGTCCTCATGAGAGCCAGTTTCATCATAGCGCTTGATGTTTTTTGCGACTGCACTAGAAGAAACTTTCAAAGTTCTTGAAATGTTCTGCATTGACTGACCTTCATGTCTTAAAGTAATGATGGACTGTCGTTTCACTTTGCTTATTTGAGCTGTTCTTGTCATAATATGGACTTGGTCTTTACCAAATAGAGCTATCTATTTGTGTGTTGTTGTGTTGTGACCTACCTTGTCACAACACAACTGATTGGCTCAAACGGATTAAGGAAAGAAATTCCACAAATTAACTTTTAACAAGACACACCTGTTACTTGAAATGCATTCGAGGTGACTACCTCATAAAGCTGGTTAAGAGAATGCCAAGAGTGTGCAAAGCTGTCATCAAGGCAAAGGGTGGCTACCTTGAAGAATATAAAATACAACATATATTTTGATTTGTTTAACACTTACTTGGTTACTACATGATTCCGTGTTATTTCATAGTTTTGATGTCTTCACTATTATTCTACAATGTAGAAAATAGTAAAAATAACGAAAACCCCTTGAATGAGTAGGTGTGCCCAAACGTTTGACTGGTACTGTATATTTTTTTTTAACTTCTTTAACTTTTTTACATAGTGGCGCAGCACCTCTCTTACATTCTTTAGGGAGAACCCTGTAGTATTCTATATCGCTTCAAACACATCTAAAAAGAGAGCGGCAAATAATTTGATATTTAAAGCTGCAATATGTCACTTTTTGGGTAACCCAATCAAATTCACATAGAAATGTATGTTCTAGAACTGTTATTCTCATTGAAAGCACGTTTCTATATGCTATATGTTTCCCGTTCTTAAGTTTTGTTTTTGCGTCTTTTACTTTTGGTTTTGTACACCAGCTTCAAATAGCTGAAAATACAATCTTTTCAGTTATGGAAAATATATTTCATAGCGTTTAGATGGTACAATGATTCTCTACACTATACTTGCTTGTTTTGTCATATAAACTGAAATTAAGCAAACTACTAGAATTTTAGCGACTAGGAAATGGAGGAGCGATTTCTGCAGAGTGCATCTTTAAGAGCGATTACAAGAAGTCACAGGAAGAGAGCGTGAAAGAAAGAGAAAAAGAAACAGACAGGCTCTAGAGAGATGAGAGAGAGAGACTCACGCAGACGACCATAGCCTCCTGATTTCATGCGGAGGTCCTCTGTGGAGCGGTTGAATGCGGCCGCTGCACCTGGACTACGAGCTGAGGAGGAAATTCAAGTAAGGAAGACAGGAGACTGTTTAAGGAGATAGACTATAATGTATCCTTGGGGATAAAGTTGATTTAATTCAACTGAATAAAACTGAGAGGACTGCATACATTTTTTGTTGTTGATAATTTGCAATTAAAGAAAGTATAAGAAAGCCTGTGCAGTGGGCATAATATATATATTTATGTGTATACGTAGGCTACAAATGTAAACCTTCGGAAGTACTCTAATGTGTATAGGGATACCGATGGCCATTCTTGACCATAGAGCAGAGGGACACTCACGGGCACCACCACCGCTGGCCTTGCCCATGTCAGCCAGAGAGCGGTGGATGGGCTTTTTGGTCTGGTGCCTGTGCTTCCTCAGGAGGACAAAGCTGATCTTCTCTCTCAGGTCAGGAGACAACATGCCCTCGTCTATCTGCCGCTCAATGATTTCATCTGCAGGAGAACGTTGTCTTAGTACTGTTTGTAGTATCACTCACAACCAACAGTTAATGTCCTTGTTGGTACCATAATGCCTTTCCTGTCAACTACTGGATGCTGCTAGCATCACTGAAATACACTGCACACACTAGGCTAACTGTTAATAGTACTAACTCTAAACATTAGGTAAGAATCACACAACACTTATTTGGCATGCATTAGCGCTCTGTAAAGGGGAATTTGTGATGCTCACCAACTATCTGAGGCAGTGAGTATCCCTCCAGATCCAGCACCACAGTGCCGGTCTGTAGACAGGTCCTGAGCTCAAACAGACTGTGCAGGGACAGGGTGGACACATGGGGCTTGCTCCACCTCTCTCCTCCGTCCTCCACCTTCTCCTCAAACTTCACCCACCTGCACCCCAGTCCAGGGACAGAAAGAGGGCATGAGTTGGAAGGGACAAATCACTCACGTCGAAACTGGTATGATGTAAACACTGACTGCTTGTCTTGGGAATGACACATGTCAACAATCAGACATTCATTCATCATGCATGCCATAAAAAACATGAAATTCATGACAAAATTGGTGGGTTCTGGAATGACATCCGTAGATGCTAAAGGAATGGGATAATTTGTTCTATGAAATGTATTTTTGGTATCACCATACGCACGTTAAAATATAAATGAGCCTACACTACAGGTGACTCAGAAGTTCATAGCTAGAACTATAACATAGACCGTCAACTTCTTGGCATGAACCTGACAGACTTGATATTGGCTGTCAAGGCTGGCTTTTACCGTATGTTTCTATTATGTTTCTGTATGTCTGTGTGTGTGTAATCTATGGGTCAGAAGTCACCTAGCAGACTCTTTCCACTCCAGCTCGTCTCCGTCCTGCTGCAGCGTGTCCATCTCAGTGAAGAGGGTGGGGTTGGGCATGTCATCGTCCTCTCCCAGGATATAGCGGAGACGCTCTGCCGCAGGGGACACTGGGACAAACACACACACACGTCAGACATCATCACTGCTTGACAGACTCATATTTACTCTGGAGATTTTTGACTTTTGTGGATCTGAAATATCAACATGCTTAATCTCTTCCCTGTGAGCCCACTTATTAAGCGGGGAGTTCCAAGCAATGGGGCAACAACAGATGGTGATGATTACATTTCCTAATGTTTAAAAAGGTCAAGCTGAATATTTGAATTTTTACTGGGTTGTTATAATTCCTCACAGACAGGGATGAAGGGATGGTAAACTGAAAAATTTAAGCTGATCAATTGGATCAGCAAGTGTAAAAACTTGTCGTTCTGTCTTACCCTTCACTTCAATGGCAATGATCTGATCTTGAGCTTGACAGCATTTCTATCAATCCTACAGGAACGTCTGTGACCAGAGGGCTTGATCTCTACCACGAGGTGTCGATGCTTAGGCGAACTCAGCGACCTGACAAACAGTGCCTTCACAAAGTATTCAAATTTTGTTGCGCTACAGCCTGAATTCAAAATGGATTACATAGATTTTTTCCCTCACCCATCTACACACATTACCCCGTAATGAAATGTTAGCACATTTATTGAAAATGAAATACAGAAATATCTCATTTACGTAAGTGTTAGAGCCATTTCGATGTTAGAGACTTATTTGGGTTGATTTATGAAAGACATTGAAATCTATTGAGAATGCATATTATTGTAGAAGAATGTATGTAAACTGTTCATTATGTTAAATACAGTATGTATATTAGAAGCCTTTTATGGATGTTATTGTGACACCAGGTGGACACCTATGGTTTACCTGTAAGAATAGAGAATGAGGGGTTATGGGTAAAAATGGTGTCAGTAACTCATTAGGTGTTCACGCTTGATGGAAGACACCTAGTAGAGCTATAGTTTTCTACTTATGTAGTCGCTAAGGTTCCAGATGATAAAATGCCACATCTATGGAAACCCATAAGGAACCAGAACTGTATTTAGGTGTTTATAGAAGTGGCAATTTAGAATAATGAACCCTAGCCACTACATGTCAATACATTTGGCAGCAATTACAGCTGTGAGTCTTTCTGGGTAAGTCTCTATGAGCTTTGCACACCTGGATTGTACAATATTTGCACATTATTCTTAAAAAATTCTTCAAGATCTGTGAAGTTGGTTGTTGATCATTGCTAGACAGGCATTTTCAAGTCTTGCCATAGATTTTCAAGCCGATTTAAGTCAAAACTGTAACTAGGTCACATAAGAATAGGGCTGTTGCAGTGACGGTATTACCATCACACCGGGAGTCATGACCGCAGTAAAATTCCACATGAGTTAAGGTAATCTCTTATGCACTCAGGACATGCATTGATAGTGCCCTAACCACCATCAGGTTGTTAATGGCCTGGTACTCAGTGCTCTATTGTCCCTCTAACCACTCTGACAGCAATGCCAAAGTATAATGCTTTAAAAACTCACCTCACTGTGATGATCAATTTGAAGAAAGTTCGAAAGCAGGTCGAAACCGAGTGAAAAACATGGTCGTTGCGGATGTTGTTTCAAAGTCTAACACAACGAAACGAAATGGACAGCGATTTCTACGGTGATGATGAATTAAATACACCTATTGCATAGCCTATTGGAGCTTATGCATATGCATAGACTTGTGAGCCCACCACGAACGAAAAACATGAATTCAAATGATTCTTGTGATGCTGTTACACAATACATAACCTACAACATATTACGCATAGCAGAAAAGCATACAACAAAACTGATTTAAGATGTCTTTGCTACAAACTTGGTCTCGCCTTTACTCCAAAAGTAAACAAATTTGAGTATTCGCCTTTGAGTGTGGACTGTATTATTATGCACATTGGATGGATTGGTTACCTTGAGATTGGTTACCTTGAGTGTGGACTGTATTATTATGCACATTGGATGGATTGGTTACCTTACTACTTCAACATTTCTATCCACGAGTCTGGGAGAGAACAGCCAGCCCCAGGGGATGCTGTTAGTTCATTGATCGTGTAGGGCGGCTTACAATTAGCAATTATAGTGAATTTGATTTTGAATCGCCTAATAGGGAAATGTGTATATTTTCATAATTAATAGGCGGACGGACACCTTTAGCCACAGAATATCTCACCACCGTGCGTTTCCAACTCCTCCTCTCTCTCCTTTACAGTATTCCTTCGCTCTCTCTTTTATTCATTTTCACGAGCACGCAGAGGGGCAGTCAACAGTTTAGTGAAATATTTTCATTGCGAAAACATGTTACTATCGATATTCCCGAACAGATTTCACTTTGGTTTCCCAAATTAAGCACTGGGGTAGCTGCAGGAACAGGAATGGAGAGCCAATGGCATACAGAATGTCACCTCTCGCACAGCCAGAGCATGCTCATGTGTGAAGTGAAATAAGTGTTGTTATATTTATCAGCTGCTCACATTAAGCACAGCTCCGCTATAAAACCGAAGTAGCCTATCTGGCATCATAGAATAACGGACCGGCGGGAAAGCGCGCGGCCTCCATTTGATGTTGGAGTGCATACAGATTAAATACCCCCCCCCCCCCCCCCCTGCCCCTGTTCCTGCCCATTTCGTAATGGGCCATTCTAAATCTAAACTAATATGACATATTAGCAAAGACAAGATTAAATTCAAAATAGAAAATATGATCACTTGATGAGAGAACAGCTGTGCAGCCTGGGGCAAGGAACAAAGCACAAGCTTTTTTTTCTGACTTTCTCAAATGATCAATAGCCCATAGTCGTATCAAGCAGCCCATATATGTTTTGTTTTTGGTTTCTAGACATTTTTGCAACTGTATAAAAAAACGGAAATGTCACAGTTACATAAGTATTCAGACCCTTTATGCAGTACTTTCTTGAAGCATGTTTGGCAGCGATTACAGCCTCGAGTCTTCTTGGATATGACGCTACAAGCTTGGCACACCTGTATTTTGGGAGTTTCTCCCATTTTTCTCTGCAAATCCTCTCAAGCTCAGTGAGGTTGAAAAGGGAGCTTCGCTGGACAGCTATTTTCAGGTCTCTCCAGAGATGTTCGATCGGGTTCAAGTCAGGGCTCTGGTTGGGTCACTCAAGGACATTCAGAGACTTGTCCCAATTCCACTCCTGCGTTGTCTTGGATGTGTGCTTAAGGTTGTTGTCCTGTTGGAAGATGAACCTTCACCCCAGTCTGAGGTCCTGAGCACTCTGGAGCAGGTTTTCGTCAAGGATGTCTGTACTTTGCTCCGTTCATCTTTCCCTCAATCCTGACTAGTCTCCCAGTCCCTGCCGCTGAAAAAAATCAAATCAAAATCGAATCAAATTTGATTGGTCACATACACATGGTTAGCAGATGTTATTGTGAGTGTTGCGAAATGCTTGTGCTTCTAGTTCCGACAATGCAGCAATATCTAACAAGTAATATCTAACAATTCCAAAACAGATACCTAATACACACAAATCTAAGTAAAGGAATGGATTAAGAATATATAAATATAAATATATGGATGAGCAATGACAGAGAGGCATAGGCTAAGATGCAATAAATAGAATACAGTATAACTTCCGGCGCCGACAGAGATGGCCTCCTCGCTTCGCGTTCCTAGGAAACTATGCAGTATTTAGTTTTTTTATGTGTTATTTCTTACATTGTTACCCCGGGAAATCTGAAGTTTTATTACATACAGTCGGGAGGAACTATTGGATATAAGAGCAACGTCAACTCACCAACATTACGGCCAGGAAAACGACTTTCCCGAAGCGGATCCTCTGTTTGGTCCACCACCCAGGACAATGGATCGGATCCCAGCCGGCGACCCAAAACAACGGCGCCGCAGAAGGTGCAGACGGAGCGGTCTTCTGGTCAGACTCCGTAGACGGGCACATCGCGCACCGCTCCCGAACATACTACTCGCCAATGGCCAGTCTCTTGACAACAAGGTAGACGAAATCCGAGCAAGGGTTGCCTTCCAGAGAGACATCAGAGATTGTAACGTTCTTTGTTTCACGGAAACATGGCTCACTTGGGATACATCATCAGAGTCAGTACAGCCACCTGGTTTCTTCAGGCATCGCGCAACAGAAATAAACATCTCTCTGGTAAGAAGAAGGGCGGGGGTGTATGCCTTACGATTAACGAGACGTGGTGTCATCATAAAAACATACAGGAACTCAAGGCCTTTTGTTCACCTGACCTAGAATTCCTAACAATCAAATGCCGACCGCATTATCTACCAAGAGAATTATCTTCGATCCTAATCACAGTCATGTATATCCCCCCCAAGCAGACACATCGACGGCCTTGAAAGAACTTCATTTGACTCTATGTAAGAGTTTAAGAGGTTCTTAGTGACCTCCCTGACCAAGGCCCTTCTCCCCTGATTGCTCAGTTTGGCCGAGCAACCAGCTCTAGGAAGAGTCTTGGTGGTTCCAAACTTCTTCCATTTAAGAATGATGGAGGCCACTGTGTTCTTGGGGACCTTCAATGCTGCAGACATTTTTTGGTACCCTTCCCCAGATCTGTGCCACGACACAATCCTGTCTCTGAGCTCTACGGACAATTCCTTGGACCTCATGGCTTGGTTTTTGCTCTGACATGTACTGTCAACTGTGGAACCTTATAGACAGGTGTGTGCCTTTCCAAATCATGCCCAATCAATTGAATTTCCAATCCAGTTGTAGAAACATCTCAAGGATGATCAATGGAAACAGGCTGCAGCTGAACTCAATTTCGAGTCTCGTAGCAAAAGGTCTGAATACTTATGTAAATGCGGTATTTCTGTTTTTGTATTTTTAATACATTTGCAAACATTTCTGTCTGTGCCCAATAATGTTTGTACCCTGTTTTGTGCTGCTATCATGTTGTGCTGCTGCCATGTTGTGTTGCTACCATGTGGTTGTCATGTTGTATTGCTACCATGCTGTGTTGTCATGGGCTGCTGCCATGCTATGTTGTTGTCTTAGATCTCTCTTTATGTAGCGTTGTGTTTTCTCTCTTGTCGTGATGTGTGTTTTGTCCTATATTTTAATTTAATTACATTTTTAATCCCAACCCCCGTCCCCGCAGGAGGCCTTTTGTCTTTTGTTAGCCCGTCATTGTAAATAAGAATTTGTTCTTAACTAACTTGCCTAGTTAAATAAAGGTTAAATAAAAAAACATATAAATAATATAAAATAGTAGTTTAATTCACACAAGGGAAATTAGGGACATCAATGGGTCTAGTTCTTAAAACGTTTCTTTATTTCCCAAAATGATTTTACTTTTCTTTATTTAAGGTTTCTAAGCTTTCATTGAGGGGTGGCAGGTAGCGTAGTGGTTAGAGCGTTGGGCCAATAACCAAAAAGTTGCTAGATAAAATCCCTGAGCTGATAAGGTAAAAATCTGTTGTTCTGCCCCTGAACCCACTGATCCTAGGCCGTCATTGTAAATAAGAATTTGTGGTTAACTGACTTGCCTAGTTAAATAAAATGTAATCTCCTAACACTTTATTGTCCTGAAGGTCTTCATATTTCCTCTCTCAAATATTCAAACTTAGTGTTCCTATTATTATTGTATGTATAATAGCCCTCTGCTAAGATTGCAGCTGTGTAGGTGCCCTCTTAAATCAGCTAACAAGCTGACTGAAAATAACAACTGTCACGCCCTGACCTTAGAGATCCTTTTTATGTCTCTATTTGGTTTGGTTAGGGTGTGATTTGGGGTGGGTATTCCATGTTCTATTATTTGTATTTCTATGTTTTGGCCGGGTAGGGTTCTCAATCAGGGACAGCTGTCTATCGTTGTCTCTGATTGAGAACCATACTTAGGTAGCCCTTTTTCCCCACCTGTCTTTGTGGGAAGTCGACTTTGTTTGTGGCACATAGCATTAAGCGTCACGGTTTGTTGTGTAGTGTTTATTGTTTTGTTCGGCGTCTTTTCTAATAAAAAGAACATGTACGCTCACCACGCTGCACCTTGGTCCACTTCATTCAACGGCCGTGACAACAACTGTGTATTCAAGCTATTGTGCTGCATTGAACTCAATTACACCACATTGAGCCATGTGGACATCCTCACATAGTGACGAGTACCTCAATTCCATTCAACTAGCTGAGTGTTCCGGGTAAGGGATGCATTTCCAACTCCACCTGATTTATGATATATTTTAGCCTCTCTATTTTGGTTACTGTAAGAGTCACAGATCCACTCCCCCAAACAATACAACATATGCAGTTTTCTCTAAGGGAGATAACAGCCGGCTAGCGTTGTTATGACGCGCTCAGCGTCACTGGAGTGTGATGGGACTCATTTGTGGAGTGAATGGAATGGTATCAAACAAATGTAAACAATGTGTTTGTGATCATGACTTTCCTGTGATGTAATGTGTGATTAGACATACAGACATTTCCATGTAAAAGTACCCAAGAGCACCAACGTGAAGTTCATAGGAGCATGTCAAATTGGGTGTCAAATGAAAAAGCTACTAGTCTATATTTTTGAGAAATTAAGGCATAACTATTTCAACTATTTTCCATCCTAAAAATTAGAAATTAACAAAGGCTTTGATTTCTGGTCAAACAGATGGAAAAGGGGTCTTAGAAAACAACTATCAACACCTATTTTTAGTTTTGGATACATTTTCTGCCTTCTGTGAGTTTAACAAACATTGCCGTGTGCCTTAAAATTCCGTTACCAGAAACCCACATATCTTTATGATATTTTCTGATTTCTCTCCTTCATGAGAAAGAAGGATAATGACAGTTCACAGAAGTACCAAGTAAAGGTAGACATATCAATTAGTTAGTGTTTTTACTGATATAAATTGTGTTTATGAACTATTAAGTGATTAAAACAAATTGGTAACAGAATTTCCCAAAAAATTGGTAACAGAATTTTTGCAATTGAATTGGCTACAATGGAAAATCATAGTCACAAACCACAGTTGGGTTCACAAGTTTGGACAGCACAGTACAGAACCATACAGTGCAGTACAGGACAGTAAAATAGAATACAATAAAGAAAAGTAGAGTATAGTACAGCACAGCACAGAAGAGTACAGTACTGTAAAGTTGGTTCAGTACTAAGGGTGTAACTGTTCACCAAACCGAAGGTTCAGTACCTATTGTGGTTTTGGGGTTACTGTTCGGTTTCGATACAGTGGGAAAATGAAATGCCAACAGTTACTGTAGTTAATTTTTGTTTTGGCGAAAGATGTCAAACTAACCCAGGAATAAATCTTGAGCCATATGATGTAGGGCCCTATAAAATCGTTTGTATTTTTTTGCGTTATTCCATTTTCTCCATTTTGGTTTTCCAGGTTTCAGATTTTCCCTGTTTTTCAGGTTTTCACTCTCAAAATCACACTTTTTAAAAAAGAAAAACAACTCATTTTGTCACGTTCCTGACCTGTTTTCTCTTGTTTTGTATGTGTTTAGTTGGTCAGGGCGTGAGTTGGGGTGGGCATTCTATGTTATGTGTTTCTATGTTGGTTTAAATGGGTTGCCTGATATGGTTCTCAATTAGAGGCAGGTGTTTGACATTTCCTCTGATTGAGAACCATATTAAGGTAGGATGTTCTCACTGTTTGTTTGTGGGTGATTGTCTTCCGTGTCTGTGTATGTCGCACCACACGGGACTGTTTCGGTTGTCGTTCGTGCATGTAGTCTGTTCCTGTTCGTGCGTTCTTCGTGTCGATGCGTATTGGTCCGATCCCTGCTTCTCCTCTTCAGACGAAGAGGAGGAGAGCAACCGTTACAGAATCACCCACCAACAAAGGATCAAGCAACGAGGGAGAAAGCAGCAACAACAAACGCAGGATTACAGGAATTGGGAGGAAATTCTGGACCGCGAAGTACCAGGAGAATATAATCGCCCCAAAGCTGAGCTGGAGGCAGCGAAAGCAGAGAGGCGGCGATTTGAGGAGCTAGCACGGAAACAGAGGATGGAGAGGCATCTGGGCTATAATACCTGGGAGGAGATCGACAGATGGGCGATCGACCCAAGGAGAGTGCCGGAGCCCGCCTGGGATTCGATGGAGCAATGTGCGGAGGGATACCGGCGAATGGAGGCAGCACGACGACGCGGTAGGAAGCCTGTTAGACAAGGCCAAAAATGTATTGGGGGGGGGGCTAAAAGGGAGTGTGGCGAAGTCAGGTAGGAGACCTGCGCCAACTCCCTGTACTTACCGTGGAGAGCGAGAGTACGGGCAGACACCGTGTTACGCAGTAGAGCGCACGGTGTCTCCTGTACATGTGCATAGCCCGGTGCGGTACATACCAGCTCCTCGTATCTGCCGGGCTAGATTGAGCATTGAGCCAAGTGCCATGAAGCCGGCTCTACATATATGGCCTCCAGTACGTCTCCTCGGGCCGGCTTACATGGCACCAGCCTTACGCATGGTGTCCCCGGTTCGCCTACATAGCCCGGTGCGGGTTATTCCACCTCCCCGCACTGGTCGGGCTACGGGGAGCATACAACCAGGTAAGGTTGGGCAGGCTCAGTGCTCAAGGGAGCCAGTACGCCTGCACGGTCCGGTATTTCCGGCGCCACCTCCCCGCCCCAGCCCAGTACCACCAGTGCCTACACCACGCACCAGGCTTCCTGTGCGTCTCCAGAGCCCAGTTCCTCCTCCACGCACTAGTCCTGTGGTGCGTGTCTCCAGCCCGGTACCACCAGTTCCGGCACCACGCACCAAGCCTCCTGTGCGTCTCCAGAGTCCTGTTCGTCCTGTTGCTGCTTCCCGCACTAGCCCTGAGATGCGTGTCCCCAGCCCGGTACCACCAGTTCCGGCACCACGCACTAGGCCTAATGTGTGTCTCCAGGGTCCAGTGTGCCCTGTTCCTTCTCCCCGCACTAGCCTTCAGGTGCGTGTCCCCAGCCCGGTACCACCAGTTCCGGCACCACGCACCAGGCCTACAGTGCGCCTCAGCCGGCCAGAGTCTGCTGTCTGCCCAACGCCGTCAGAGCTGCCCGTCTGCCAAGCACCGTCAGAGCTGCCCGTCTGCCAAGCACCGTCAGAGCTGCCCGTCTGCCAAGCACCGTCAGAGCTGCCCGTCTGCCAAGCACCGTCAGAGCTGCCCGTCTGTCCCGAGCCTTCAAAGCCGCCCGTCTGTCCCGAGCCTTCAAAGCCGCCCGTCTGTCCCGAGCCTTCAAAGCCGCCCGTCTGTCCCGAGCCTTCAAAGCCGCCCGTCTGTCCCGAGCCTTCAAAGCCGCCCGTCTGTCAAGAGCCGCTAGAGCCGTCCGCCAGACAGGAGCCGCTAGAGCCGTCCGCCAGACAGGAGCCGCTAGAGCCGTCCGCCAGACAGGAGCCGCTAGAGCCGTCCGCCAGACAGGAGCCGCTAGAGCCGTCCGCCAGACAGGAGCAGCCAGATCCGTCCGCCAGACAGGAGCAGCCAGATCCGTCAGCCAGCCATGAGCAGCCAGATCCGTCAGCCAGCCAGGAGCAGCCAGATCCGTCAGCCAGCCATGAGCAGCCGTCCCTCAGTCCGGAGCTGCCGTCCCTCAGTCCGGAGCTGCCGTCCCTCAGTCCGGAGCTGCCGTCCCTCAGTCCGGAGCTGCCCCTCATTCCGGTGTTGCTCCTTAGTCCGGTGCTGCCCCTTAATCCAGTGGGGTTAATTTGGAGGGTGGTCATTGGGAGGAAGCTACAAAAGCGGGGATTGACTATGGTGGGGTGGGGACTACGCCCAGAGCCTGAGCCGCCACCGTGGACAGATGCCCACCCAGACCCTCCCCTAGACTTTATGCTAGTGCGCCCGGAGTTCGCACCTTGAGGGGGGGGTTATGTCACGTTCCTGACCTGTTTTCTCTTGTTTTGTATGTGTTTAGTTGGTCAGGGCGTGAGTTGGGGTGGGCATTCTATGTTATGTGTTTCTATGTTGGTTTAAATGGGTTGCCTGATATGGTTCTCAATTAGAGGCAGGTGTTTGACATTTCCTCTGATTGAGAACCATATTAAGGTAGGATGTTCTCACTGTTTGTTTGTGGGTGATTGTCTTCCGTGTCTGTATGTATGTTCGTACCACACGGGACTGTATCGTTTGTTTGTAGTCTGTACCTGTTTCGTGCGTTCTTCGTGTATCTGTAAGTTCTCATGTTTAGGTCAGTCTACGTCGTTTTGTTATTTTATTAATTATCAAGTGTAGTTCGTGTCAGTGTTCGTCTTGTAAATAAATTCATTATGTCAGAATACCTCGATGCGTATTGGTCCGATCCCTGCTTCTCCTCTTCAGACGAAGAGGAGGAGAGCAACCGTTACACATTTTGAGGTTCTAAGTCCACAGCAATGATTAAACCACATCAGGAGACCATTTTTTTTTTAGGTCTGGGAAGAATCTCAAATGTAGATTTATGGGTGTAGATACCTTTTCATTTAGGTGCTACCAAGGCAAGAGCCTTGCTTGGTTAGTGATGTTTCTGAAGCACACATGTGATTTGCAGAGTTTGCTGAACAAATCACCCATGGAATGATGAAAATAATCATGATATCATTCAGCCAGGTATGCATAGACTACTTTGTCTACCAGAAGGCGTTGTCATGAGCATCATTGCTAACGGATACATACAGGACATTTTGGAAAGTATTCAGACCCCTTGACTTTTTACACATTTTCTTACGTTACAGCCTTATTCTAAAATGGATTTCCCTCATCAATCTACACACAATACCCCATAATGACAAAACAAAAACAGGATTTTAGAAATTAAATATTACATTTACAGACCCTTTACTCAGTACTTTATGAAGCACCTTTGGCAGCGATTACAGCCTCGCGTTTTCTTGGGTATGAAGCTACAAGCTTGGCAAACCTGTATTTGGGGAGTTTCTCCCATTCTTCTCTGCAGATCCTCTCAAGCTTTGTCAAGTTGGACGGGGAGCGTTGCTGTACAGCTACTTTCAGGTCTCTCCAGAGATGTTTGATAGTGTTCAAGTCCGGGCTCTGGCTGGGCCAATCAAGGACATTCAGAGACTTGTCCCAAAGCCACTCCTGCATTGTCTTGGCTGTGTGCTTAGGGTCGTTCTCTTGTTGGAAGGTGAACCTTCGCCCCAGTCTGAGGTCCTGAGCGCTCTGGAGCAGGATTTTATCAAGGATCTCTCTGTACTTTACTCCGTTCATCTTTCCCTCGATCCTGACTAGTCTCCCAGTCCCTGCCACTGAAAAACATCCCCACAGCATGATGCTGCCACCACCATGCTTCACTGTAGGGATGGTGCAAGATTTCCTCCACACATGAGGCTTGGCATTCAGGCCAAAGAGTTCAATCTTGGTTTAATCAAACCAGAGAATCTTGTTTCTTATGGTCTGAGAGTCTTTAGATGTCTTTTGGCAAACGCCAAGCGGGATGTGCCTTTTACTGAGGGGTGGCTTCCGTCTGGCCACTCTACCATAAAGACCTGATTGGTAGAGTGCTGCAGAGATGGTTGTCTCTCTGAAAGGTTCTCCCATCTCCATAGAGGAACTCTGGAGCTCTGTTAGTGACCATCAGGTTCTTGGTCACCTCCCTGACCAAGGTCCTTCTCCCCTGATTGCTCAGTTTGACCGGGAAGCCAGCTCTAGTCTTGGTGGTTTCAAACTTCTTCCATTTAATAATGATGGAGGCCACTGTTTAGTACCCTTCCCCAGATCTGTGCCACGACACAATCCTGTCTCTGAGCTCTACGGACAATTCCTTCAACCTCATGGCTTGTTTTTTGCTCTGACATGCACTGGCAACTGTGGGACCTTACATAGACGTGTGTGTGACTTTCCAAGTCATGTCCAATCAATTGAATTTACCACAGGTGTACTCCAATCAAGTTGTAGAATCATCTCAAGGATGATAAATGGAAACAAGATGCACCTGATCTCAATTTCTAGTCTCATAGGAAAGGGTCGGAATACTTATGAATACTTTAGTATTTTTAATACATTTGCAAACATTTCTAAAAACCTGTTTTCTCTTTGTCATTATGGGGTATTGTGTGTAGATTGATGAGGAAAATGTTTTATTTAATCCATTTTAGTATACGGCTGTAACATAACAAAATGTGGAAAAAGTCAAGGGGTCTGAATACTTTCCAAATGCACTGTAGTGGCAGTCTACCAATCACACACAGATGGGTCATTCCCACGCTGTTGCCTCTTCAGAAAGTAGAAGAAAATACAAAGAATTTATGCATATTGTTCATTCATGTCGTATCATCTTATCATGTTCTAATAAATTCTAAACATTTAGTTGATTACCTCCGAAGTTCAATCCATTTTGGCTGCTACTGTTTCCCAAACTGGAGATTTAAATGATGATAGAGGATCCTCCAATTCTGTTTTATCAACCCCACCACTCGCCATCATACAGAACTGGTTCCCTTGCTGCGCTTCACAAAAGGATAGTTTGAAATGTGCCAATTAAGATTTGATTTTTTTTTACAACGTGTTCATAGGCTCTAGTTTATTTTAATGGAATAGCCTACAATGTCTTTCAGCTCAGATTTACTCAAAGCATCCAACGCAATGTAGGCATAGCCTATAGGCCTAGTGTATTATTCACTTTATATACAGTACCAGTCAAAAGTTTACATTGTAGAATAATAGTGAAGACATCAAAACTATGTAATAACACATATGGAATCATGTAGTAACCAAAGAAGTGTTAAACAAATCAAAATATATGTAATATTTTAGATTCTTCAAAGTCGCCACCCTTTGCCTTGATGACAGCTTTGTACACGCTTGGCATTCTCTCAACCAGCTTCATTAGGAATGCTTTTCCAACAGTCTTGAAGGAGTTCCCACATATGCTGAGCACTTGTTGGCTGCTTTTCCTTCACTCTGCGGTCCAACTCATCTCAAACCATCTCAATTGGGTGATTGTGGAGGTTTGGACATCTGATGCAGCACTCCATCACTCTCCTTCTTGGTCAAATAGCCCTTACACAGTCTGGAGGTGTGTTTTGAGTCATTGTCCTGTTGAAAACAAATGATAGTCCCACTAAGCGCAAAAAAGATGGGATGGCGTATTGCTGCAGGATGCTGTGGTAGCCATGTTGGTTAAGTGTGCCTAGAATTCTAAATAAATCACTGACAGTGTCAATAGCAAAGCACCCCCACACCATCACACCTCCTCCTCCATGCTTCGCAGTGGGAATCACACATGCAGAGATCCTCCGTTCACCTACTCTGTGTCTCACGAAGACATGGCGGTTGGAACCGCTACTAATGTCCATTGCTTGTGTCTCTTCTTCTTATTGGTGTCCTTTAGTAGTGGTTTCTTTGCAGCAATTCGACCATGAATGCCTGATTCACACAGTCTCCTCTGAACAGTTGATGTTGAGATGTGTCTGTTACTTGAACTTTGTGAAGCATTTATTTGGGCTGCAATCTGAGGTGCAGTTAACACTAATGAACTCATCCTCTGCAGCAGAGGTAACTCTGGGTCTTCCTTTCCTGTGGCGGTTCTCATGAGAGCCAGTTTCATCATAGCACTTGATGATTTTTAGAGAGATCAGTGAATCCATATTATGGCAAGAACAGCTCAAATAAGCAAAAATTACAATAATCTTCCGGATTGACTGACCTTCATCTCTTAAAGTAATGATGGACTCTTTGCTTATTTGAGCTGTTCTTGCCATAATATAGATTCACTGAACTCTCTAAAAATAGAGTTCAGTACTGTACACAGTAGAGCACACTATACTGTACTCTAATGTACTGAACTCTACTGCACTGTACTTTACTGTACTGAACTATACTCTACTGTACTACTGTACTGCACTGAACTCTAATGTAGTGTACTGTAGTCTACTGTACTGAACTGAACTCTACTATACTGTTCTATGCTGGATTCTACAGAGCCTTACTGTGCTGTACGTTGATGTCCAAGCTTGTGAAACATACACGTCTATGATTGGTTCAGATTTGGTCCGGTCCAGACCAACCAAATTGGGTCTTGTTTGGGGACAGAGCTCATTAAAATAATAGCCATTGTGTAGAATAATACACAAATATGCAAAAGAGGATAATGCATATTCATACATTTTTGTGTGCCTATCTACACTGCTCAAAAAAATAAAGGGAACACTTAAACAACACAATGTAACTCCAAGTCAATCACACTTCTGTGAAATCAAACTGTCCACTTAGGAAGCAACACTGATTGACAATAAATTTCACATGCTGTTGTGCAAATGGAATAGACAACAGGTGGAAATTATAGGCAATTAGCAAGACACCCCCAATAAAGGAGTGGTTCTGCAGGTGGTGACCACAGACCACTTCTCAGTTCCTATGCTTCCTGGCTGATGTTTTGGTCACTTTTGAATGCTGGCGGTGCTTTCACTCTAGTGTTAGCATGAGACGGAGTCTACAACCCACACAAGTGGCTCAGGTAGTGCAGCTCATCCAGGATGGCACATCAATGCGAGCTGTGGCAAGAAGGTTTGCTGTGTCTGTCAGCGTAGTGTCCAGAGCATGGAGGCGCTACCAGGAGACAGGCCAGTACATCAGGAGACGTGGAGGAGGCCGTAGGAGGGCAACAACCCAGCAGCAGGACCGCTACCTCCGCCTTTGTGCAAGGAGGAGCACTGCCAGAGCCCTGCAAAATGACCTCCAGCAGGCCACAAATGTGCATGTGTCTGCTCAAACGGTCAGAAACAGACTCCATGAGGGTGGTATGAGGGCCCGATGTCCACAGGTGGGGGTTGTGCTTACAGCCCAACACCGTGCAGGACGTTTGGCATTTGCCAGAGAACACCAAGATTGGCAAATTCGCCACTGGCGCCCTGTGCTCTTCACAGATGAAGGCAGGTTCACACTGAGCACATGTGACAGACGTGACAGAGTCTGGAGACGCCGTGGAGAACGTTCTGCTGCCTGCAACATCCTCCAGCATGACCGGTTTGGCGGTGGGTCAGTCATGGTGTGGGGTGGCATTTCTTTGGGGGGCCGCACAGCCCTCCATGTGCTCGCCAGAGGTAGCCTGACTGCCATTAGGTACCGAGATGAGATCCTCAGACCCCTTGTGAGACCATATGCTGGTGCGGTTGGCCCTGGGTTCCTCCTAATGCAAGACAATGCTAGACCTCATGTGGCTGGAGTGTGTCAGCAGTTCCTGCAAGAGGAAGGCATTGATGCTATGGACTGGCCCGCCCGTTCCCCAGACCTGAATCCAATTGAGCACATCTGGGACATCATGTCTCGCTCCATCCACCAACGCCACGTTGCACCACAGACTGTCCAGGAGTTGGCGGATGCTTTAGTCCAGGTCTGGGAGGAGATCCCTCAGGAGACCATCCGCCACCTCATCAGGAGCATGCCCAGGCGTTGTGGGGAGGTCATACAGGCACGTGGAGGACACACACACTACTGAGCCTCATTTTTACTTGTTTTAAGGACATTACATCAAAGTTGGATCAGCCTGTAGTGTGGTTTTCCACTTTAATTTTGAGTGTGACTCCAAATCCAGACCTCCATGGGTTGATAAATTTGATTTCCATTGATAATTTTTGTGTGATTTTGTTGTCAGCACATTCAACTATGTAATGAAAAAGGTATTTAATAAGAATATTTCATTCATTCAGATCTAGGATGTGTTATTTTAGTGTTCCCTTAATTTTTTTGAGCAGTGTATTTAGGATACATAACCATGAAGAGAATGATATTCATATCTTTAATTATGCATTTCTATGTAGTACAGATCAGGGACCCATGATGAAATTGCGTTACCACAATTCTGTTGCCGGGTGTAAATCCACTTCACTTACTTCGCATATGCACAGTTCTTCCAATAAATGTGTTTTTGTAAAATGTTCAGTGTAAATTGTTAAAAGTAGTCATTGTGCATAGACTTGTATGGTTTGCTAAACTTTTTAATCAACATTTTTTGTTTGGTATACATTGTAAGTGAAAAATCCCGAGTTTCAGCATAATTCCATTACCATGGAATTGCCCATACATATACTGTACATCATTGTCAATGACGACCCGTCGTTCAGGACAGGTGGGGAAAACATTGTCTCTTTTTTGCTTTCTTGAGTAATGGAGCTCCAAAATGCAGGTGTTTCAGCTTAGCTTAGTGTTTTCTGTGGTGGTGGGCCAGACAGCGAAAAATACAGAGCGTAGCGGTTGGTAATGTTCTCTAGTTGCGCCGTGATTGGCTCAGTGTTCTGTCACTCATGGGAACACTACGTCACTGCAAAATCTACAGGGAGAGCTCGAAAATTCAAACCCCTTGGGTGCTGCCATAGATTTACATTAGAAGTGCCCATCCAAGAAGGTTCAAGGTCATTGGCCACAGATAAAATGACATCAAATCACGTTATATCTACCGTAGCTTTGATTGGACTGATCATGTCAACATCATACTTTCAAAATCTTAGGTAGCAAGATAGACAAGCAGTCATTATCATGAATCAAGTCGACAATCTACTGCCAAATCCTTGCAGTTGTTGTCATAGGAAGAGAAATTAGAGATAAAACGTATCGGTGCTCATTGGCTATTGAACATAAACATTACACAACAAGTTGAAAATCGCGAATTCAACAATGAGTGGTTTGGAACGAATCAGTGGTTAACTGCAAGTTTTGCAAAGCAATCACTAGCCTGCTATTCAGTGGAGAGGGTGTGTGGTCCAAGTTTGGGTTTAAGGGTCTCTTTTCCAAGCTTAAAAGGATAAACATTCACATGCAACGCCATGGGCCAGAAAAGGTTGAATACATTGGCCATGCTGTCAATCCAGCATGACTTCTGCCACGTTCAAAACAACTGGAAACTCAGAACTGGGAAAGCTCAGACTTCAGTGAGTTCAAGACACCTGGGAACTCTGGGGGAAAAAATGAGCTACGACGGGATAAAGACGTTCTGGATGGTCATCCAAGTCGGGAACTCAGGCCTCTTTCTAGAGCGCCGACTTGAAGATCACTGACGTCATGATTCAACCTTGTTTTTTACCAGAGTTCCCAGTTGGTGCACCTGGGCTGGAATAATACATTTCTCTAGCATTTCAAAGATGATGGTACCAAAAAAAGACAACATTTCTTTGTATTATCTTTTACCAGATCTATTGTGTTATATTCTCCTACATTTCTTTCACATTTCCACAAACTTTAATGTGTTTCCTTTCAAATGGTACCAAGAATATGCATATCCTTGCTTCAAGGCCTGAGCTACAGGCAGTTAGATTTGGGTATGTCATTTTAGGCAATTTTTTTTGGCAGAACCTGGAGACTCATATCTCCCTCACTAACTTTAAGCACCAGCTGTCAGAGCAGCTCACAGATCCCTGCACCTGTACAAAGCCAATCTGTAAATAGCCCATCCAACTACCTCATCCCCATACTGTTATTTTTTTTATTTTTTTGCTCCTTTGCACCCCAGTATCTCTACTTGCACATTCATCTTCTGCATATCTATCACTCCAGTCTCTATCACTCCAGTGTTTAATTGCTAAATTGTAATTATTTCGCCACTATGGCCTATTTATTGCCTTACCTCCCTTATCTTACCTCATTTGCACACACTGTATATATACGTTTTTTCTATTGGGTTATTGACTGTATGTTTTGTTTAATCTTGGCCAGGTCGCAGTTGTAAATGAGAACTTGTTCTCAGATAGCATACCTGGTTAAATAAACGTGAAAAAAATATATAAAAAAATGTCAGCTATGTCTTTTAGAAAGGCACTAAATGAGGCTGAATGAACAGTTTCGCTGCCAGACAAGGCTCCGCTGCTAGTCGGGTGTGGCGGTGGTAAGGATTCACTCCATGGTGCTGAAAAGAAAGCTCTGCTTTTGTAACAACTTTATGTAGGTCCTAACAGTTTGTGGGCACCGTTTGTCACCGTTATGGTGCAATTCATGTATTGTTTAGTGTTGTGTTGTGGCTTTGCTGGCATGCATGATAATAAAAAAGTTGAGTTTGCCCCACCAAGATTTACATGCTAAAATCACCTCTGACCATTGAGTGTAATGTGATTGTGGCCCTGATCAAAATAAGTGCACTACATAGCAAATAGGGTTGCCATTTGGGATGCAGACCATGACTTACCTGTGCGGTTGATGTCTTGAGGGACTTGGATGTCGTGTGGGTCCACGAGTCCCTCCTCGATGTCTATGTCTCTGTATCTGTCCCTGTCATCATGCTCGTGGTCATGTTGTTTGTGCTGGTCATAGTGACTGTCCCCCCTCTCCATGTTCCCCGCCTCATGGCCCCCTGCAGAACGTCTTCGCCGGCGCTTCCGTCTGTACCCACGAGGCACCGGGACACCGATGTAGATGTTCTGCTGGTCTGTGGATGAACGGTAATGCAAAGTTAAGTTAACAACAAAGTTGGGTACTGGGACACCAATGCAGTTGGACTAATGGTCTGGAAACAAACGGTGTTAAAGTTACATTAACATGAAACAGAACATCATTAAAAATCCATCAAACAAAGCCTAATAATAGTTGTACAGTACAATACCTAGAAGAGCCCAGCAACAACCAACACATAATAACTGAGTCCCATCACATCATTAATTAACCCCTGGTACACACAGGAGCATTTCCATGAATGTTCAGTCATTGAAACAAACAATGAATAAATGATGATACAGTGTTCGTGTGTGTTTCTCTAATGAAAAAGCCACTCACTTACATAATGAATGACAACTCAAATGCATTGTTATTAATGATTTGCATACTGTAAAAGATCCCTCTTCTTCTGCACATGATCTTTCCTAAGTGACATACTTTGCCATGTTTTCCTGTCAGCTACAAACCACAACCATGTCAACTTTTGTGTTGTTGTATATTACTTTGATAGCGACTGTACTGTAGCTTTCCAATGGGCTGCTTTTTTGAATATCAGTGCATGATCAAGTTCACTTGAGGCAAGAACTACAATAAAACATGATTGGCAATTAGAACATTGTTCTAAACCAAAGGTGAAAAAAAAAAACTGTTGAAATAATGGAATATTATTTGCCTGAAGGAGCCCGGAAGCTAGACAAAAATGATCCTAGCATGCGAGGCCTAGTCTTAACTAACTCGGTGACATCCTCCTCAGTGTAGCGCTGAATAAAGAGAAATCATTGCTGGAACAACACACATCCCTGCTGGCAAATTGATAGACACGGGTCTGCTCAGGACACGGTGACCCAAACTGAAAGTACATGCAAACACACACACAGGTTTACACACAATCTTTCACACACATACACACACACACACACACACAGACACACACAGACAAACTCATGTTTGCATATAAAATGGTATCCAATGCCGATCCCAATCATGTTGATCTTTAATCTTTGTTATTGCCAATTATCATCACATCGAACATAATGAATTCTTCATTGAGATAAATTGCACATTTACACAAATGATTGATCTAATAAATGTACATTAGATATTTAAATACAGTAAAATGATGAATGCTATGCAATTAAAAACAAATTGTAACTGATCTGAACTGTCTTGTCGATTATTTTTTAGAACATCTCTCATGTCTTCTTGTAAGCAAGAAAAAGTTTGCCCTATTCCATCATGATAGGCCTATTGTACAATATACATGTTTGTTTTAAAGAGGAACAGCAATGTATTTTTAGATTAGGATGAAAGCCTGATGTACTGTATCTCACTCACCCTCCTCCTCATATCGATGGTGAATGCCCCCCATTCCCCGGTCTCCCATTCGCTCATGGTCCATCCTGGAGGACAAAAAAGACTAAGGGAAAGATTAGCAAAATAACAGTGTATATTAAGCACAGCTTACACAACCATTATGTTAACAAAAATGTACATAAACTCAGCAAAAAAAAGAAACGTCCTCACTGTCAACTGCATTGATTTTCAGCAAACTTAACATGTGTAAATATTTGTATGAACAGAACAAAATTCAACAACTGAGACACAAACTGAACAAGTTCCACAGACATGTGACTAACAGAAATGGAATAATGTGTCCCTGAACAAAGGGGGGGTCAAAATCAAAAGTAACAGTCAGTATATGGTGTGGCCACCAGCTGCATTAAGTACTGTAGTGCATCTCCTCCTCATGGACTACACCATATTTGCCAGTTCTTGCTGTGAGATGTTACCCTACTCTTTCACCAAGGCACCTGCAAGTTCCCGGACATTTCTGGGGGGAATGGCCCTAACCCTCACCCTCCGATCCAACAGGTCCCAGACGTGCTCAATGGGATTGAGATCCGGGCTCTTCACTGGCCATGGCAGAACATTGACATTCCTGTCTTACAGGAAATCATGCACAGAACAAGCAGTATGGCTGGTGGTATTGTCATGCTGGAGGGTCATGTCAGGATGAGCCTGCAGGAAGGGTACCACGAGGGAGGAGGAGGTCTTCCCTGTAACGCACAGCGTTGAGATTGCCTGCAATGACAACAAGCTCAGTCCGATGATGCTGTGACACACCGCCCCAGACTATGACGGACCCTCCACCTCCAAATCGATCCCGCTCCAGAGTACAAGCCTCTGTGTAACGCTCATTCCTTCGACAATAAACGGGAATCCAACCATCACCCCTGGTGTAACTCTGGCAGTTGTTGTTGCCATCCTGTACCTGTCCCGCAAGTGTGATGTTCGGATGTTCCGATCCTGTGCAGGTGTTGTTACACGTGGTCTGCCACTGCGAGGACGATCAGCTGTCCGTCTTGTCTCCCTGTAGCGCTGTCTTAGGCGTCTCACAGTACGGACATTGCAATTTATTGCCCTGGCCACATCTGCAGTCCTCATGCCTCCTTGCATCATGCCTAAGGCACGTTCACACAGATGAGCAGGGACCCTGGGCATCTTTCTTTTGGTGTTTTTCAAAGTCAGTAGAAAGGCCTCTTTTAGTGCCCTAAGTTTTCAGAACTGTGACCTTAATTGCCTACCGTCTGTCAGCTGTTAGTGTCTTAACGACCATTCCACAGGTGCATGTTCATTAATTGTTTACGGTTCATTGAACAAGCATTGGCAACAGTGTTTAAACCCTTTAAAATTAAGATCTGTGAAGTTATTTGGATTTTTCAAATTGTCTTTGAAATACAGGGTCCTGAAAAAGGGATGTTTCTTTATATATACATATATTTTTATATATATTTTTTTTATATACACTCCCCTCTATATTTGGACAGTGAAGAAAACGTTTTCAATTTGGCTAGATACTCCTGCATTTTGGATTTCAGATCAGTGTTTCATATGAGGCAAAAGTACAGAATGTCACCTTTTATTTCAGGTTCTTTTCATACATATCTGTGGTCCTGTTTAGAAATGAATGCACTTGTATCTAGTCCCCCCATGTGAAGTCATAGGTATTTGGACAAATTCACTTATAATCCATTACAGTAGTCAAACGTTTAGTATTTGGTCCCATATTCCTTGCACTCAATGAATACATCAAGCTTGTGACTCGACAAACTTGTTGGATGCATTTACATTTTGATTGGGTTGTGTTTCAGATTATATTTTTCCCAATAGCGACTGAATGGTGAATAATGTTTAATTCTGGTTTAATTTTGGAGTCACCTTTATTCGAAGTAAGAATATTATATTTTGGAACATTTTGGATTACCAAGAATGAATAGTGATTAATGATGAATGAGAAAGTTACAGAGGCACAAAGATCATATCCCACAAAAATGCTAACCTCCCCTGTTATTGGTAATGGTGAGAGGTTAGCATGTTTTGTTGTAGCCTCTGTAACCTTCTCACACATCATTATGAATTCATGATTTTTCTTAATCATGGCATTCTCAGGATTAATTTAGACGTGCTCAGAAACATCTTATCTACTTACTTAAAAAGAAAATGACTTCAGTCATCGTTCACGATTCAGCTCCTATTGCACAAAACATAACCCACAACAAACTGCAAACGCATCCAACGAGTATAGAGACAATTGAAAAAATATATTTTCACTGTCCAAATACTTATGGAGGGGAGTGTAGATACTGTATATATAGAAGAGTGTCCGGTTGTGACTGACTATATACTACTATTGTGTTTGTGTGTCTGTGTGTGTGTACAACTATTGTGTTTGTGTGCGTGTGTGTGTACAACTATTGTGTTTGTGTGCGTGTGTGTGTGTGTGTATACTACTATTGTGTTTGTGTGTGTGTGTGAGAGAGAGAGAGACCCAGCTGCATTGACTGCTGATGATCACAGATCAATGAGGAAATAATTAAATTGGAGGCCAACTCAATGGAAAGATGCATAATTAAAACAGATAAGCAGAGTACTTCAGCACATGACAGACCACTAGATATTGGGTAAACTGGGAAAGCTATTTGCAATACTTAGGCTACTCATGTTACTGTGCCATAGTATTCCCAGAGAACACATCATCATGATGCCACATCATTATGATGATGCGTTTTGCATTATCACGATGATAAGGCAAGTTACATTTAGCTTTTTTAAAAGTCCTATATCTTAAACTTGATTGCTGTCATGCAAAACAACAAAGATCATTTTTAAGTGGATCAGGGGAATAGCTTTGTTATGGCCGTAGGCGGTTAAGGCTGTGTTGAGGCTGTGTTGAGCTTGTGTGGCTCTTGCTTTTGCTGGCTTCCTGTGTGTGTAATTAGTTCTGTCACATCAGTGTCCTTCACACCCAGTGGGCAGGATGAGTGGGACCTACAGGCCATCACCTCTCTTCTCTGCCAGCCTGATCGATGGGACTGCAAACCCACTTAATGTGGACATGCAGCCACACTGATAGATACAAACAGTGGGTCTTTGGTCTCTCTCTCACTCACCCTCTCTATGCCCCCCCCCTTCTCTCTCTGTTTCTCTCTCGATCCCTCTGCCTCTCTTTCCCTTCGTCTCTCTTTCAATTCATTTCAAGGGGCTTTATTGGCATGGGAAACATATGTTAACATTGCCAAAGCAAGTGAAGTAGATAATATACAAAAGTGAAATAAACAATAAAATGAACAGTAAACATTACACTCACAGAAGTGTAAAAATATAAAAGACATTTCAAATGTCAGTATGTAATGTATATGTACAGTGTTGTAACGATGTGTCTTTCTCTCTCTCCCCCTCTTTTTCTCTCTCTCTCTCTCTCTCTCTCGCTCTCTCTCTATCGCCCTCCTGCTCTCTGTCTATCGTTGTCTCTCTATCATTCCCTCTCTCACACGTGCACCACACACACAACAGTCCTGTCACGCACAGTTCCCCCCTCCTATCTCACCCCACCTCTCTCTGGTGTACATTCAATTGTCACATCTGCCTAACGGATTACAATGTCTGTTTCTGAAACAATCACAAACCTATCACCTAAAAATATTCTGTTGAAAAAGTATCATGAGAAGAGCTTACAATATTAAAATAAAAGTATCATGAGAAGTGCTTACAATATTACAATAAATAAAATCTGCTTCCTAAGGCCTGTTTAGTAATTGAGATGAAAATGGTTTTGAGTACATTCTTAATCAGTTAGCAGCGATTCAATTCCATTAAACCAAATTGCTTTAGACGTTTTGCTTCAGAACAATTTTCTGTTCAAACATTATTTCCCAAAGAACATTAAAAAGATATGATACATTGACAGACGCCAGTGTATATTTATATGCTGGGAAATCAAAGTCTACAAGTAAAACATTATTCCAAAATGCGTTTCATAAATCATCAAGTTTCAACAATTTATACAGACTTCAGGAAATATATCACTTCTCTATATTTCAGCAAGAAGTAACAGCCCGAGTTGCGTTTGTTTCTATTTATCATCTCCAGCAGGGGAGTCTTGATTCTGCAAATGGAACCATACTAAACTACACCTGGAAGACAGGTTAATATATGTACAATAAGATGTCTTACCTGGCGTAGTTTCCTGGCCTGAAATGAGCAAATGGACAGAAAGAGAGGTCTTCTGTTAATTGCAGGAATGCATCAATGATACCATAGCCTATCACTAGATCTCGAATGAACTATTGACAACACCAAACCGAACAATGGGGAAAAGTTGTTCTCAGTTCGCACCCTCTCTCTCTCTCTGACCTTCTCTTCCTAACCCCCTCTCTCTCTTTCAAACCTTGCCCTCTCCCCCTCTGATGGCTCAATAACAGGACAACTGGTATTGGGGCTGGTTTGGTTGGTGATAGGGTTGACTGATCAACATTCATGAGTTATGTGACTATTCTACATGTGACCATGGGAATTTCTTCACTCACACACTTACTGTACCTTTTTGCTGACCAGGGCATAACATACAGTGCTTTTGGAAAGAATTCAGACCCCTTTTTCCACATTTTGTTACGTTACAGCCTTATTCTAAATTGGATTAAATAAAAAAATGTCCTCCTCAATCAACACGCAATACCCCATAATGACAAAGCAAAAACAGGTTTTAAAAAATGTTGGCAAATTCATAAAGAATAAAAAGATCATTATTCATACTCTTCGCTATGAGACTCGAAATTGAGCTCAGGTGCATCCTGTTTCCATTGATCATCCTTGAGATGCTTCTACACTTTGATTGGAGTCCACCTGTGGTAAATTCAATTGATATTGACATGATTTGGAAAAGCACACACCTGTCTATGTAAGGTCCCACAGTTGACAGTGCATGTCAGAGCAGAAACCAAGCCATGAGGTCAAAGGAGTTGTCTGTAGAGCTCCAAGACAGGATTGTGTCGAGGCACAGATCTGGGGAAGGGGGAATCAGGCCTTTATGGTAGAGTGGCCAGACGGAAGACGCTCCTCAGTAAAAGGCACATAACAGGATGCTTGGAGTTTGCCAAAAGGTACCTAAAGACTCTCAGACCAAGATTTTCTGGTCTGATGAAACCAAGATTGAACTCTTTGGCCTGAATGCCAAGTGTTACGTCTGGAGGAAACCTGGCAGCATCCCTACGGTGAAGGATGCTTTTCAGCGGCAGGGACTGGTAGACTAGTCAGGATCGAGGCAAAGATGAACGGAGCAAAGTACAGAGAGATCCTTGATGAAAACCTGCTCCAGAGCACTCAGGACCTCAGACTGGGGCGAAGGTTCACCTTCCAACAGGACAACAACCCTAAGAAAATAGCCAAGACAACGCAGGAGTGGCTTCGGTAAAAGTCTCTGAATGTTCTTGAGTAGCGCAGCCAGAGCCCGGACTTGAACCCAATCGAACATCTCTGGAGAGATCTGAAAATAGCTGTGGAGCAACGCTTCCCATCAAACCTGACAGAGCTTGAGAGGATCTCCAGAGAAGAATGGGAGAAACTCCCCAAATACAGGTGTGCCAATTTTGTAGCGTCATACCCAAGAAGACTCGAGTCTATAACCCCTGCCAAAGGTGCTTCAACAAAGTACTGAGTGAAAGGTCTGAAAACTTCTGCAAACTTGATATACGTTCTTTTTTTTAACACATTTGCAATTCTGGGTTTGCTTTATCATTATGGGGTATTGTGTGTAGATTGATGAAGGGGAAAAAACTATTAATCCATTTCAGAATAAGGCTGTAACGTAACAAAATGTGGAAAAAGTCAAGGGGTCTGAATACTTTCTGAATGCACCATATGTATATCATCAGTTATAAATCTATAACATTTAATTGAACACTGGATGCCAATTCCACCATCAATGATTGAGATGTACTTCTATCTAACACTAATTGCCCTTGGGCCATGCACACACAAATAAACCATCAGTTATAACAATAATAATAATAATAATAGATGTATTTTATATAGCACTTTTCATTACAAGTACAATTTCTAAATTCCTTTAAAAACAAAATTACCTAAACGATTTAACAAAAGAAACGTAGAGATCTGTCTGTTCTTAGTCCTCCACAGCTTTAGATGATGAGAGGAGGGAGCATAGATGGTACAGCCAGGCAGGGAGGTAGAGAGGCCGTTGTTGGGCACCTCGTTATCTTCGATAGTCACAGCCCCTACTCCGTAGGTAGGCTGGATCGTCCACTACTAAAATATAGCACCCACCTCTGTGATGCTTCGGCGACTGTAAAAGTACCAGTTAGAGCACCACACCTCAGCAGTGGTCCAGAAAAGCCCCCTACGATGCGAGCCTCTGCATCCCCTCACACCGCAGTCCACTTCCCTCTAGGAACTGGGGCACGGGGCCAAAAAGCCGATAATGTTGATCTGGTGATGCTGCATCATTCAAATCATATAATCAAATATAAACTGACTTGCCATAATCAGTCCTGCCATTTTGATGAGTCACCACCAGATATTTCAGTAAATCTTTCAAAAAGGGATCAAAAACAAAGAAAAGTTGAAAAATGCAATAAAAAAACACTCAAAAACAATTAAATATTTACAATATATTCTGCCTAGGCTACCTCATGGCACTATGGCAACCATATCACCGTTAAACTAAAGTAGTCCAATGTTTTTGATTCAATTATAGCGAATTAGCCTAATAACCTACATCGTGTTGACTTTTATGACATCCTCCTCACATCAGGAGGTTGAAACAACATTGTCAGGATATTTTCAGAATGTTGTCTATGGATGTGTTAACCCATGACAGTTTTTTGTAATTCAGAAAAATCTATTCTACATGACATAGGGAGGGAGAGAATTATGACTGGGCTGGGTGCACTGACTGTCACACCCTGATCTGTTTCACCTGTCTTTGTGATTGTCTCCACCCCCCACCAGGTGTCGCCCATCTTCCCCATTATCCCGTGTATTTATACCTGTGTTCTTTTTGTCTGTTGCCAGTTCGTCTTGTTCGTCAAGTCAACCAGCGTTTTTGTTCTCAGCGCCAGCTTTTCCCAGTCTCTATTTTCTCACCCTCCTGGTTTTGTCCCTTGCCTGTCCTGACTCTGAGCCCGGCGCAACCTGCCCCGAGACGTCTTCCTGGGGGCTCGGAAGTTGCTCCGGACCTCTACGCCATTCCCGCGGAGTACCAGGACCTCCGGGACGTGTTCAGCAAGACCCGGGCCACTTCCCTTCCACCACACCGCCCCTATGACTGTGGGATTGACCTTCTCCCTAGCACAATGCCACCCCGGGGATGTCTTTACTCTCTCTCGGGACCAGAGACCAAGGCTATGGAGACCTACATTTGGGACTCCCTAGCTACAGGATTTATCCGTCTGTCTTCCTCTCCTGCTGGAGCAGGGTTCTTCTTCGTGGAGAAAAAGGACAAGACCCTGCGCCCGTGCATTGACTACCAGTGAGTCAATGACATTACATGTGAAGAACCGTTATTCGCTACCACTCATTTCCTCTGCCTTTGAGCCGCTCCAGGGGGCCACTGTTTTCTCCAAGCTGGATCTACGAAACGCCTACCACCTGGTGCGGATACGAGAGGGGGACGAGTGGAAGACCGCTTTCAACATGACCAGCGGCCTCTACGAATATCTGGTCATTCCCTTTGGCCTCACCAACGCCCCTGCCATGTTCCAGGCTCTGGTGAATGATGTTCTCCGCGACATGTTGAACCAGTTCGTCTATTGTCTACATTGATGACATCCTCGTCTTCCCCCGCTCCCCCCAAGAACACGTGCTCCACAAATGACAGGTTCTCCAGCGCCGTCTGGAGAACAGGTTGTTTGTTAAGGCAGAAAAGTGTGAGTTCCATTGCTCCACCATTCCCTTTCTGGGCTACATTATCTCTGCTGGGAGTGTCCAGATTGATCCCAATAAGGTGAGAGTGGTGGTGGATTGGCCTCTGCCTACGTCCAGGGTGTAGCTGCAAGGGTTCGCCAACTTTTATCACCGTTTTATCTGGGGTTACATCACCCTGGCCTCCCCCCTGTCTGCACTCACCTCTACCAAGGTTCCGTTCACGTGGTCCTCTGCCGCTGACCGGGCGTTCTGGGACCTTAAATACCACTTCACCACTGCTTCTATCCTGGTTCATCCTGACGCTTCCCGTAAGTTCCTGGTGGAGACCGATTCCTCGGATGTTGTAGTGGGGGCTGTCCTGTCCCAACGTTCTGCCCTGGACCTTAAGCTGCGCCTTCTTCTCCCACCACCTCAACGCCACAGAGAGGAATTACGATGTGGGGAATCAGGAGCTTCTCGCGGTGAAGATGACGTTGGAGGAATGGAGGCACTGGCTAGAAGGGGCGGAACATCCGTTCATTGTGTGGACCGAGTATCTCCACACCGCCAAGCGCCTCAACTCCAGGCAAGTGAGATGGGCCCTGCTGTTTACCCGGTTCAACTTTTCTCTCTCCTACCGGCCGGGGTCCAAGAACGTCAAGCCGGATGCCCTGTCTCGCCGCGGTTACCACTCCTTCCAACCTCGTGCCTGGCGACGGCACTCAGCTGGGGTATAGGGAAACAGGTCCGGGAGGCGCAACAGTCCCAGCCGAACCCTGGGGGGGGCCAGACAACTGGATGTTTGTGCCTGACGCTGTCCACTCCGTGGTCCTGGAGTGGAACCATTCCTCCAGGCTTGCCTGTCACCCGGGCTCTCGTCGGACTCTGACCTTCGTGCGACAACGCTTTTGGTGGTCTACTACGGTTCCGGATGTTGCCACGTTTATCGCCGCCTGCACGGTCTCCGCACAGAACAAGACTCCTCTACAAGCTCCGGCTGGTCTTCTCCAACCACTGCCTATCCCTCACCGTCCCTGGTCCCATATATCCCTGGATTTCATCACGTGTCTCCCCCCGTCTGAGGGCAACACTGCAATCCTGACAGGTCGAACGGTTTTCCAAAGCCGCACACTTCATTCCTCTCCTCAAACTACTCTTGGCCAAGCTTATGATGCAGCACATCTCCCGGATTCACGGACTCCGGGTGGACATGGTCTCCGACATGGTCTCCGCTATAGACATCCTGGACCCAGCCCTCATCGCTGACTTCCAGTGGCGCCCCCCCCCCCCTAGAGGGGGGGGGGGGGGGGGGTACTGTCACACCCTGATCTGTTTCACCTGTCTTTGTGATTGTCTCCACCCACCTCCAGGTGTTGCCTGTCTTCCCCATTATCCCCTGTGTTCTCTGTTTGTCTGTTGCCAGTTGGTTTTGTTCGTCAAGTCAACCAGCGTCTTTGTTCTCAGCTCCTGCTTTTCCCAGTCTCTCTTTTCTCGCCCTCCTGGTTTTGACCCTTGCCTGTCCTGACTATGAGCCCGCCTGCCTGACCACTCTGCCTGCCCCTGAGCCTGCCTGCCGACCTGTATCTATGCCCCACCTCTGGATTATTGACCTCTGCCTACCCTGAGCCTGCCTGTCATCCGGTACCGTTGCCCCACCTCTGGTTTACTGATCCCTCCCTGCCTTGACCTGTCTTGCCTGCCCCTGTTGGATTATTAAACCATTGTTAATTCGACGTTGTCTGCATCTGGGTCTTACCTTCATACCTGATACTGAACTACTCACCTATCATCTACTGTTGTACATAATGCCAACACTGATGTAGTGCTGAGCGATTTCGTGCTTTTTGAGGTCGGTTTCAGTTCAATTATTAAAAATAATCACGGTTTTCGATTTTGATTTCAAATATTTTCCTTTACATTAAATTCATTATGTGGGTTGAACGCTGTAACACAAAATAAAACAATTAATAAAAGTCCCATGTTGGTAGTGACTACCCATTACTGCTTATCACTTAACCATCATTTTTTCACATTTAATCAATAAAATATTTCAGTTGTTTATATTACATTTGTTTTATGAGAGGAATTGGAATGAAATAATAACATAATCTCATCTCTATACTGCCCTACAAAGGCAAAACGCAGTAACCACGGCAACAGTGAAACTAAGAAAATGGCTTTAATGTTTTTTTTTAAATTGTCCCCAGCACAAGGTGCACCTGTGTAATGATCATGCTGTTTAATCAGCTTCTTGATATGCCACACCTGGATGGATTATCTTGGCAAAGGAGAAATGTTCACTATAAGGGATGTAAACAAATTTGTGCACATCTGAGAGAAATAAGCTTTTTGTGCATATGGAAAAATTCTGGGATCTTTTATTTCAGTTCACAACACATAACATGTATGAGTTCCATTTGAAATGTGCCCAGACAGAGGGAGGAGAGACCACTGCTGTCTCCTGGAAATGGTATGCTAAAACGGACGAGGTGATAGGCGGCAGGCCCTCCATTACACAGCATGTCGTCTTTCCCTCGGCCAGCCAGGAGGTAGGTAGTGGTCTCTGAGAAGTTGAAGGTGCAGAAGGAGAGCGTGAGAGAGAGAGATGACCTGTCTTCAAAGAGGAAGAGGGAGCCGGAGTGAGTCGGTCTGCTGAAGGATATGCAAGACAGAGATGAGGAGACAGAGATTTGTCAACCAAGGAAATTGAAAAATGGAGCAAGATGCATTGCAGAGAGAGAAGGAACAGAGAGAGAAGGATGAGCGAAAGAAGGAGAGCTGGAAGAGGAGGGACATGTGAGAGGAGGAAAACCTAAAGAGAGAGCAGAGGAAATAAATTAAAGCAGTGGAGGGATGAAGAAAACAAGTGCAGAGAGGAAGAGAATAGAAAGAGGGAAGGTAGCCTGCTTAAGATCCTAGAAGGTTTTTCCGAAATACACAAATCATTTTACATTTTTTACATTTTAGTCATTTAGCAGACGCTCTTATCCAGAGCGACTTACAGTAGAGTGCATACATTTTATAACATTTTTTTTAATTATTTTTTTTACATACTGAGACAAGCATATCCCTACCGGCCAAACCCTCCCTACCGGCCAAACCCTCCCTAACCCGGACGACGCTATGCCAATTGTGTGTCGCCCCACGGATCTCCCGGTTGCGACAGAGCCTGGGCGCGAACCCAGCCCAGCATGGGCGCGAACCCAGAGACTCTGGTGGCGCAGCTAGCACTGCGATGCAGTGCCCTAGACCACTGCGCCACCCGGGAGATCAAATAGTGGAATTGTTTGTTCTTGTCTGTTGACTTTCAACTCTCTAGATCCATTTACTACTTTTCTATTAGTGACTTGACTTGTGACTTGACGGGACTTGCCATTTTGAGACTTAGGAGTGGGACTTGAGACATGACCAGTTTGACTTACGACTTGGACCTCATGCCTCGTGACAGCGGTGACTTGATCACACCTCTGCAATTTGGTTCATGAAGTTAATATCAACTGTATCCTTCTTTTAGATGTATATTTCTTCATTATCCCGAAAGGACTGCTCCACCACACTCCTCGTCCTGGAATGCTTGACATTGTTAGTGGCCTCCACTGCACCCATCACTGGCTACCTGTAGAGTGTCATCAGACAGATGTGCTCTGCCAGGCAGGGATATCCTCCATCCCTGAGGAGACACCAGCCTGGTGGTGGATAGAGGCTGCGGAGGTAGACAGGGCTGTGCTTCAGTACATAGGCATCATGTACTGAGTCTGTAAACAACACAAAGATACAGTATCTATGAATTTCCATCTGTGGTCACAGATGGCCTGGAGCTGGTAGGAATGGAATAGTTTGGCAGGTGTAAAACTTTTAAAAGAGGCTGAGTTAGTTACAAAGCGAGGGGGAGGCGGGCGCTTCACAGGGCCAAAATCCAAAATAGATAGATTTCAGATATCCGTCAGCTAACGTGCTAGCACTAAGCCAAGGTGGAAAAAGTTACAAAAGTCTAGTAGACTACATTTAAAGAGAACATGCAGAAAACTTTACAAAACAAAAAGGAGAACTAACGAGGTACTGCACAATTAGAGCAATTGGATAAATATGTAATTACCCCAAAACATAACTATGTTTTTACTTATAGGTAACCAGATCGTGACTACAACTAAATTACTAAGTATTTGACCACTTTGTGTTGTTACATTGGTGAGTAAAAACTCATGCTTCCTACCCTTTACGGCCTACCTTCATTACAAGGATAGGGCTTGCACCAATCCATTTCAAGATGGCATGTACAGTATCTGTAGAAGTAAAAAAATCTGGTATCTGTCACGTTCCTGACCTATTTATGTTAGTTTTTGTGTGTTAGTTGGTCAGGACGTGAGGTTGGGTGGGCATTCTATGTTATCTGTTTCTATGTTGGTTTCGGTTTGCCTGGTATGGCTCTTGATTAGAGGCAGGTGGTTTGCGTTTGCCTCTAATTAAGAGTCATATTTAGGTAGGGCATTCTCACTGTTTGTTTGTGGGTGATTGTCTCCTGTGATGTCTTTCGTCGTTGTGTTCGATGTATTCACTTTCGGAGCTGTTTGGCTGTTCGTATGTTTCGATGTACGTTCCTGTTCGTGAGTTTACGTTTGTCTATGTAAGTTTATGTTCAGGTTGCGTCAACGTCGTTTTGTTATTTTGTAAGTTTTGAAAGTGTTTTGTTTTGTTTAGTCTACATCGTATTTGTAATAAAAATGGCTTATTTCCCTGACTCCGCATTTTGGTCTGAAGATCCTTCTCTCCTCACCTCATCTGAGGATGAGGAAAGCGACAGCCGTTACAGAATCACCCACCAACAAAATGTGACCAAGCGGTATGGGAATGCTCGACGGAGCAACAAGGACTTTTGGACTTGGGAGGAGATCATGTCTGGTAGAGGACCCTGGGCGCAAACTGGAGAATATCGCTGCTCTCGTGAGAAGAGTGAGGCAGCCACAGCCCAGGAGCGGTGGTTTAAGGAGGCAGCTAGGAGACGTGGATGGAAGCCGGAGAATCAAGCTCGAAACCGGAATTATGAGGGGACACGTCTTGCACGGAAGCCCGAAAAGCCCGTGAGTAACTCCCAAAAATTTCTTGGGGGGGGGGCTAAAGGGTAGTGGGCCAAGGGCAGGTAGGAGACCTGCGCCCACTTCCCAGGCTAACCGTGGAGAGCGGGAGTACGGGCAGACACCGTGTTACGCAGTAGAGCGCACGGTGTCTCCTGTACGTGTGCATAGCCCAGTGCGGGTTATTCCACCTCCCCGCACTGGTAGGGCTAGATTGGGCATTGAGCCAGGTGTCATGAGGCCGGCTCAACGCGTCTGGTCTCCAGTGCGTCTCCTCGGGCCGGCATACATGGCACCTGCCTTACGCATGGTTTCCCCGGTTCGCCTACACAGCCCGGTGCGGGTTATTCCACCTCCTCGTACTGGGCGGGCGACCGGGAGCATTCAACCAGGTAAGGTTGGGCAGGCTCAATGCTCAAGAGAGCCAGTACGCCTGCACGGTCCGGTATTTCCGGCGCCACCTCCCCGCCCCAGCCTAGTACCTACAGTGCCTACATTACGCACTAGGCTACCAGTGCATTTCCAGAGCCCTGTTCCTCCTCCACGCACTCTCCCTATAGTGCGTGTATCCAGTTCAGTGCCTCCAGTTCCGGCCCCACGCACTAAGCCACCTGTGCGTCTCCTAAGTCCTGTACACACTGTCACTTCTCCCCGTACTAGTCCTGAGGTGCGTGCCCTCAGCCAGGTGCCACCAGTGCCGGTACCACGCACCAGGTATAGAGTACGCTTTGAGAGTTCAGTGTGCCCTGTCCCTGCTCCACGCACTAGTAGGAAGGTGCTTATCATTAGCCCGGTGCCTCCAGTTCCGGCACCACGCACCAGGTCTACAGTGCGCCGTATCCGGCCAGAGCCATCCGTCTCCCCAGCGCCATCTGAGCCATCCGTCTCCCCAGCGCCATCTGAGCCATCCGTCTCCCCAGCGCCATCTGAGCCATCCGTCTCCCCAGCGCCATCTGAGCCATCCGTCTCCCCAGCGCCATCTGAGCCATCCGTCTGCCAGGAGCCTGCAAAGCCGCCCGTCTGCCATGAGCCTGCAAAGCCGCCCGTCTGCCATGAGCCTACAGAGCCATCCGCCAGACAGGAGCCGCTAGAGCCGTCAGCCAGACAGGAGCCGCTAGAGCCGCCCGCCAGACAGGATCTGCCAGAGCCGCCAACCAGACAGGATCTGCCAGAGCCGCCAACCAGACAGGATCTGCCAGAGCCGCCAACCAGACAGGATCTGCCAGAGCCGCCAACCAGACAGGATCTGCCAGAGCCGCCAATCAGACAGGATCTGCCAGAGCCGCCAGCGAGCCATGAGCAGCCAGAGCCGTCAGAGAGCCATGAGCAGCCAGAGCCGTCAGAGAGCCATGAGCAGCCAGAGCCGTCAGAGAGCCATGAGCAGCCAGAGCCGTCAGAGAGCCATGAGCAGCCAGAGCCGTCAGAGAGCCATGAGCAGCCAGAGCCGTCAGAGAGCCATGAGCAGCCAGAGCCGTCAGAGCGCCATGAGCAGCCAGAGCCGTCAGCCTGCCATGAGCGTCGAGAGCCGTCAGCCTGCCATGAGCGTCGAGAGCCGTCAGCCTGCCATGAGCGTCGAGAGCCGTCAGCCTGCCATGAGCGTCGAGAGCCGTCAGCCTGCCATGAGCGTCGAGAGCCGTCAGCCTGCCATGAGCGTCGAGAGCCGTCAGCCTGCCATGAGCGTCGAGAGCCGTCAGCCTGCCATGAGCGTCGAGAGCCGTCAGCCTGCCATGAGCGTCGAGAGCCGTCAGCCTGCCATGAGCGTCGAGAGCCGTCAGCCTGCCATGAGCGTCGAGAGCCGTCAGCCAGCCATGAGCATCGAGAGTTGTCAGTCAGCCATGAGCTGCCCTTCAGCCTGAAAAGGCTAGATACCCAGAACTGCCCATCAGTCCAGAGCTGTCTCTCTGTCCGGAGCTGCCTTTCAGTCCGGAGTTGCCCCTCTATCCTGATCTCCCTCTCTATCTTTATCTACCTCTATAGTCTTATCTATCCCTCTGTCTTGGTTTATCTCTCTGTCCCGGTATTGTCATTATTAGATTTGTTATTAGGAGGATTTTGTGGGGGAAGTAAGAAGGTGGACATTCTTGAAGGGAGGGGGCTAGGATGGATTATGGTGGGGTGGGAACCGCGCCCGGAGCCTGAGCCACCACCGTGGTTAGATGCCCACCCAGACCCTCCCCTAGACTTTGTGCTGGTGCGTCCGGAGTTCGCACCTTGTGGGGGGGGTACTGTCACGTTCCTGACCTATTTATGTTAGTTTTTGTGTGTTAGTTGGTCAGGACGTGAGGTTGGGTGGGCATTCTATGTTATCTGTTTCTATGTTGGTTTCGGTTTGCCTGGTATGGCTCTTGATTAGAGGCAGGTGGTTTGCGTTTGCCTCTAATTAAGAGTCATATTTAGGTAGGGCATTCTCACTGTTTGTTTGTGGGTGATTGTCTCCTGTGATGTCTTTCGTCGTTGTGTTCGATGTATTCACTTTCGGAGCTGTTTGGCTGTTCGTATGTTTCGATGTACGTTCCTGTTCGTGAGTTTACGTTTGTCTATGTAAGTTTATGTTCAGGTTGCGTCAACGTCGTTTTGTTATTTTGTAAGTTTTGAAAGTGTTTTGTTTTGTTTAGTCTACATCGTATTTGTAATAAAAATGGCTTATTTCCCTGACTCCGCATTTTGGTCTGAAGATCCTTCTCTCCTCACCTCATCTGAAGATGAGGAAAGCGACAGCCGTTACAGTATCCTTCAACATGGAATTGTCTTATGAAAAAGATAAACCCACACATTGCTCTTGCCAGTATCAGCCTTTTATTTTCTTTCAAGTTATTAGCAAATGTTTCCCACACACATAAGGTATTTCAAATGTGTGAGTGTTTCAAAAGAAGGCAGATAATTAGCCGGAAAACCTTTTGCCATGATTGTGATGTCGCCAGATTGACTTTAGATGCAGTATAACTTTAGCCAGCTAACTTAGATTGAGGGGACCACTGTATTTTAACTGGCTAACATTAGCATTGCTAGCTATTTTTTAGGAACTTTGCTAGTAACAGTAATGGGAACATTGCCATCTCTCTCAAGTAAATTTGACGACATAATATAGCAAAGTTGTTTCCTACAAATTATATGCCTACCTTAGCAATGTAATCGTATTTCCATGCCACTCTAAATTAGTGTAATTTAGACAAAACAGTCACTAACCTCAAAGGTACAACCCATGTCTAGGGCACAAATAAATATTGGATGCAGCTATCATGGTACTAGCTAACTCATGTCTGACTACAACAGTGTACTAACTAGCAGCAACAAACTCAAACTAACCCAAGACCATAGCAAAACATGTCACAGTTGGTTGCATAGTGTAACGCGTCACCGGCCTGAATCTAATCCAATCTGGAGCCAGTCAGTCTACATCTGTAAGGCATAGAATTAGCTTCCAAACGAGATTACGTTACTTCTCGAGCTATGATTATAATTGAGGGATGATGACAATCATTGACCCGGTTTTTGCCGGGACCTATCAGAAGGAGAAAAGGTGGGTTTCATAACATGTCCAGCAATGTGATTACAATGGTTTAGCGACCTCCAAAGATATTTTTATTCACTGTTCACTTGCTATTTTCACAGCTTGTCAGGCAAAACCACAGAATAAAAGTGTGTCATGCGACACAAGAACCCGTGTTAAGCCTCCTCTGTTGTTGCCAGAGTCTCCCCGACTCCTATGAAAAGGACATGCCATCATGAGGCCTCTGATAGTGACCCGAGTTACTGCCCTGAGGACACAGATGGCTTCATCAACAACAACAGGTAATGTGTGTTAGGTGAAATGTGAAAAGTATAAAAAAAATACTCTGCTTGATAAAATAGTAGGCAAATTCTCCAGCCAAGCAGATACAACTAGTAGAGTCATTTTGGTTGTGAAGAGCATCATCAAAAAGCTTTGTCCTTTCTTTAGAACAAAATGCTATTATATCACAGTGTCACATGCCGTCCCAGTCAACACCACCTCATAAGATTGCCTGCTGCAGTTGTTTGAGAGATGTCCAGTTTGCAGCCAAACATGCAGCATAGATAAGACCAGCAGGGGGGGGGGGGCTCATCAGCATCATGCAGAAATGCCCTAGCTGTGAGCGTTCCTATGAATGGAACAGTCAGCCACATGTTGGCAAGTATCCGGCAAGCAACCTTCACCTGTCAACGGCAACAGCTTTCACAAGCGCATCATTTGTACAAATACAGAAGGCAACCCACTTCATTACTTTGATACATTTGATAACCCAATTGTGAAACCTCATTTATGTAAAGTGACATTATTTGTTGTTTATTTTCTACTTCTTAGATGCATATAATGTCCAGGGCATAACCTAGCCTGGTGGAACCAGCCTGATCGCTGTGTTCACCATTCTATTTCACTTCACATTGTATGATATCTGAAGTGAAATAGAAAGGTGAACACAGGGATTAGATTGGTTCCACCAAGCTAATAATAATCACCATTGATAATGCAATCACTGCTCTGTGTGCGTGTGTGTGCAACCAGTATCTTTGATGAGGGGCCAGGAGCTGATCTATGTTGCTGAGGTCTTTCCCAGTTAGCTTTGGCAAAGACCTCACCTCCAGCCTCACCTCTTGCCTGCTCATCAACGGTCATCAATAGGGAGAAAATAATTAGGTAGGTTTAGTCTGACCTGTTCAAACTTCAACATACTATCTGTTTGTGTGTCAGATATTACCTATCCTAAATGTCATTGGTATTTGTTCACAGAAACATGTATGGAGCCAGCACATGGAGACTTGTAAGAGGATGTGATGAAGTCAAGACTGACAGACGGGCTTGATATTGATGTCTCTGAATGGAGAGAGACCTGGCACTCGTCACAAACATTTTACTAGACACAACTTTTACCTTTATTGCCTTTTTATTATTGAATTGAATGGTATCAGTCAATATGGGATGGAGAAACCCTTTGTTTCTGCAGCATGATCAGGGAACTCATGTTGTATACGGGACACCACACAGGGAGGTATGACCACTCTGACATGTTTGCCAATTTAACCCAATTACCACCAGACAACATGCTGATAGGCACAGTAACTTTATCAGCTGGGAATGACAATGAAAGATGAAAGGTGCACATTGTCATTTTAGCAGAATGCTACTTCTATGTTATTATTTAAATGGTTGTTTATTCTATACTGACCCGTTACAACATTTGAAAGTTATCAAAACACTTTGTTTAGAATATCTACAAAAATTCAGCAATTGCATTCTTCTCATATTACTCTGTAGGCTACTGACCTATTCAAACTTACTCCGACATCTCACCATGCACATGCAGGTAGTTATTGAACTCAACCTGTAGAGGTTTGTTTGTTGATTTTGAGTGGGGGGAAACAGCTGCGGAAAAGGTTCTGACAGATGGGTGTGTCTTAGTGGTGGCAAGGACACACCCAACAAACACCCACATCAAACCACACCCCCAAGCCAATTCACATTATACTTCTGTCATGGCTGCCAGCATTTCTTGAGGAGCACGCCAAAAAACAAGGCTAAATCAGCGGCTGCAGTTCCGCTTTAATCAAAGATATGGTATTTAGCATCGAAATCACAGTGCATCTTCTGTAATTTCCCAACAACGTTCCAAAGTTGCTATGAGTCACCTTGGTTACTTTTGTTGCACGCTTGTGCACAGAACTATTTGTTGCATTCGGTGTTTGTCAGTTGAGGTCTTGTGAGGTGTCTGTTTCTCAAACTAGACACTCTAATGTACTTGTCCTCTTGCTCAGTTGTGAACAACACAACACAACTGATTGGCTCAAGAAGGAAATAAATTCCAGAAATTAACTTTTAACAAGGAACACCTGTTAATTGAAATGCATTCCAGGTGACTACCTCATGAAGCTGGTTGAGAGAATGCCAAGCGTGTGCAAAGCTGTCATCAAGGCAAAGGGTGGCTACTTTGAAGAATCTAAAATCTAAAATATATTTTGATTTGTTTAACACTTTTTTGGTTACTACATGATTCCATATGTGTTATTTCATAGTTTTGATGTCTTCACTATTATTCTACAATGTAGAAAATAGTAAAATACAGAAAAACCCTTGAATGAGTAGGTGTGTCCGAACTTTTGACTGGTACTGTATATGAACCACAGCATGTTGGTGGCACCTTAATTGGGGAGAACGGGCTTGTGGGTAATGCATTGGTATCAAATACATCAAACAAATTGTTTCCATGTGTTTGATGCCGTTCCATTTGCTCAATTCCGGCCATTATTATGAGCCGTTCTCCTCTCAGCAGCCTCCTGTGATATGAACTGAATATGCTTATCAACAACAGTCACTGTTTTTATTTTTATTTTTTGACCTGTAATATGACAACTGTTACTGTCAATCTAATGAATTCATAATAACACAATGCTACAACAACAAACTGGAGTCATAGGCTATTTAATAAATTGGTTGCCAGCTCCAGGTAGGTTACACAAGTGGCAAAAATTGATTTGCAATGACTCCAGTGATATTGTTATTTCAACATATTTATTGTATCAAATGGTAGCCAACAATGGCATATACATTAAAAGGCTACTTGATAGCCAACAAAGACAAATGTATAATTCTCCACATTTCGCCTAATAATGCCAGTTTCATTGAGGACTTTTCCCCATAAAAAGCAGGGAGTTCCATAACTTCCATTTCAAAATAACACTCGGGAAGTCCCAGAGACCCAAGAACTGAGCATGCATAAAGCACTTCGCTCGATACCGTTTTCTTGAAGCAGTCAACATTAGAATGCAGTTTAAACCACCTCCAAGCAGATTTATGTAATGTATTGTGCCCAAAGTCTTTTTCCAGTGCTTTGTCTCCATTATTTCTTGATGTGCATCAGTTCTAGCATATTAACATGTTTAATGGAAAAAGCGTTGGAAATAGGTGTCTCCATAATGACAATCTAAATAGCCTACCTACAACTAGTAAAAAGTTGTCAAAAGTGGACGCGTGCTGCTCTCTCTCAAGTCACTCAGCCAATAACTGTAGACGAACTGGCACAGAGAGACAGGAAACAGAGATAAATACACCAGGGAAAATAAGCGACACCTGGAGGGGGTGGAGACAATCACAAGAACAGGTGAAATAGATCAGGGCGTGACAGTACCACCCCCTCTAGGGACACCACCTGGCATCCTACCTGGGCGCATACCTGGCTGACCGGGGGTGTCGGCGGTGAAAATCGGCAACGAGGGCCAGGTCCAGGATGTCTTTAGCAGGAACCCAGCAACTCTCACCCGGGCCATAACCCTCCCAGTCAACCAGGTACTGGAAACCCCTGCCTGTGGTCGAACCCTCAGGAGGCGTCTCACCGTATACGCTGGCTGGCCATCGATGACACGGGGGGAAGGGATGGGCCTAGAAACATTAAACAGAGGACTGTGAGACAAGGGCTTAATCCTGGACATGAAAAGTAGGGTGAACATGGAGGGTACGGGGCAACAGCAGGCGGACAGCAGTGGGACTAAGGACTCTAGAAATGGGGAAAGGACCAATGAAACGGGGGGAAAGTTTGCAGGATTCTACCCGGAGGGGTAGGTGCCGAGTGGACAACCATACCCTCTGCCCAATACTGTAGCTGGGAGCCTGAGTCCGGTGGTGATCCGCTTGTCGACGATACCTGGAAGTGGTCTTGAGAAGAGCAGCCCAAGCTCTTCTCTTTTACGAACATCTGGGCTGAAGGTATGTTGACCTCAACTTCTTGCTCTGGGAAGAGCGGAGGCTGATACCCCATGGAACATTTGAAGGGGGAGAGTCCAGTGGCCGGGCAGGGGAGAGTGTTCCTGGCATATTCCACCCAGACCAGATGCTGGGGTTACTGGCAACGAGACACCGGAGTGCCGTCTCCATGTCTTGATTGGCTCGCTCCGACTGGCCGTTGGATTGGGGATGAAACCCAGAGGACAGGCTGGCCGATGACCCGATAAGGGTGCAGAACGCCTTCCAGAATCGGAATGAAAACCAAGGACCTGATGGGGTCAAATTGGGGTCATGATAGGGGCTGCACCAAATGTTTGATGTATTATAATAATTGATTATGCTTATGTTGTATTAATAGAAGGGGAGGGGCTATGTGACCCCACCTCCTCTACATTTATAGGATCCAAGACTACAGATTAACAATATATATATTCATTATAAGGTTTTGAAATTATTCCACAGTCTTTTCTAAGTCTCTGCCTCTTATAAAGAAATGGTCTGAGAAATGTGTGAATTATTACATGGGGTCTGTGAGAAAGCACTTCAAAGATAAACATAGAGCCCTGCAGGGGAGTAGAAGAGATAAGAGACTAGTCAGACAAACCTCTATAAATCAACTTGGGGGAGTTGACATTTACTGCTGTGTCCTTAGAAAACACTGGAACTATTGTATCTCTTGCAAGTTAGTATAGCTGTGTATGCATGGGCTTGGCCTGAGGAGTAGCAGGTAATGACGTATGCAGTGACATTACAGGGGGTTGACTACAAGCATGATAAAAGCAACTTGGACTTTTCCTATGGGGCAGAACTCATGAGAGACATCAGTTGTATGTGTGATGTTTGATCTTTGACTTCTGTCAAAGATCTTGCGTCTGTATTTTGATTAAAATTGTTATGATTTATATGTGCACATTTTGAGTGTTCCTTATTTGTTAAGTAAATAAAACGGAGCACAGAAAAACGGAACCAACATTTGGCGAGCTAGCCAGGAGGGAGTGAGTGCAACGCTACTGGACGGAACCTGAACCCCCTTCACTGATCACCAAATTATAAGGTAGGCAGACACCTGTTATATCGAAGTCTGTCATTTAAAAGAAGTAGGTGTTCAGTGTTTCGCTGGTATGTAAAAGCGCCGCCTCCCTCTTGTAATTGTAAAAACAAAGCAACCTAAAATGTGCATGTGTAAGTCAATGAATGTGTGGTAATTGTTGTATGTCAATGTGTGTTATATGTTATATGTATTAAGAACAGTAGCTTGCCTTCTAGCGTGTTGGGGGTACTTGGGTAACTTCCGGAAGGGTACTCAAGAGTAGTTAGGAACAGAAGCTGTATCTGAGTGAGAGTTCTGAAACAGGCGATAACCTTTGGGACACCTGAGATAAGTTTTTAGTTCGGGACAGAAGCTATATCAGAGAACAGTTCTGATCAGGCGATAACCTGTGGGACACCTGAGTTAGATTGTTTAGTTTAGGGACGGAAGCTGTTGTCTGTCCATATGTGTTTGTTTGGTGTGAGTGAAAAGCGCAGTGGGTGAGGAGATAAACAAATTGAGAATTGGTTATTTGGTCTGAAGACTGAGGATTGAGAGCCGTTAATAAGTGGATTTTTGATAAGGAGGAGGACGAGGAATAATATAAGAAAGGGATTTTTGGAAGTGAGGACGGCAGCAAGGAGTTCTGTCATTGTATAAGAAAAGGCGTGTTTGATAAAGATAATACCTATAATTTCCGTGTCACGATCGTCTTGCTGAGAGAAAGTGGACCAAGGCGCAGCGTGTGCAAAATACATTCTCTTTTATTATAGAGAAAGGGAAAAAAAACACGCAACAAACACTATAACAAACTGAAACAAAAAACAAACGAATCGTGAAGCTAATAACGTAAGTGCACACACAGGCTACAAACGTACAACATAGACAATTACCCACATTAACCTAGTGCCTATGGCTGCCTTAAATATGGTTGCCAATCAGAGACAATTAATGACATCTGTCTCTGACTGAGAACCATTCAGGCAACCATAGACACAGCTAGACACCTATATTAAACACAAACCCATCTACTCTATTTAACCCCCTAAACCATACAACCAGCCTAGACACTACAAAAACACATACATTCCCCATGTCACACCCTGACCTAACTAAAATAATAAAGAAAACAAAGAATACTAAGGCCAGGGTGTGACAGTACCCCCCCCCAAAGGTGCGGACTCCGGCCGCAGAACCTGAAACAGAAGGGGAGGGTCCGGGGTGGCCCCCATCATGGCGGCGGCTCGGGCGCGGGACGAGGCCCCCACTCAACCATTGTCAATACCCGCTTTGGTGGCGCCTCTGGAGCGGCGACCCTTGTAGCAAGTCCCAGACTGAAGACCATCCCAGAGGGCGCCACCGGACTGAGGGGTAGCTCCGGACTGAGGGGTAGCTCCGGACTGAGGGACGGCAGCTCCGGACTGAGGGACGGCAGCTCCGGACTGAGGGACGGCAGCTCCGGACTGAGGGACGGCTGCTCCTGGCTGGCTGGCGGATCTGGCTGCTCCTGGCTGGCTGGCGGATCTGGCTGCTCCTGGCTGGCTGACGGATCTGGCTGCTCCTGGCTGGCTGACGGATCTGGCTGCTCCTGGCTGGCTGACGGATCTGGCTGCTCCTGGCTGGCTGACGGATCTGGCTGCTCCTGGCTGGCTGACGGATCTGGCTGCTCCTGGCTGGCTGGCGGATCTGGCTGCTCCTGGCTGGCTGACGGATCTGGCTGCTCCTGGCTGGCTGGCGGATCTGGCTGCTCATGGCTGGCTGGCGGATCTGGCTGCTCATGGCTGGCTGGCGGATCTGGCTGCTCATGGCTGGCTGGCGGATCTGGCTGCTCATGGCTGGCTGGCGGATCTGGCTGCTCATGGCTGGCTGGCGGATCTGGCTGCTCATGGCTGGCAGGCGGATCTGGCTGCTCATGGCTGGCTGGCGGCTCTGGCTGCTCATGGCTGGCTGGCGGCTCTGGCTGCTCATGGCTGGCTGGCGGCTCTGGCAGATCCTGGCTGGTTGGCGGCTCTGGCAGATCCTGGCTGGTTGGCGGCTCTGGCAGATCCTGGCTGGTTGGCGGCTCTGGCAGATCCTGGCTGGTTGGCGGCTCTGGCAGATCCTGGCTGGTTGGCGGCTCTGGTAGATCCTGGCTGGTTGGCGGCTCTGGCAGATCCTGGCTGGTTGGCGGCTCTGGCAGCTCCTGGCTGGTTGGCGGCTCTGGCAGCTCCTGGCTGGTTGGCGGCTCTGGCAGATCCTGGCTGGTTGGCGGCTCTGGCAGATCCTGGCTGGTTGGCGGCTCTGGCAGATCCTGGCTGGTTGGCGGCTCTGGCAGATCCTGGCTGGTTGGCGGCTCTGGCAGATCCTGGCTGGTTGGCGGCTCTGGCAGATCCTGGCTGGTTGGCGGCTCTGGCAGATCCTGGCTGGTTGGCGGCTCTGGCAGATCCTGGCTGGTTGGCGGCTCTGGCAGCTCCTGGCTGGTTGGCGGCTCTGGCAGCTCCTGGCTGGTTGGCGGCTCTGGCAGCTCCTGGCTGGTTGGCGGCTCTGGCAGCTCCTGGCTGGTTGGCGGCTCTGGCAGATCCTGGCTGGTTGGCGGCTCTGGCAGATCCTGGCTGGTTGGCGGCTCTGGCAGATCCTGGCTGGTTGGCGGCTCTGGCAGATCCTGGCTGGTTGGCGGCTCTGGCAGATCCTGGCTGGTTGGCGGCTCTGGCAGATCCTGGCTGGTTGGCGGCTCTGGCAGACGAACGGCTCAGGAGGCGCTGGGCAGACGGACGGCTCAGAAGGCGCTGGGCAGACGGACGGCTCAGAAGGCGCTGGGCAGACGGACGGCTCAGAAGGCGCTGGGCAGACGGACGGCTCAGAAGGCGCTGGGCAGACGGACGGCTCAGAAGGCGCTGGGCAGACGGACGGCTCAGAAGGCGCTGGGCAGACGGACGGCTCAGAAGGCGCTGGGCAGACGGACGGCTCAGAAGGCGCTGGGCAGACGGACGGCTCAGAAGGCGCTGGGCAGACGGATGGCTCAGATGGCGCTGGGCAGATGGATGGCTCAGATGGCGCTGGGCAGACGGCAGATTCTGGCCGGCTGAGGCGCACTGTAGGCCTGGTGCGTGGTACATGAACTGGAGGTATCGGGCTAAGGACACGCACCTTCAGGCTAGTGCGGGGAGAAGGAACAGGGCATACTGGACCCTGGATACGCACATTAGACCTAGTGCGTGGTGCCGGCACTGGTGGTACCGGGCTGAAGACACGCATCTCAGGGCTAGTGCGGGGAGCAGCAACAGGACGCACAGGACTCTGGGGACACACAGGAGGCTTGGTGCGTGGTGTAGGCACTGGTGGTAATGGGCTGGAGACACGCACCACAAGGCTAGTGCGTGGAGGAGGAACAGGGCTCTGGAGACGCACAGGAAGCCTGGTGCGTGGTGTAGGCACTGGTGGTACTGGGCTGGGGCGGGGAGGTGGCGCCGGAAATACCGGACCGTGCAGGCGTACTGGCTCCCTTGAGCACTGAGCCTGCCCAACCTTACCTGGTTGTATGCTCCCCGTCGCCCGACCAGTGCGGGGAGGTGGAATAACCCGCACCGGGCTATGTAGGCGAACAGGGGACACCATGCGTAAGGCTGGTGCCATGTAAGCCGGCCCGAGGAGACGCACTGGTGGCCAGATGCGTTGGGCCGGCTTCATGACATCCGGCTCAATCCTCAATCTAGCCCTGCCAGTGCGGGGAGGTGGAATAACCCGCACCGGGCTATGAACACGTACAGGAGACACCCTGCGCTCTACTGCGTAACACGGTGTCTGCCCGTACCCTCGCTCTCCACGGTAAGTACAGGGAGTATGCGCAGGTCTCCTACCTGACTTCGCCACACTCCCTTTCAGCCACCCCCCCAAGAAATTTTTGGGTTGTACTCACGGGCTTCCAGCCTTGCTTCCGTGCTGCCTCCTCATATCGCATCCTCTCGGCTTTAGCTGCCTCCAGCTCTTCACGAGGGAGGCGATATTCTCCCGGTTGTGCCCAAGGTCCCTTTCCATCTAATATCTCCTCCCATGTCCATGAATCCTGTGTAGGTGGGTCCTGTTGCTGTTTCACACGCTGCTTGGTCCTTTGGTGGGTAATTCTGTCACGATCGTCTTGCTGAGAGAAAGTGGACCAAGGCGCAGCGTGTGCAAAATACATTCTCTTTTATTATAGAGAAAGGGAAAAAAAACATTCAGGCAACCATAGACACAGCTAGACACCTATATTAAACACAAACCCATCTACTCTATTTAACCCCCTAAACCATACAACCACCCTAGACACTACAAAAACACATACATTCCCCATGTCACACCCTGACCTAACTAAAATAATAAAGAAAACAAAGAATACTAAGGCCAGGGTGTGACATTCCGGTCACAACTTGCAGACTTGTTTATGTGCTGCTGTGCGTTTTGTTGCTAGCCTTACTTTGCTACCTGACAACTTGACGGTTTTTAGTTTTTAATTACCGTTTATATTTTTAGTTTTTCCCTCGCTCTACCTTTTTTCATTAAACTTTTTCACTCCGAACACTTTATCTGGACGTGGTTCGTCAGGAACTCCACCAGCCGAAGCTAAGTAGTAACATTAACCTGATGACTTCTAATTGCAGTCACTGTACTCATAATATACAGGAGAACGATCGCCTTACGGCGAGGATAGCTACAAGCCCAGCTTCAGACGCAATTGTTAGGCAAGGGTAATTTCAGTGTAGGAAAGGATGAAACAGCGTCTGTGCCACCAGTAAGTACAGATAGTAGTTTTAATCTCCTCGCACAGTCCCTGCAGCCGGACAACTTTCTCATGGCTTCTGGAGGGAAATGCTGTAGGAATTCTCAACCGGTGTCGCTCATTCAGTCGACAGAAACTTTCCACCGGTTCTCCCCATTAAGCAGCGGGTCGGAGTCAGAGGCCGAGCCTTCTCTGGTCTCTACTCCTCCCGTTACGGGGTCTGAGACGCCGAAGCCTCCCACCATTAGCTCTGACAAATTGAAAACCCAAGTCATTGGCGACTCCATTACCCGCAGTATTAGACTTAAAACGAATCATCCAGCGATCATACACTGTTTACCAGGGGGCAGGGCTACCGACGTTAAGGTTAATCTGAAGATGGTGATGGCTAAAGCTAAAACTGGCGAGTGTAGAGAGTATAGGGATATTGTTATCCACGTCGGCACCAACGATGTTAGGATGAAACAGTCAGAGGTCACCAAGCGCAACATAGCTTCAGCATGTAAGTCAGCTAGAAAGATGTGTCGGCAACGAGTAATTGTCTCGGGCCCCCTCCCAGTTAGGGGGAGTGACAGCAGAGTCTCACAACTCAAAACTGTTTTCTGCCCCTCCCAAAAGATAGAATTTGTAGATAATTGGCCCTCTTTCTGGGACTTACCGACAAACAGGACCAAGCCTGGCCTGTTGAGGAGTGACGGACTCCATCCTAGCTGGAGGGGTGCTCTCATCTTATCTATGAACATAGACAGGGCTCTAACTCCCCTAGCTCCACAATGAAATAGGGTGCAGGCCAGGCCTGTTAGCCAGCCAGCCAGCTTAGTGGAGTCTGCCACTAGCACAGTCAGTGTAGTCAGCTCAGCTATCCCCATTGAGACCGTGTCTGTGCCTCGACCTAGGTTGTGCAAAACTAAACATGGCGGTGTTGGCCTTACCAATCTCACTGGAATAAAGACCTCCTCCATTCCTGCCATTATTGAAAGAGATTGTGATATCTCACATCTCAAAATATGGCTACTTATTGTTAGATCCCTCATTTCCAAGGCAGTTATTGTCAATTAACTAATCACTGATCATAATCTTGATGTGATTGGCCTGACTGAAACATGGCTTAAGCCTGATGAATTTACTGTGTTAAATGAGGCCTCACCTCCTGGTTACACTAGTGACCATATCCCCCGCGCATCCCGCAAAGGCGGAGGTGTTGCTAACATTTATGATAGCAAATTTCAATTTACCAAAAAAAAAACGATGTTTTCGTCTTTTGAGCTTCTAGTCATGAAATCTATGCAGCCTACTCAATCACTTTTTATAGCTACTGTTTACAGGCCTCCTGGGCCATATACAGCTTTCCTCACTGAGTTCCCTGAATTATTTTCGGACCTTGTAGTCATGGCATATAATATTCAAATTTTTGTTGACTTTAATATTCACATGGAAAAGTACACAGGCCCACTCCAAAAGACTTTCGGAGCCATCATCGACTCAGTGGGTTTTGTCCAACGTGTCACTGGACCTACTCACTGCCACAGTCATACTCTGGACCTAGTTTTGTCCCATGGAATAAATGTTGTGGATCTTAATGTTTTTCCTCATAATCCAGGACTATCGGACCACCATTTTATTACGTTTGCAATCGCAACAAATAATCTGCTCAGACCCCAACCAAGGATCATCAAAAGTCGTGCTATAAATTCTCGGACAACCCAAAGATTCCTAGATGCCCTCCCAGACTCCCTCCGCCTACCCAAGGACGTCAGAGTACAAAAATCTGTTAACCACCTAACTGAGGAACTCAATTTAACCTTGTGCAATACCCTAGATGCAGTCGCACCCCTAAAAACTAACATTTGTCATAAGAAACTAGCTCCCTGGTATACAGAAAATACCCGATCTCTGAAGCAAGCTTCCAGAAAATTGGAACGGAAATGGCGCCACACCAAACTGGAAGTCTTCCGACTAGCTTGGAAAGACAGTACCGTGCAGTATCGAAGAGCCCTCACTGCTGCTCGAACATCCTATTTTTCCAACTTAATTGAGGAAAATAAGAACAATCCAAAATGTATTTTTGATACTGTCGCAAAGCTAAGTAAAAAGCAGCATTCCCCAAAAGAGGATGGCTTTCACTTCAGCAGTGATAAATTCATTAACTTCTTTGAGGAAAAGATCATGACTTTTAGAAAGCAAATTACGGACTCCTCTTTAAATATTCATATTCCTCCAAAGCTCTGTTGTCCTGAGTCTGCACAACTCTACCAGGACCTAGGATCAAGGGAGACACTCAAGTGTTTTAGTACTATATCTCTTGACACAATGATGAAAACAATCATGGCCTCTAAACCTTCAAGCTGCATACTGGACCTTATTCACACTAAACTACTGAAAGAGCTGCTTCCTGTGCTTGGCCCTCCTATGTTGAACAAAATAAACGGCTCTCTATCCACCAGATGTGTACCAAACTCACTAAAAGTAGCAGTAATAAAGCCTCTCTTGAAAAAGCCAAAGCTTGACCCAGAAAAGATTTAAAAAACTATCGGCCTGTATCGAATCTCCCATTCCTCTCAAATTTTTTGGAGAAAGCTGTTGCGCAGCAACTCACTGCCTTCCTGAAGACAAACAATATATACGAAATGCTTCAGTCTAGTTTTAGACCCCATCATAGCACTGAGACTGCACTTGTGAAGGTGGTAAATTACCTTTTAATGGGGTCAGACCGAGGCTCTGCATCTGTCCTCATGCTCCTCGACCTTAGTGCTGCTTTTGATACCATCGATCACCACATTCTTTTGGAGAGATTGGAAACCCAAATTGGTCTACACGGACAAGTTCTTGCCTGGTTCAGATCTTATCTGTCGGAAAGATATCAGTTTGTCTCTGTGAATGGTTTGTCCTCTGACAAATCAACTGTAAATGTCGGTGTTCCTCAAGGTTCCATTTTAGGACCACTATTGTTTACACTATATATTTTACCTCTTGGGGATGTCATTCGAAAACATAATGTTAACTTTCACTGCTATGCGGATGACACAAAGCTGTACATTTCAATGAAACATGGTGAAGCCCCAAAATTGCCCTCGCTAGAAGCCTGTGTTTCAGACATAGGAAGTGGATGGCTGCAAACTTTCTACTTTTAAACTCGGACAAAACAGACGCTTGTTCTAGGTCCCAAGAAACAACGAGATCTTCTGTTGAATCTGACAATTAATCTTGATGGTTGTACAGTCGTCTCAAATAAAATTGTGAAGGACCTCGGCGTTACTCTGGACCCTGATCTCTCTTTTGACGAACATATCAAGACTGTTTCAAGGACAGCTTTTTTTCCATCTTCGTAACATTGCAAAAATCTGAAACTTTCTGTCCAGAAATTATGCAGAAAAATTATTCCATGCTTTTGTCACTTCTAGGTTAGAGTACTGCAATGCTCTACTTTCCGGCTACCCGGATAAAGCACTAAATAAACTTCAGTTAGTGCTAAATACAGCTGCTAGAATCATGACTAAAACCAAAAAAATTGATCATATTACTCCTGTGCTAGCCTCCCTACACTGGCTTCCTGTTAAGGCAAGGGCTAATTTCAAGGTTTTACTGCTAACCTACAAAGCATTACATGGGCTTGCTCCTACCTATCTTTCCGATTTGGTCCTGCCGTACATACCTACACGTACGCTACGGTCACAAGACGCAGGCCTACTAATTGTCCCTAGAATTTCTAAGTAAACAGCTGGAGGCAGGGCTTTCTCCTATAGATCTCCATTTTTATGGAATGGTCTGCATACCCATGTGAGAGACGCAGACTCGGTCTCAACCTTTAAGTCTTTACTGAAAACTCATCTCTTCAGTAGGTCATATGATTGAGTGTAGTCTGGCCCAGGAGTGTGAAGGTAAACGGAACCGCCCTTGCTGTCTCTGCCTGGCAGGTTCCCCTCTCTCCACTGGGATTCTCTGCCTCTAACCCTATTACAGGGGCTGAGTCACTGGCTTACTGGTGCTCTTCCATGCCGTCCCTAAGAGGGTTGAGTCACCGACGTGATCTTCCTGTCTGGGTTGGCGCCCCACCTTGGGTTGTGCCGTGGCGGAGATCTTTGTGGGCTATACTCGGTCTTGTCTCAGGATGGTAAGTTGGTGGTTGAAGATTTCCCTCTAGTGGTGTGGGGGCTGTGCTTTGGCAAAGTGGGTGGGGTTATATCCTGCCTATTTGGCCCTGTCTGGGGGTGTCATCGGATGGGGCCACAGTGTCTCCTGACCCCTCCTGTCTCAGCCTCCAGTATTTATGCTGCAGTAGTTTATGTGTCGGGGGGCTAGGGTCAGTCTGTTATATCTGGAGCACTTCTGTCTTATTCCTGTGTGAATTTAAGTATACTCTCTCTAATTCTCTCTGTCTCTCTTTCTTTCTTTCTCTCTCTCGGAGGACCTGAGCACTAGGCCCATGCCCATGCCTCAGGACTACCTGGCATGATGACTCCTTGCTGTCCCCAGTCCACCTGGCCGTGCTGCTGCTCCAGTTTCAACTGTTCTGCCTGCGGCTATGGAACCCTGACCTGTTCACTGGACGTGCTACCTGTCCCAGACCTGCTGTTTTCAACTCTCTAGAGACAGCAGGAGCGGTAGAGATACTCTTAATGATTGGCTATGAAAAGCCAACTGACATTTACTCCTGAGGTGCTGACTTGTTGCACCCTCGACAACTACTGTGATTATTATTATTTGACCATGCTGGTCATTTATGAACATTTGAACATCTTGGCCATGTTCTGTTATAATATCCACCTGGCACAGCCAGAAGAGGACTGGTCACCCCTCATAGCCTGGTTCCTCTCTAGGTTTCTTCCTAGGTTTTGGCCTTTCTAGGGAGTTTTTCCTAGCCACCGTGCTTCTATACCTGCATTGCTTGCTGTTTGAGGTTTTAGGCTGGGTTTCTGTACAGCACTTTGAGATATCAGCTGATGTAAGAAGGGCTATATAAATACATTTTATTTTATTTTATTCTTGGGGACCTTCAATGCTGCAGACATTTTTTGATAACATTCCCCAGATCTGTGCCTCGACACAATCCTGTCTTGGCTTTCTACAGACAATTCCTTCTACCTCGTGTCTTGATTTTGTCTCTGACATGCACTGTCAACTGTGAGACCTTATATAGACAGATGTGTGCCTTTCCAAATCATGTCTAATCAATTGAATTTACCACAGGTGGACTCCAATGAATTTGTAAAAACATCTCAAGGATGATCAATGGAAACAGGATGCACCTGAGCTCAATTTCGAGTCTCATAGCACAGGGTCTGAATACTTATGTAAATAAGGTGTTTTTTTATTATTTATACATTTGCAAACATGTATAAAAACCTGTTTTCGCTTTGTCATTATGGGGTATTGTGTGTAGATTGCTGAGGGTTTTTATTTATTTAATTAATTTAGAATAAGGCTGTAATGTAATAAAATGTGGAAAATGTCAAGGGGTCTGAATACTTTCCGAAAGCACTGTACCTCTTTCAGCCCACTGCCCATCACCTGCATTCAACAGAGGTCAGCAATGGTCTTCTAATGGCTTCATGAAATATTGTCCCCACATCTGACTCCACACTGAAATACTAAAATAAAACTAACAATGAGCTAATTGCCAATGTCAGGCTGGGTCTGTAGCCATATTTGGCATATTCCATAATAAAAAAGAAAGTGTATTTGTAAGAGTTAGCTAGCTAACTTGTAATGTGGATAATTAAAGTAGCCTAGCTTTTTCCTGTCTAGCTAGCTAGCTTACAAACGGTGTTCAAATTCTAATACAACGTTATCTATCTAGCCTAGCTATAGTTTATCATATGACTTTGGCTTCATATATTTGAATCAAACAATCAACTTTGCTCACCTAAATAAATGGGAAAATAATCTGCTTATTGGTAGGCTATTTGCTAGTTTAACCACCATCCTCTTGCATCATCATGCTGGAATGGCAGTTTGACCAAAAGGTTCTATATAGAAACCACTTTTTTGTCTATAGTGTATGCTTTGGTTAAACACATGATTTCCTATTGCTTCTAGCTAGCATTTAGATTGCGACAGCACAGGTTTGTATGAACCTTGCTGTTTTCCACTCAGATCTCAGCAACAATGTTGCAAAATGCTAATTCGATCTCCCGCCTGTCATAGAGAGTTAATTGTGTCGGGGGTCAGTTAACCATTTTCATGAACAGGGGAAATCATCCAGCAGTATCAATAATATGGTTATAAATGTCAATTAAAAATAGCTAAAACCAATGAAAAAGGAGCTAGTTAGCTGTCATTCCAGCGTTTGATGTGTTAGCATGTGTTAGCTTTTAGTTTTTGTTTGCCAAAATCCACATTACACTCTGGGGTAGGGATAGAACTCTTGTGGAATAATTCTAATGTTAAGATAAGATTTGAATGGAGAAAGCTGATTCGAGAGAAGACCTCCCTTTCTATCGAGCCTATCAGTATTGACACATGCTCCAACGACGCATTTAGCGACCGTTCTCGCTGCATGGTGTTTTTGGGAAATGCATGTTACATCTTCAGCCGTTGTAGGAAAGATCCATCGTTGAAACAATTGTAAGCCCTTCCATCGCTATTGGGAAATCGGGCCCAGCATGAGGCAGATAGACCTGTTTCACACTGTGATGATCATGGCCATCAATGCCATCAATTCCCAAATCATGTAAGAAAAGAGAAAACAAGTGATTTTGGCCTTTCATTATTGTTTAATGCGATTTTCCCATCTGACATCTTTCTCACATTTTCTTATAGTCTTCTCTTCATAACTACTACACAAAACCCTTCTTTCCACCCACCCTGTGAGTCTGAACAGGCACTATCTGTACCAGCCATTGATTTAGCATCTGTGTTACATCTTAATCCCAAAGTTCAGTAGACAACTCTGTCCCTGCCTGCCTGTGAGTCTGAGTGGAGGGAGGGAGACAGGGGGGGGCTGTCCTTGAGAGGCTCCCTGTCTGCTATTGGTAATTACCAACAGCGGCATTCATGTCGTTATTATCATAATCATGGCTGTTTGGATGTGTCCCGTTCCTGCACTCAGGTCACTGTGTGTTATTTTGGCGACGCAGTTAATTTCCTCCCGTTGTGCTTCTCGCCTCTATGTAATTATTCCATTCCTGCTGTTGATCGCTATCACAAAGGCGGTAGAGAGGTTAGGAGAGAGACGGAGAGAGAAAGTGAGCGAGAGAGAGGGGGGGAATAGAGAGAGGGGCGGTAGACATTGAGTGAAGGGAAGAAAGACAGTGAGAGAGAGAGATGGGGGCGTCCAAGAGATGCTTCACCCTGTTCTGTTTGTGGAAATTAATTATTGTGTAGCTGTATGTGGGTCATTCCACCAATTCAGTGCCTTTTGAGAAGTGGAACTTGGTAAAAAATTTCGTGGATCTAATTGGTAGTACAGTCTTGTCTCGTCACTGCAACTCCCGTACGGACTCGGGAGAAGCGAAGGTCGAGAGCCATGCGTCCTCCGAAACACAACCCAACCAAGCCGCACTGCTTCTTGACACAGTGCCCATCCAACCCAAAAGCCAGCCGCACCAATGTGTCGGAGGAAACACTGTACACCTGGCTACCGTGTCAGTGTGCACTGCGCCCGGCCCGCCACAGGAGTCACTAGTGCGCGATGAGACAATGATATCCCTGCCGGCCAAACCCACCCTAACCCGGACGACGCTGGGCCAATTGTGCGCCGCCCCATGGGCCTCCCGGTCTCAGCCGGCTGCGACAGAGCCTGGGCTCGAACCCAGAATCTCTAGGGGTACAGCTAGCACTGCAATGCAGTGCCTCAGACCACTGCGCCACTCGGGAGGCGATTTCACCTAATTTTTACATTAAAAAAAACATGTTTTCCCATCTCAAGAGGTTAAATAAATAAAACAATGACTATAGTAAGTACCTATTAAGTGCCAAATAAAGTAACAGGGTTGACCATAACAGGGTTGACGATTTCTTCTTAAATCAGCCATACATCCCCTTGTGATAAGAGGAATGGAAGCTTGTTGTGTGCAACAGGGAGTGGCAATTGAAGGCAAGCTTCACAAAAAAAAACATACAATTGTTACAACATTTCTAGCCTGTCTATCTATGGGTGTTATGCTCGACCCGTTCAGTTTTCCACCAGAAAATGGCCAAGAAGAGTAGAACCAGCTCACCTGCTTTTACAATATTAGATGTTCAATGTTCAATTTAATTGTAATTATTTTAAAAGGAATAGTTTTGCATATTAAACAAGAGTTCAGTTCATGTTACAGTTTTGACCTTAAAATGAGGGACAGAAGTAAATGAATGACTAATCGCATTAAATAAATAATCTTCCAAAATGACTGTCAAAGCAACAAAATAACTAGGGCTTTACAATGATGGTGAAACTTGGATAAATGTTTGGATTAAGTGGGTTAAAACCTTCCTGGAAATAACACATGGTTGACGAAGGAACATGTAAAAATGCTGAATTTTGGTACTTTAGCTAGCCTTTTTTCATATAAAAAATCTGATTGATTGAATTCTCCATGTGGTCTATATTAAAGGGGACTTCATTTAATATAACAGGCTTTAATTTCTACATAAAATATCAAAGAGACACAAATGGCACTCTTTTTGTGGAACGACCCATGAGTATTTAATTGAAGGAGTCTGTTTATCAGAAATCATGAGAGTAAAGTGTCTTCTTGATGAGATAAACAGCAGCTCAGGAGACATTCAGAAATGTCAAAGGGGATACCAAACATTATATGGCTAAGTCCCAAATGGCATCCCATTCCCAATATACAGATGTAGGATCTTAATTTGATCACTCTTTTGTTGGTGAGACTTATATATATATATATATATATATATATACAGTGTATGTACAGTGCCTTCGGAAAGTATTCAGACCCCTGGACTTTTTCCACATTTTGTTAGGTTACAGCCTTATTCTAAAATGTATTAAATTGTTTTTTTCCCATCTACACACAATACCTGATCATGACAAAGCAAAAACAGATTTTTAGAAATGTTTGCTAATTTATATATATATAAAAAGTATTCAGACCCCTTACTCAGTACTTTGCTGAATCACCTTTGCCAGCAATTACAGCCTTGAGTCTTCTTGGGTATGACGCTACAAACTTGGCACACTTGTATTCAAGGAGTTTCTTCCATTCTTCTCTGCAAATCCTCTCAAGCTCGGTCAGGTTGGATGGGGAGCGTTGCTGCACAGCTATTTTCAGATCTCTCCAGAGTTATTAGTTCCGGTTTAAGTCCGGGCTCTGGCTGGTCCACTCAAGGACATTCAGAGACTTGTCCCGAAGCCATGTCTGCGTTGTCTTGGCTGTGTGTTTAGGGTCATTGTCCAGTTGGAAGGTGAACCTTTGCCCCAATCGGAGGTCCTGAGCGCTCTGGAGCAGGTTTTCACCAAGGATCTCTCTGTACTTTGCTCCGTTCATCTTTGCCTCGATCCTGGCTAGTCTCCCAGTCCCTGCTGCTGAAAAACATCCCCACAGCATGATGCTGCCCCCACTATGCTTCACTTTAGGGATGCTGCCAGGTTTCCTCTAGATGTGATGCTTGGCATTCAGGCCAAACAGTTTAATCTTGGTTTCATCAGACCAGAGAAACTTGTTTCTCATGGTCTGAGAGTCTTTAGGTGCATTTTGGCAAACTCCAAGCGGTCTGTCGTGTCTTTTACTTAGGAGTGGCTTCCGTCTGGACACTCTACCATAAAGGCGTGATTGGTGGAATGTTGCAGAGATGGTTGAACTTCTGGAAGGTTCTCCCATCTCCACAGAGGAACTCTGGAGCTCTGTCAGAGTGACCATCGGGTTCTTGGTCACCTCCCTGACCAAGGCCCTTCTCCCCTGATTGCTCAGTTTGGCCAGGTGGCCAGCTCTTGGTGGTTCCAAACGTATTTAATTTTAGAATGATGGAGGCCACTGTGTTCAAACGGTCTGAATACCTATGTAAATAAGGTATTTCAGTTGTTTATGTTTAGTACATTTGAAAAAAATTCGAACAATCTGTTTTCACTTTGTAATTATGGGGTATTGTGTTTAGATTGATGACAAACATTGTTTTATTTACTTATTTTAGAATAAGGCTGTAATGTAACAAAATTAGGAAAAAGTCATGGAGTCTGAATACTTTCCGAATGCACTGTAACTTAGAAATACCTAATGAGCTTAATTCAAAATATAAGTTTCTTTGACTCAAAACATTTTAAACAATGTAAATGTAAACAAACACTGTATAGCCTCAAAACATTAGTTATACTATAATTTTGATATCAAGGATGGTTAGTCCTTGCATCCATAGCTCTGTCTATGAGTGGTTACATTTCTCCAGGCCTATCCCCCTTACCAAAACAGAGGCGTGTAAAATTGCAGGAAATTAGTTTGAAAACTGCAAAATGTTCTCTCCGATGCCAAGAGGTGGGCCTTTAAAATGTTCTTTCCCAGTGCCGAAGTCATAGTAAAACTCCTTGTAAACTATTTATCTCACTTAAGTTATGAGGGGGTCCCTGAACCGCTTGAATATGGTGCCATTTCGAAACCTATGACGGACAGCCTATGACTGACAATTAACACCAAGAAATCGACTATAGGATAGTCCATTGGTAGTTCACCATTTCAGAAAGGCATAAGTGAAATTACATTTCCCTTTTTAGTGAATGCAAAGTGCATAGTCCTTATATTAACTCAAAGCACACAGCAGCACAGGCTATTTGTGGTGGTGCTATCAAACCCAACCCTGGAAGTAAGACAGACGCAGCAGTAATCTCTGGCCTGTGCCAATGCATCTGCTGCAATGTGCCCTGCGTGCCAACCACAAACAAATCTCTGCTTTGCAGACCCAGGGTGTGTCTAAAATGCCACCCTATTCCCTATATAGATGATTCTACAGAAGTGGTGCAAACTGCAGTCCCACTGTACTGTACTACAGTACTCCAGTTCTCTACTTGAGTTTCTTACAATTGAAGCAAGGGCCCATGGCCTCTTGATCTAGTGGTCTTGAGACCACTCCAGACTACATCGATTTGGTCTTTAAATTTGGTCACAACTCACTGGATCTTCATCTTGGGACTCTAGTCCTAGTATAAATCCTGGAAATGTACCTTCGTCTTTGGTTTACAAACCATAGGCAACCCAATCGGATCATTGGCTGATCACTCCCAACCCATTGGGATCCCGAGTGGCGCAGCGGTCTAAGGCATTGCATCGCAGTGCTAGAGTCGTCACTACAGACCCGGGTTCAATCCCGGGCTGTATCACAACTGGCCGTGATCAGGAGTCCCATAGGGCGGCGCACAATTGGTCCAGGTTAGGGGAGGGTTTGGCCGGGGTAGGCCGTCATTGTAAATAATAATTTGTTCTTATCTGATTTGCCTAGTTAAATAAAGATAAAATTGGAATACCCACCCAGTTGACTACTTTAAAATGGTGGAAGCCCAGCCCTCAATGGCAATGTCTATACTAATATGAGTTATATCAATTCTCTATGATTGACACTGAAACACCTGGTATTTTACCAAAAGATAGGTTTAAAAAGATGTTTAAAGTGATACTTTAAACATCTAACAACATAATAATTAGATGCATAAGTAATTAAATAGAGATGATATTTCTCTAAATTAAATTTAAAGGTTTTGACAAGTTTTTCAAAAATGTATCTGTAATAGAAGGTTAATCAAAATGATCACTACTGTGTCTCCCTGCAATACAAACAAAGTGGGATGGGATATCTCTGCAGAATGCTGTGGTAGCCATGCTGGTTAAGTGTGCCTTGAATTCTAAATAAATCATTGATAGTGTCATCAGCAAAGCACCCCCACACCATCAAACGTCCTCTATATTTTACGATGGGAACCATACATGCAGAGATCATCCGTCCACCTACTCTGCGTCTCACAAAGACACGGCGGTTGGAACCAAAAATCTGAAATTTGGACTAATCAGACCAAAGGACAGATTTCCACCCGTCTAATGTCTATTGCTTGTGTATCTTGGCCCAAGCAAGTCTGTTCTTCTTATTGGTTTCTTGAAACAAATTTTAACAGGAAGGCCTGATTCACGCAGTCTCCTCTGAACAGTTGATGTCTGTCTGTTACTTGAACTCTGTGAAGCATTTATTTGGGCTGCATATCTTCCTTTCCTGTGGCGGTCCTCACGAAACCAGTTTCATCATAGCGCTTGATGGTTTTTGCAATTGCACTTGAAGAAACTTTCAAAGTTCTTGAAATTTTCCGGATTGACTGATCTTCATGATCTGGGTTTGGTATTTTTAATTTAAATGTAAACTGTTGTCTAAAATTGATTGGGTTAGGATTTGGGCTTAATCAACTGATGCTGATGTAATTGTGTTTTCTGAAACCTGGCTCAGCAAGTCTGATCTTGATAAGGACATTTGTATAAATGGTTACAATGTGTATCGCACTGATCGAGTTAAGAAAGGTGGGGGTGTGGCTAAAGCAAGGAACATGTTCTGATGCTGATTGGCTTATTTTTAGGCAGCTACGAAACAAGTGTTCTTCTCTTCTCAGGAAGGCCAAGTCTGAATATGTTATATCTTTTACCACTGATAACCTATTAAGTCTATATCTGGTAACATGAATGTAAATTAATTACCGTTATTGTGTATTGAAGGACTCTGTATATGACAAAACTGAAATGCTGAATTGTTTCAATGGGCACTTTGCATCATCTGGTAGGCTATTTGATTCAGTACCCTCTGTTTCAGAACAACCCTGTGTGGATGAACCAGTGAGAGCTGGTCAAACTTTTAACTTTTTGCCATTCTCAGTGCAGGAGGCACATAAAGCCCTGAAATCCTTAGATCAGAGAAAGCATGCAGGTCCTGATCTTCTAGATGCCCACTTTTTAAAACTGGCAGCTGATTTCATAGCTGAACCACTTACATATCTGTTCAATCTAACCCTGGAATGTAATGGAATTCCAAGGATCTGGAAATCAGCATTTGTCCTACCACTTTTAAAAGGGGAAGATCCAACTCTTTCAAATAATTATAGGCCAATCTCAAAGCTGTTACCCCTGGCAAAAATACTTGAAACTTGATAATGAACAGCTAAAATAGTTTTTATATACTAACTCTATTTTATCAATGTACTAATCGGGCTTCAGGAAGAAGCATAGCACAACTACAGCAGCCATTAAGGTTTTAAATTATATCACTGAAGCCCTTGACAAAAAACAGCACAGTGTCTCACTTTTTATTAATCTCTCTAGAGCTTTTGATACAGTTGATCATGCTATACTGTGGCAGAGATTGTCGAGCGTAGGTCTTTCGGAGCATGCAGTTGCATGGTTTGCTAACTATCTGTCTAATAGAACTCAGTGCACTCAATTTGATGGGCTCATGTCTGTTAAATTGTCTGTCTGTAATGCTATGCCCCAGGGCTCTGTACTTGGTCCCTCTTATTCACTATTTATATAAATAATTTGCACAAAAATATGCAAAATGATACTGTTATTTACTGTTGTGCCTCATCTCTCACAAAAGCTTTCCAGAACTTGCAAACTGCTTTTTATACTGTTCAGCATACCTTGTGTCAATTGAAGCTTATTCTCAATGCTAACAAAACTAAACTAATGTTTTTTTCTAAAGCAAGAAATAGACCTCTGAACCTTTCACCTATTACTACCTGTCAGGGCAATGAGATTGAGGCTGTAACCTCATATAAATATCTTGGAATTTTAAATGGATGACAGCTTCTATTTTAAATTGCAAAAATTGAAGCTGAAGTTGGGATTTTATTTTAGGAATAAGGCCTGTTTTTCTTTTGAAGCCAGAAGGAGGTTGGTATCAGCTACATTTATGCCTATACTAGACTTTGGTGATATTTTATATAGGAATGCTTCCACTCAGTGTTTGAGGTCAATTGACACCCTTTACCATGGAGCATTGAGATTTATTTTCAACTGCAAAACCCTTACGCACCACTGCACTTTATATACCAGGGTTGGCTGGCCTTCTCTAATCACTCGTAGGCTCAGTCACTGGTATAGTTTTATTTACAAAGCCATTTTGGGTTTACTACCTACTATTTGGGCATTTTTATACTTCAGAAATGTGGTGGATACTCTCTTCGTTTGCAGGACTTTATCCTGCTAACTGTTCCAAATGTCCAAACAAAAATTTGGTAAAAGGGCTTTTATGTACTCTGCGCCATCGGGTTGGAGCACCTTACAAAATACTTTCAAACTGGAATAACTTGTCCCGATTGGTGTTTTTAAGTCATTGATGAAGGATTTTGAGGCTCATTCCTTGACCTGTCAATGTTTTTGATTTTCTGTTTCATGATTTTGTTACACTCTTGTGAATTCTATGGTTTTTACTAGATTACCTGTAGTTTTTCATGTTGTCTGTCTGTAATTGTGTAATGACTTGGTGCTGCCTATCTTGGCCAGGATGCTCTTGAAAAAGAGATATCAAATCTGAATAAGCCCTTCCTGGTTAAATAAAACTAAAATGTCTTTAAAGTAATGATAGCCTGTCATTTCTCTTTGCTTATTTGAGCTGTTCTTGCCATAATATAGACTTGGTATTTTACCAAATAGGGCTATCTTCTTCATACCACCCCTACCTTGTCACAACAACTGATTGGCTCAAATGCATTAAGGAAATAAATTCCCAAAAAGTACTTTTAACAAGGCATACCTGTTAATTGAAATGCATTCCAGGTGACTATCTCATGAAGCTGGTTGAGAGAATGCCAAGAGTGTGCAAAGCTGTCATCAAGGCAAAAGGTGGCTACTTTGAAGAATCTAAAATATATTTTGATTTGTTTAACACTCTTTTGGTTGCTACATGATTCCATATGTGTTATTTCAAAGTTTTGATGTCTTCACTATTATTCTACAATGTAGAAAATAGTAAAAATACAGAAAAACCCTTGAATGAGTAGGTGTGTCCGAACTTTTGACTGGAACTGTATATGAACCACAGGAGATTGGTGGCACCTTAATTGGGGAGAACCGGCTTGTGGTAATGCATCAAACATCAAACAAATTGTTTCCAGGTGTTTGATGCCATTCCAAACTTTTGACTGGTACTCACATTATATATAGTAGATGTCTACTTGACACATTTGAAGACATGTCTTGAAAGTTCTTTAAAAATAGAATGCACATTTGCATATTTTTACAAACCCAAATTTGTACCACTTTTGAAGAGCAACCCTATGGGCCCTGGTCAAAAGTATTGCACGATATAGGGAATAGAGTTCCCAGAGTTCCGGAGTTCCAAATTAAGCAGCAGCAGCTGAAAAGATGAGCTCCTACAAATATTGAAATTTAAATGTTTTTTTAGAGTAAAGTACATCGAAAAAAAATCAAAAGAAAACTGCAAACTGAATAGGAGACCAAACAAGCAGCAAACAAAGAAGAAAGGCTTTTGAAAAAGTAACAATTTTTCATAAAATTATACCGTTTTCTTAGCTAGCTAAGTTGTTTACCTGTTGCTAGGCAGTTGCTAGGGACATTCCTGGAAGAAGCTAGCTAGCTAACAAGGAGTGTCTAGTTGGCAGAAGAGAAGAAGGGACAAAGAAGGGACAAAGTGGGACAAAATAAGGACAGAAGAAAGGGGAAAGGGGACATTAAGGTGAAGCAGTCCTCTAAAGACACAAAAGACAATAATACAAGAAACAACACTTCTATTGCCTCTCCCTCTACGATACGCACTTCCGGGTTGGAGCGAGTAGTTGCATTCCGCTTTGCTCCACAGGTAGTATTACATTTCATTTCATTACAGTACAACAGTTTGATTTGTTTGATCTTAGTTGGCTACATAGCCGTCTTTGTATCCAAGATAATTGTGTAGTCTAGAGTAATTGTCGAGGTTACCTAGCCAGTTAGAGGTTACCTAGCCAGCTACACTTTCAAACAAAGTCAACAACGCAGCCACTGCTAGCTAGCCTATTTCACCAGCCAGCAGTACTATATCATTTTAGTCAATAAGATTTTTTGCAACGTAAGCTTAACTTTCTGAACATTCGAGACGTGTAGTCCACTTGTCATTCCAATCTCCTTTGCATTAGCGTAGCCTCTTCTGTAGCCTGTCAACTATGTGTCTGTCTATCCCTGTTCTCTCCTCTCTGCACAGACCATACAAACGCTTCACACCGCGTGGCCGCTGCTACTCTAACCTGGTGGTCCCAGCGCGCACGACCCACGTGGAGTTCCAGGTCTCAGGCAGCCTCTGGAACTGCCGATCTGCGGCCAACAAGGCAGAGTTCATCTCAGCCTATGCTTCCCTCCAGTCCCTCGACTTCTTGGCACTGACGGAAACATGGATTACCACTGATAACACTGCTACTCCTACTGCTCTCTCCTCGTCTGCCCACGTGTTCTCGCACACCCCGAGAGCTTCTGGTCAGCGGGGTGGTGGCACTGGGATCCTCATCTCTCCCAAGTGGACATTCTCTCTTTCTCCCCTGACCCATCTGTCTATCGCCTCCTTTGAATTCCATGCTGTCACAGTTACCAGCCCTTTCAAGCTTAACATCCTTATCATTTATCGCCCTCCAGGTTCCCTTGGAGAGTTCATCAATGAGCTTGACGCCCTGATAAGTTCCTTTCCTGAGGATGGCTCACCTCTCACAGTTCTGGGTGACTTTAACCTCCCCACGTCTACCTTTGACTCATTCCTCTCTGCCTCCTTCTTTCCACTCCTCTCCTCTTTTGACCTCACCCTCTCACCTTCCCCCCCTACTCACAAGGCAGGCAATACGCTTGACCTCATCTTTACTAGATGCTGTTCTTCCACTAATCTCATTGCAACTCCCCTCCAAGTCTCCGACCACTACCTTGTATCCTTTTCCCTCTCGCTCTCATCCAACACTTCCCACACTGCCCCTACTCGGATGGTATCGCGCCGTCCCAACCTTCGCTCTCTCTCCCCCGCTACTCTCTCCTCTTCCATCCTATCATCTCTTCCCTCTGCTCAAACCTTCTCCAACCTATCTCCTGATTCTGCCTCCTCAACCCTCCTCTCCTCCCTTTCTGCATCCTTTGACTCTCTATGTCCCCTATCCTCCAGGCCGGCTCGGTCCTCCCCTCCTGCTCCGTGGCTCCACGACTCATTGCGAGCTCACAGAACAGGGCTCCGGGCAGCCGAGCGGAAATGGAGGAAAACTCGCCTCCCTGCGGACCTGGCATCCTTTCACTCCCTCCTCTCTACATTCTCCTCTTCTGTCTCTGCTGCT